>NC_137736.1:84959242-85384242 GCF_963264785.1 Psittacula echo | reverse complement strand
CTAATTGTAAAATACTCATCAGTATTTTACAGCTGCTCAGACACTGGAATTAGGCTGAGGACATATTGGAAGAAAAGAAAGGAAGTAATACAGTATTGTTTTGATCCTCAGGGTTCATTCTGGAGTGCACAGGAAACAGCATACAAGGTCACATCCCTACAACTTCAACTTTCTTCATGAACTCTGTGCTTGTAGCCACAACGACATGTTATGGGAATCTCATTGCTGCTGTGCCAAGACTGTGCAACCTTGTCATTTTCCTCATCACTTTGGGTACCAGTTGTAAAAATAGCATGCAAATTCTATCCTTTTCTATTGACCAGGAGGAGATAATTGAAGCTAATACATGCTGTGCTGGAAGGTAGAGATGAACTTTCAAAGATGCCAAGATTTTTGAACTGGGAGGTCTGCTTGGTTCATTACTGATGTGCAGTACATACATACCTACCTAGCATGGAGAAGAGAAAAACAGACATGTGCCACTAGAAGTGGCATTTTTTTTGACAATATTGTTTTCCATCATCTTTACATTTTCTTGTTAAAAGAGCATAGTTTGATTACATCAATAAGGATCAAAATAAGCTTGGGCAAAAGCAAGTTTCAGTTCCTTTAATTTGCCCCTAAAAGAACAAAAAATAAGGATAAAGAAAGAGAGAGAAAGGAAGACATGGAATTTTTTTCTACTCTTAATCATCTAAAATAAACTTGTTGTTCTCCCTTGTTTTAAAATGCTCAGTGCTATCATAGTACATCTTTAATATTTCAGTTCACTTTACATCAGTTTGATTAGACTGCTAAGAACTTCATCAAGTGTTGAAAGTGGGAATTTTCCTCCATGTTATCCTAGGACCACGTCTTCGTTACCCTTAAAGTGCAGTGCTGGTTCTCAGTCTTGCTGAGTCACGGCTGCACTCAAAGCCCTGTGGATGACTAGAACTGTGCTTTACCAAAGGCTTTGAGATGATTTCAAGCCTCTGCTGAATGTAAAAATTCCCTCAACACTTCCTCTGCCTGCATATTCTGCTCCCCCACCTCCCATTAGCATTTACGCAAAAGGAACTGATCCAACTGAAAAGTTTTAATATTTAGGAGGCTGGGTGTTGAGTCAGTTCTCAGATATAGATTACAAGGTAACCATATGATCTCATGTGCTGGCACAAGGGAAAAGGTGGGAACAGACAGCCAGAGTGGGGAGGATGGAAAGATTATCTCCTTGAGCAGCATTTTGTACTTAAGTTACATTAAAGCGTTCATGAAAGTACAGCCTAATTTGATTCATATTTCCAAAGTCTTCAGTGTTTCCAAGATAGATGAGCAACTGTCACACTCTCTGACTCTCACTTCTACCTCCCTCCCCACCATCTGGGAACAACCTCAAGATGCTATCATCACAGCAGCAAAAGAACCCTCAAAAGCATATTTGCCTGTCAGCTGGGTAGTTGACTTCAATCAGAAGTGTGAGGAGTTTTGTCCTCTAGGTCACAGGTAGATTTTTTTATAGCCAGACTGGGTTGGCTAACAAATCTATTTGCATCCTGGGCCTTTACCTGCATGATTTGCTTTTTGGGAAGAGAAGTAACAGTAGGGTCAGCTATCTGTATCTTATAACCTTGTTCTAAATGGAAAATATAGAATTAAAGTAAAAAAACCTCACCAATTATTATGACAAAACTTGAGATCATCAAGTTACAGTTACAAAAAATAAGAAATGGAAAAGGTGAGGGAAATCAAAAGTAAAGAAGGAAAGAAAGCAAAGCAAACCAAATACACGTAATTTTTGCTATACTAGCATAGTGAAAATGGTGCCATGAAATGCCCAAACTATATTGGTAGCCCTTCAGCCTGGAATGGACAGATGTTCTTTTAAAACCCATGGATAATTGTGTCTTAATCAAATTCATTTCAGTGTTAACCTCAAAAATATTGAAACATTCATATGTATTTGAATATTGAAATCCTATCTGCTATAAACCATTATGCTAGTCAGTATTCCAGAGAGAGAGAAAAAAAAAACCACAACTGATGCCTTTGTTGAATGTCAGTTTAATGTCTGGCTTACTCTTTTTTTTTTTTTTTTTTTTTTCCCACTGAAAAGAATCATTTTGCACTTTTGCTTTCAGCAGGTCTTGCTGTCTCCTCTGCCCCAGGCATTTGCTCCCTGCTCCACCTGGAAGAATATCCCACTGCTCAGTTATGATGTACATGTACAAATCATTGACCCAAATACCAAGTCAGCTGTGTTTGGCCACTCTTTGAGGAATAGAATGCCTGGAACTGTGATGTCAGGAAAAAGCTAATTTTTAAATAATTAAACCTGGCTGTATTTAGAAGCTAACAAGTAATATCTAAAATAGATTTTGGACCCTGCACTTGAAAGTATTTTTAAGTGTAATCTGTCCTGTCTGTTACTCCTTTGCCATTTCTGGATGAGCCCTCTCAGAAGAAGGGAATGTCTGATTTGTTTAACTGGCCCTCAGAACTGGTCATTCAGTGTTATTAAAATGCCCTGTAACAGGAAATGGGTGTCAGCAGCAGGCTTTCCTGAAATGCTGCTGAACAACACTGAACTGTATGTGAAGATGAGTAAAAGGCATTTTCAGCAATGGACTTGCACATATATGGGGTTATATCCCATTCTGAAGCAGGCACATCACAATGGAAGAAGGAATTCAGGTATCTAATGTCTCAGGTGTAATTTTAAATGCCCCAGGCTACTTATATTAGGAGGTAGTGAAAATGAAGAGAAGCACTCTCACAGTGCTTGGTGTCCACAGACCTGGTGTCCACAGACCTAGTGTTCACACCACACACATCTCACGTTATTTTACTTTGGGCTGTCTCTAGTCTGGTCCCAGAGGATGAATGTTCACTCGATGTGCTCACACAGATAACATCTCCCAGTTCATTTTCATCCCCCAAAAGTCCAATTCATGTGCTCTAGAATGGCTTTGTGACAGTAACCACAGGCTAGAAAGGGGACCAGGAGGAGATTTTTTTTCAGAAATGCACTCCTGACCCAAACACCCTCAGGGTATCTAAGGCATTTAGACAGGCAGATAGGTCAGAGACTGTGAAAGACCTATGACTTTCTAAAGGAACATTTAGAGGCTAAGCAAGACACTTTATCATGTCTACAATAGCAGTAAACTCCCCTGCTACTCCCTAAAAGCAGAGGGAATTGGTTGAATATATTTGATGGCAAAATTAAAGCAAATCTGAGCGCTATGAGTATGCTGCCCAAACGAAACAATCTCCTTAATGTTCTTGTCTGTGAAAGCAGAACTCCATGACAGCAAATGAGGTATTTATATATATTAGCACAGAATCTTGTTTTTTTATTTTCTCTTCTCTGTTTGTATAAGCCTATGAACCTCTGAGAATTATCTGTATTTATCTGCCTGAGTCCTCCCATTTGGTTTTGTATCTCTTCAGTTGTATCTTTTCTTTATTTCCAGAAGTCTACATGGCAGCTTTCCAATTGTATTTATCCACTCCAACTAATTGAGTCACATAAATTCAAGTAATTTGAAGCATTATTGTGAGAGATTTCTGTTTGCCTCTTTAATTAAGCAGTTGTTCACAGGTGCATACAGTTACAACAAAATTAATTGATAGCTTTATATTGCAGTTCTTGAGTCTGCTGCTGTTTGGTGTTTGCAAACAGTGCCGTTAGATACAGTATGACTTATCTTGTTCATAGGGAATATTTCTCATTTTCCTTCAGAAAATGTTAGGACAGATTGACCTATATATTGGAAAATCTATCCGAGGAGTAAAGGTAATTTTCTTAAGAAGGAAACAGAGCATATGTTTATTTATGGAATAGTTTATTACCAATGGGAAGAGCTGCAACCCTGCTTTATTCTTCTGCATCCATCGCAAATACCTTGAACGTCAAAAATCATTACTAGTGGAAGCTATTAGCTTCTTGTGAAAATTATGGGCAGTTCATTTATTTTTGTCAGGGACTTCATGACCATAACCATACTGGATTGTTATAGGAATATTAATAAAATTTCGATTAAATGATCCATTTTTCTGGTTAAACTGAAAATAGCACACAAAAATGGATTTCCGCAACAACCTGGAAAAACCTTAGAAGTGTAAGCACGTAAATCTGATTTCATCCCAAATAACTGTGTACCTAACTTCAGGATACTGGTAGTCTAAATGGAAAAAGATAAGCATAATCCAAAGGGCAATTCGGCTGACCTGAAGCTGGAATTTCCTTCTGGAAATGACTACTGGTTTTTCTTTATCTATGCATTATAGATCAAGTTATGTGGAATGATTTTGGCTACAAAAATGTTTTTATAACGTATAGTATTCCTGAAATATCTGTATTTTCTATGAAGAAGATCTATCAAGACCAAAATACGTGTTCAATTTGGTAGGTAAATACCCTTGTTTGATGTGCATAAGAAAGTAGATTAAAATCTGGCTCTCTGTTTAAACTCTTCTTGGCAGGATTTCTATTCCATGCTACAAAAATTAGAGGAATAAAATAGGAATAAATAAATAGATAATAATTTACCAGTAACTGAGATGGGAGCAATAAAAGGTGTATGTTTTCTTTTACATTTAGTCAACCCCAAACTTTGGCCATATGCATAGACTGTACCAGTGACAGCATTGTCTTAAAATTATTTAGTATATTAATAATTTCCTACAGGGCAATCTCTGCTCAGTAGAGTCAAATACAAACTTATGCCATCTAGAAACAGAGAAGAAAGGTCACACTTAAATGAAAACAAACTGTGTTCTGTGACTCAAAGGAGATTTAGGGATTACAGAGTAAGCCAAACCAATTTCTGTATGAAATTTAACAAGAGCAAGTGCTGTATTCTACACCATGATTGTATATCCTGGTTATATGTACAAACTGAGGGACAAGAGCCTGGAGAGCAGCCCTGCAGAGAGATATGGGGGCAGAGCTGATGGCAAGTTGAGAATATGAGTCAACAGTGTGCCCTGGCAGCTGAAAGGGCCAAGTGTGTCCTGGGGTGCATCAAGAACAGCATAGCTAGCTGGTTGAGGGAAATAACTGTCCCACCCTAGACTGCACTGATGCAGCCCCACCTCCAGCACTGTGTGCAGTTTGAGTGTCACAATATAAGGACATCAAACTATTGGAGTGTGTCCAGAAGAAAGGTGATAAAGATGATCAGAAGTCTCAAAGGCAAGACTTACAAGGAGCAGCTGTTGTTGTGCCTGGGTTACAAGACAGTACCTGGAAACACAGATGAACCTCTTGTACTCCATATTGCAACAAAAGCCTGGAAGACCTATAACTTTCTGAAGGAACATTTATAGGCTAGGCAAGATATTCTATCATGTCTACAATAGCAGTGAACACCCCTGCTACTCCCTAAAGGCAGACGGAATTGGATGAATATATTTGATGGCAGGTTGGAGACCAGTAACGACGGTTGGTGTCCCTCAGGGATCAGTGTTGGGACTGGTGTTGTTCAACATCTTTGTCAGTGACATGGACAGTGGGATTGAGTGCGCCCTCAGCAAGTTTGCCAATAGCACCAAGCTGTGTGGTTCGGTTGATACGCCGGAGGGAAGGGATGCCATCCAGAGGGACCTCGACACGCTTGTGAAGTGGGCTGATGCCAACCTTATGAAGTTTAACCATGCCAAGTGCAAGGTCCTACACCTGGGTGGAAGCAATCCAAGGCACAGCTACAGGTTGAGCAGAGAAGAGATTCAGAGCAGCCCTGTGGAGAATGACTTGGGGGTGTTGGTCGGTGAGAAAACGAACATGAGCCGGCTTCAGTGTGCGCTCGCAGCCCAGAAAGCCTGGGCTGTAAAAAAAGTATCCTGGGCTGCATCAAAAGGAGTGTGAGCAGCAGGATGAAGGAGGTGATCCTGCCTCTCTACTCTGCTCTCCTGAGACATCACTTGGAGTATTGTACGCAGTTCTGGTGTCCTCAACATACAAAGGGCATGGAACTGTTGGAACAAGTCCAGAGGAGGGCCACGAGGATGATCAGGGGACTGGAGCACCTCCCGTATGAAGACAGGCTGAGAAAGGTGGGCTTCTTCAGCTGCATGGAGACATAGCAGCCTTCCAGTATCTGAAGGGGGCCTACAAGGATGCTGGGGAGGGACTATTCCTCAGGGCCTGTAGTGACAAGACAAGGGGTAACGGGTTAAAGCTTAAACAGGGGAAGTTTAGATTGGATATAAGGAAGAAATTCTTTACTGTTAGTGTGGTGAGGCACTGGAATGGGTGCCCAAGGAAGTTGTGAATGCTCCATCCCTCATGATGTTCAAGGCCAGGTTGGACAGAGTGTTGGGTGACATGGTTTAGTGTGAGCTGTCCCTGCCCATGGCAGGGGGGTTGGAACTAGATGATCTTAAGGTCCTTTCCAACCCTAACTATTCTATGATTCTATGTGCACTATGAGCAGCCATACTTTAGGGTCATGAGGCAGTACCTTCCAGCTGTGGGACAGAAGACATTGCGAGCTTCATGTGAGCATGCAATCCCCAAATATTCCATCAGGGGGTGCTGAGAAGGAAGTGACAACCTTTTGGCTTCATTAGAAAAAAATGAAATAGAGAAATATGATGTCTAGTTTTGCAGTCACACTTTACAGTTGCACTAGCAATCAGAGAGAAGTTCTTCAGGGATATACAAAAGAGATAAGTTGAGCAGTGAAATTACTCCCTGAGTTGTTAACTGAAAACCTGTGGCTTTAGTATTCTGGATATTGGGCAGTTACAACAGTTGAGCTGTGAGTATATTATGAGTGAACATGTAGGTAATTGAGTAGAATATAAACCAGGAGATAGCATGATTTTTAAATATAACTGTAAAACTGTCTATATCACTGTTCTTTCTCCATAAGGTGAACCTGAACACTGGTGCCCACCATTTAGTTGGGGCATCCTTTAGAGGTTATCAAGGATATCAAGCTTTGTCTTTTAAAATCATTGTATGTGTCTTCCCACCCCCAGGCACTTATGCAAAAGAGCATATGTTTAATGTGGTCTAAGGTGTGAGGTAGAAGAAACCCATGCAAAAGTAAATGCTGTTGGTGTTCTTTCTCTTGAACTTTTACATAGCATCTATTGTTGCCATATATATGGACTTCTGGCAGAGCTGGGCAATAAAACTGGGGAGGCAATCTTTATTCAAGAGAAAAGCTGTTCTAATTTGTTACTGTAATCATTGAATAGGATGTTATGAATGTTTTCTCTTCTGTTATTACACTTAGATTTGTTCTTTCAGTGGGCAAAGATAATTTTCTGGGTGCAAATACAGCAGCACATTCCATAGTTTTCTTCATACTCTTTAGAAAGTTTATTTAAATCCATTGCAAATTGTAAAGATTTGCAAATCACCATGTGTCAAACGGTCATCCTGAGCTCATTTATAGAGCTGTTTCTACTGATGAGGAGGAAGCTGCAGCTCTGAAATGGAGCATTGCAAAAGTGTATTTACTGTATCTCTGAATTTGTATCAGTTTTACTCAGACTATGCATAAAAATATTTTTTTTTTTTAACTGCCAGCAGTGAAAACCTGGTACTGGGATCTGAAAGTCACTGCCAACAGTAAAGTTTTCTCAAGCCAGATTATTACAATTCAGTAGACACCTTGTCTCCAGTGAGGTTGTGAAGGTGCAAATAAGGACAGCACTTGGCATTCCAGTGGGAAACTTGAAGATAGAATAGCTTCGCTGATGACATACAAGACTGACTAGAATCCAGCTTACTCCCCCAGAGCTGTTTTGCTCACCAGACTCTGGTGAGCAAAAAAAAAGAGTTACGAATCGAAGGCAAAACATACAATTGTTCCTGAAGCAAACATACATGACTCACAGGGAACCTATCAGTTGAGAAAGAGGCTGCCTTTCTTTTGAGTGACTTTAAACAGATGTTCATGTGACATGGTCTAGCATTTGCAACTGAACTAAACAGAAAATTAAATATGAGCAGCCACGTAAAACAGAGCATTTGGAAATTTACAGAGCTGGTGAGTCACAGTCAGGAGTTAACTTGCAGACTAATGGTAGCTTCCTAACTTGCTTAGGCACCTGTGCAGCTTTTGGGTCAGGATTCAGACACTTCACATGGGACTTAGCTGGTTGAGCATGCCAGCACTGTGAATCCCAGTTTAGGTGCCTATCTCCTTTGGATACCTAAATCAACCTCATAAAATTTTCCCTTACGCCCTTCAGTCACTGCCTTTTGCTCTTTCCTGTTCCAAACTTTTTTACCTGAGACCAAATGGTAGTCTTCCAGGAGCCATTTTCTCTTTGTTACTACTCCAATTAGTACAGTTCCAGCTGATCTTATTCCATGTTCTGAAAAAAAAAAACACCTCTCAGGGGCCACGACACTGGCAAATGCATGGTGGTGGTTGGTTTTTAGCGGCAATAACTGAGTAGTAAGAATTTGTTTCCAGATGGAGCTGGGATTTAAAAAAAAAAAATATAATAAAAAATTGAATTACTGTACTGTTTAAAGCCCAGTGCTACAGTCAGTATTGGCCATGCAAAATGGGCTCATCACTTGTAGAATGAAGTACAGCAAGAAAGAAATTATGGTCAGCTTCCCCAGGGAGGTACAGAATCAAGTGCTGGGGTGAAAAGATTTATTTTTAATCAAGTGGATAATCCTCTTCACTGTGCAATGGGAATTACCTCAGGTATACACATTAACCATTGTAACTATTAAATATGAGGGGATATTAGATTAATTATTATGTGGATGTGAAATAAACTGCTGCAGCTTTTGCAGTATGTAAAAACAACGAGTAGAGAGTCTAGCTCAATACACAGAAAGATACTTTGATTTAGTGATGATAGTTACAAATTCAAGGTGTATGGTATTGAATCATGTTGAATAATACCCACTTGTTCCACTTAACAATATTTAATACAGTGATTTGAAATTCCACAGCAGACAAAGGGAGCTGGCTAACACTTCATACTGATTTTCATTAAGGTTTGGCTACCTAACTTCTCTGGATTAATTTGAGAATACAAATACTATTGTTATGCTTTTATTAGTGATAGCTATGTAAAATTTACTGCTTAACATTTTTCTTTCAATAAAGGTGGGTTGGTTTTTTTTTTTCTTCTTTTTTTTTCCAATTAAAATCACTGGGAACCAATACTAATTTTATGAAAATTGAACATAGGAATAAAGATACAATTATGAAATCATCCTTTGCCAGTTGCAATACATTATTCTTATTATTTTTTCTTCCTTTAGAAAAATAATCCTTCTTTGCCTTATAATTTCTATTTTCCTTGTGGTTATACTTAAGGGTTTTGGTCATCTAATTTAAAATACTGTCGGTGACCAAAGACTGATATTTGGGTAACTTTTACAATGATACAATAATTTTAATATCTTTTAAAAAGCTTACTGCTTTAGTAATAAAATACTTTAATGAGTATTTTTGAACCTAAGCACAGAAACCCTGTGAAATTTTTAAGCTGTGTTCAGTGAGTATTTCTAAGATGATATTTTAATTTTATTTAGAACATCAGCACTTCTCATAAACAATAGTTTTAAAACACACACCTATGTTAACATTGCAAAATCACCACAGTACATGTTGAAGCGATATCTCTGTGTTACAAGTTAGGGTAGATTATACGTAATGCTTCATTGAATTTAGTTGCTGTATTCTGGAACAAAATCCTGGTTTTCCACCATGGCTATATCAACTGTCTTTCATGGGAGTCCCACAAAATGTAAAGAGATCAGGACATCTTTCATACACAGTTTAAGCATATTTTAGGAATGAATAAATATTATTTTGTGTCTATAGATAACTTTAGATTAAGGTTACTATTGTTGAAATATTTATATCTGCTTTTCTTCTCATTGTGATGTTTATCACCTAATAAAAATGCTCAAGTTACCAAGGAAAGATATTTAATTTGCTCAGTTGCATGTTGCATCCTATTTTGTAGTAAATGGCACAATGTCCCAAGTGAGCTGCCATACTGTCAGATACATTATTTATACATAACATTACTGGTTAATCAATGAACAAAAATGCAGGAGCTTTTTTTCGCCCTTTTTCCATGACATCTTTAAAGCTGCAGTAGAGAAGAACAATTTTGCAATATATTATACTCTTACTCACTTTTCAAAATAGCTGCAGGAGTTTCCTGGCATGGTTTGCACCGTGCATCTGATTAAATTGAATGTGATTGTTAGACAAATGTAGTAACGATTTGTGCAGTGCAGAAGAGTAATTTAGTTAACTATGTAAGCTATTCTTTCCAGTTAAAAGTGAGCAAAATGTATTCCAGCAAATGTTTCTAACAGAAGATTTCTGTTTTAAAATCTGACCTGAAAACTGAATAGCCCATCACAATTTTTCATGTGTGTCTACAGGAGACACGGAATTTAAAAATTCACTTGACTGTTCAGCAATGTTAGAAGGCCACTTTTGCGCTAAATGGGAAATGAAATTTATAAGTAAAAAAAGAACTGAAATATGAAAATAAACGTATGCGAACAAGAGAAATGCAGCTGTACTGTGTCACAGAACTGCAAAGGATTTTTGTTTGTACTTCAGCTTATTCTGTTGTGTTTTGTTCATAGATGTTTCAGATCAATACAAAATATTCAGCTCTGTTCCAGTGATTGAATATGAATACATTATGTGCATACAAAAATAGTGATAATCTATGTTGATACAATAGTTCATTTTGCATTAGTGTCCTAGATGGGACAATGTTAAGAAGCAATTTAAATGAAATTCATTTAAATGTCAGCTCTCATGCTTGCGATTTTTCTATAATTGGTTATTTAATTAAAATAATTCTCATAGTCATTAATTTAGACTAAAACTTGCTGTGCACTGACATGTTTTAATTACATGGTATTAACAAAATTGATATGCTTTAAAAAAGCATGGTTAAATTTTAAACAAGAATAAATTAGAAATCTCATAGATCATCCTACTTAGAGTATTTATGAGAAAAAGTCAGCCATTTAAAATGTTTATTATAAACAAAGTCCCAACATTATTGTGCATGCATCATATTTGGTTCCTGTTCAGTGTGAGGAGACTTTTATGTTAACACAGCACCTCCATCTTCGAATTCCTTTAAACAACACACAATAAATAAGGTAATGAACCAAATTAAATATTAATAGGAATCCACATAAACCACAGAAGACAGACATAGAACTGACGTTTGAATTATACTATACCTTTGATATCATTAGGACAACATATTAATGAAGTTTTAAAGTGTTAAATCTTCATCTACTGTTCATGAAGACAAAAAACATTATATGAGCCTCCTTGTAAGACGTAGATAAGGAATGAAAAAAATTTAAATATTCTAGTAAAACTATCTGAGCAGGATAGAAGAACCAAAGTCTTAGGCACTGATCCTGCAAAGTAACCCATAAGCAAGGATCCACATGCCCTTACGAAGAACCCTAAAGTCAAAGGAAGTACTTTCATAAACAAAGTGGGTACTTTGTTTTCAGGACTGAGCTTATATTCACGAATGTGAGAATCAGAACTTTATTTCATTGTCTATTAATTAGACTAGCTCTATATTACTTTGACCTTTTTAATATTCTATTATTTAATTGGATGATCAGTCTACCTCGGCCTATGATTGCCAGTCATTCTGCATAATATACTTCTAGTCTTTTTTATTTCTATGTGTGCAGGATCAGACTCTTATTAACATGAAAAAATTACTTTATTGTGAATGGCAGGGTCCAAAAAGGACACATACAGACATCTAGACCTTGTTTAATTCCACAGAAAAGATTGCGTATTGGTGTTGCTTTTTCTGCAGCCAACACATGAAGGATATTATACCTCTCCCAAGCTCTTCTCTTTTGACCCTCAAATTCAACACTACACAACCCAGAGTTTGAAATGCTGCTCAAGATTGAGGCCTTAGCAGACTAAGCAAGTGGACTGTGCTCCACCTCCTTTTACAGTCTGAGGACTGGATTTATGTCTAGATGTCTAGATGTGAGACAATGATTGTAGGCTCCTTATGGAGTGGAGAGCACTAGAACAGAACATCTCTTTCCAAAGGAGACTGTATTTGGTTAGATGAGCTGTAATCTAAAACTGACTATAGCTTTCCATTTACTATATAGAAAAGTTAAGGCTAGGTCAGAGATTTAAGGTTCAGCTAACTGAATTCCACCCATTCTGTCCAGATAGATCTGTGTGCTTTATCTCTAATCTTTTTGTTTGGTTCTGACTTATGCATTGTATATGATGCCTTGATTTTGCTTTCTATTTTATAAATATCCACAGTCTGCAATAATGTAACAATCATGTGCCTCACAGTCTTTAAAATCTTTATTCTTCATACCTGTGTGAAGAAGGGGAGACCTGCTATTTCTGCTAGATAACAGAAAAAACAAGATAGCACAGGATGTCTGTAGCAGAGCTGGGAACAAAGCCTAGCCTGGTTAACCTCTAGTTAAGCTCTGGTGACCCATACTTTGTAGTTTCTCCAGTATAGCTTCCTTTCTGCTTTGCTGCTGTACTGACATAATTACTTTACTGACTGTACTGAGTAGTAGCACAATTGTCTTACCTTGTGAGCTGATGGAGATTCAGACTTCTCAGTCAGAGTATCTTATTCTACAGCTACTGCAATGAGGTTTTTGCAGAATACCTCTTCATAGCAAATTGAAGTGTGAATGTAGAATGTGTTAGTTAAACTTAATAAGCACAATTAACACCATCAGCAAAAAATAAGAGACTAACTTATGGCATGCCAGAAGTCTAAATGTTGGTATATATCATGATACTTTTTAGTCAATTGTATTGCAGCCTCCAACATATAAAAATGCAAAGTTGACTTCACTGCTGTTTTCTTCATGGAACATATCAGCTATCAAGGTTATATTAGTATCTCTGATAATCAGATTTTCATTTCAAGCTGTCAATGTGCTTTCTGAACTGTAAGTAACTCATATTACATTGTAGAAAATGTGGAAGGAGAAAACATAAGCTGGAATAAATTCAGTAACATATTATCATCTCTCTTTAACAATGAAGTTCATGGGTTATAGGATCCAGGTGTGTACTTATTAACTCATCTCCACAGTAAATTAAGATTGTGACAGAAAATTTTACTGATGTTGGAGCAGGACCTCATTTACCCTCAGACTGCTTTCCAGGACTCCTGCAACGTAAAAGTATTTTCAAGTGTATGTGAATACATATAACTTATTGATAACCTCCCGAGAAAGTTTCCAGCAGAAAAATCTTCAAGACAGACAATAGCACACTTTCAGTTTAAAATCTATATGTAACTTTAGCAGTGAAGCGTGCAATTCAAGCCTAATAAGAACTCTTCTGTCAGTCTTTTTGCTTACTTTATTGCTTAATACATTGCTTCAATTGAGAATATTCAGAAGTCAACTTGAATACAGGGTGGCCACTTACCATAGGAACTGCTGTTCTTTAAATAAAGCATCTCTTTCTAGGTCCCCTATGTGCTTAAATTTTTCCTGTTGTTTCAGTATCATTGGGCTTTCAGACTGATCAGGAGGAATCACATCATCTGGCACTCTTATCCCAGAAAAGTCCTTTTTTTAAACTTCCTGAAGCTCGCTGTTACTCGCAATTGGTTGTTGTGGTTTAACCCCAGCTAGCAACTAAGCCCCACGCAGCTGCTCTCTCACTTTCCCCCCCATCCCCCAGAGGGACAGGGAAAACAGTCAGAGGAGTACAAGTCAGAAAACTCATGGGCTGAGATAAAGACAGTTTTATAAGTAAAGCAAAAACCACACCAACAAGCAAAGCGAAACAAGAAATTCATTCACCACGATACAAAGCTGCAGCACTTGCACTCTAACTTGTATATAGTATCACAGTTGTGCATTAGACCTATCTGGTCTTCACAATTTGTTCCTAAGATGACATGAAAAGCTGGCTTTCTGGGAGCTGTCACACACAAACAAACAAAAAAGAAGGCATATCTTTGAGCATTTGAAAATATGTACAGTCAGATAGCTTAGAGAAGTAAACGCTAAATCTCATTTATCATCTCCTTTTTCTTCTTTACAGAAGATTAATGATGGGATTTAACTTTAGGCTAAGCACCTCTATGAAAAGTAGGTGTGTTTATGTTCTACTAATGGTCAGTGGAAAATTGGGCAACACAGTCCAACAAGACTAGAGAGCTATTCATCTTTCCTTGAAGATGACACCTACACTTTGGCTCTCTAAACTCTGGTATCAAATGAATGTCAGTGATTCAAATAAGAGCTCAGATGTAAAGGTTGGCATTCTAGTACCTTAACATAGGTGTCTAGTGTCATTCAAGGTGTCCTAAGGTACATATACCACATGGCCATTTCAGTAGGTGTGAATTCCTTATGGGCCTTGTGTCACAACTGCCAGGCTTGTATGGAATCTCAGCTAGTACTAGATGCCTGTGTTTAGGCTACTGAGTCCATTATACATGTCTCATACATGAAGACCCACCTATATGAGCTTAAATTTAGTTACCTATGACCAGTATCAGATCTAAACTCAAATATATATATTTTTATTTGATTTAAGCACAGGTGAAGGTTTTTACAGAGACTGAAGGGAATTTCATGTGCTGTTAAAAATAAAGCAATTAACAAAAACCTACCGTTGCTATTTAACATAAAGCTACAAAAGCTTATATTTGGTTGGGTTTTTTTTTCTTATTTTTTTCTTTCTCTTTGTATCTTATCACACTGTCTATATTGATATCCATGCGCTAAATAAGATCCATTATTTTTCAGACTGCAGCCTATGGAGATGCTAAACACACTGGTGTATTTTAAGAAATGCATAAATGTAAAGATATGTGATATCACAAATCTTGTAATTCCATAACAATTTGTTGATGTGTTGCCAACAAATCTGTTTCAATTTCAGATTCAGAACTGATGTTTTCTCTTGGAAGCCAGTCACCGGTAAAAAAATGTGTTAGTCCCACTTCAAGCTTCATGCTGAAAAGAATTCAGAAATAGCCCTGGGAACATTTAGTATTTCCTTGAAAAAGCTGTGGATTGTCATTAACTGACAAACAGTCCGCTGCCAAGTTCTTGCAAGAATTGTATTTGTTGTCTGATGCCAAACAGCCTCTTTAAATGCTAATGAACAAAGTATGGCATGCATTCTGTTCTTGATGGATTATGCCTATACCTTCTGTGGTCAACAGAAGGGGAATTCCCGGCCCATATGATTTCCATTCTGGCACGCTACTCTTTTCTCTGCTTACAAGGCAGTAAGCACTCAAATAGATTAGTCAATCTTATTTTTAAATTAAGTATAGCCTCCTTACCCTCACTCACATGCATAAAATCTGTAGGAACTATGCCAGGCTGCCTACGCACTGTATGTGTTTTGTTTTTGTTAGAGGATTAAGCTCCTGACTTTAATATCAGCGATGCTCGCTGTATACTGATATGCCTTTTAAATTCAAACATGAATGTTTCATAAACAACTGATTTACATGTTTGTCTTTACCTCTTTGGAGACAGATTTAAGGAGTTACATTTTTAAATTGTCTTCTTTAGTGGTTGTCATAATTTCCTGTTATTGAAAGAGCTGGCTTGATACAGAAATACATTAAAGAACTGTATCTCACTACCATGTGTAAGTGTAGTTTTATAGCCAGTAGGAGGTCCAGATTTGTATATATCAATACCTTCGATTACACTCTCAAGTCCAACTTTCCAAGAAGGATAAATTGTGCAGTAAATGGCAAGCTCAGGAGTTGTACACCAAAAAAAATTGTGTATGATGTGATATTTTAATTTGTTTTAATTGTCATTCAGTAACTGCTGTTAGATGATCTTCTTCTACTAATTTGTGATCTGCTGAAAAGGAAGGAAAATTTGTTCTAGGACAACAGCAAGCTACAAGCTACAGGGATAATACAACCCATCTTTAGTTAATATGCACAACTAAAAGATATAAAATACGTTATTAATAGAAATAATCACAAAAGATGATAGGAAAAAAATACAGGAATATTTTTGTCAAAACACAAGGAGGAAAGTTTTCATTTTATGTGAGTTGCAATTAATTTCTCCAAAACTTACAATTGAAGCTGGGCCTGCAGTGGGTCCCTACCTGGATCCCACCAACTTAACTGGTGCAAATACAGAACAGAAGAACACTCCTGTTTCTGTTCTTCATGCGACTTCACAAATAGATTTGCTAACTAACGTGAAATAAAAATTTAATTAGCTCATTCAGGAAAGCTGAGCTTTCAATAAAACATGAGTTTATAGAGTCCTTCTACCTACCTATACAGGTGGAAGGACTGATTTTCTCTTTTATACTGAACCATCTCTGGAGACTGTGTATCTGCATGGAGAAAACATGTTTCTAAGTTAGTGGGAGGTTTGGTCAAAGCTTGTCCTTTCTGTGGAGAAAGAAAAAAAAAAAATCCTAAATGTCTTTCGGATGGAATTCCTACAGGAAAAAGGAGGGGGGAAAGTAACAAAAGTATCTTGTGTTTCTAATTTGCTGAGAGTACTGGACATGCTTATCTAAACATCCTGGATAAATCAAGATATTACGTTATCTTCCACTCAGCAGTAGCAAATGAAATGGATAACCATACTTACAGGTATTAATATTACAAGAAAACAATTCTTTTTAACAGCCTTGCGCTCATTTGAAATGAGCAATTTCTTCTAGTCATCTAGCTATTTATAGTAAGACCTTTATAAGCTCAAACTAATTAATAAATGAGAACAATTTCAAGAATTTTTTCTTGTTGAAAACCACATAATCATTCATTTTAGTAACATTTTAAAGGCCATGTCTAAAATAGATTTGCACCCATGTCCCCAATGTGAATTTTTCACTCTTTGTCAGCATGCAATAAGTAGTGTATAATGACCTTTTCTCTGTTTGGAACAGGGATTAGAATAATATATTTGACCCTTTTTACTCACCTGGGAGTGATGCTAGTTTCCATGTTCAATGAAGTAAAATATGTCTCTAGTGTCCCAAGGTTAAGGCCATGACTTTAAACTATTTAACACAAGCTATCGGTCTGATTCACCTCAGCCATACTCTACAGAGGGACTATTTTTACTTCTTCTTTTTTTTATTAGTCTGAGTTATATATACTTCATCACAACAATTTCTTATCCACTGTACAATTAAGGGAAATATTTTGCATTACAAACAAAGCAAGTTAACCTGGTCACATTGTGCATTATAACGAAATTTATGGCTGCATAAGTAGCAATGTAAACTTACAGAAAGACTGGTAATTATAGTGCCATTGATGGTCTTTGTTGCTTTAATTCTGGAGCAGCCAGAATGATTAAACTGAATCTTAATCGACTTCTCCATTAAAAATGCTGGCAGAGAAGCTCCCTTAACCTTTCTCATTGATTGAACACAACAATCACCATTCAATTATAATGCAAAAGGACATTTGTTATAATGTACGAAAGATGCATGAGCCATTTCCTTTTACTCAAGGCAATCAATGAGATGACTGCTACCTCAAAGAAGGTAAGGTGAAGCTAGTATACCTGGAAGAGCATTAAAGTCAAAGCTGAACTCAGATAACTGCAAACACTACAGTTTTCAGGCAATAGAGTATTATCCCTGTGAAAATAGAACAAGAAATTCCTCACTTTATTAAGAATAAATATCCTCCTTAAAAGATGGTTAAGAATACAGATTTGGAAGTAAATTCACTGAAATTTACAGTAAATTCACCAAAATTTACAGTAAATTCCTATTTTAGAAAATAAAATTAAATTCCCTCATATAAAGAGTCTAGGTACATTGTAACTAGAATTAAAAGTCAGCCTGGATTTTTAGTTTTAATGATTTTTTTTTTTAATATCTTTATTTTGTGTTTAGGAGGAATATTTTGTATGTTTAAGTGGTCACAATTCAGAATTAATACAGCATGATAATGTCACATGCTGAATATGAGCACTAGCAAGCAGGAACTGAAAAACTAAAAGGAAAAAACTGTAAACTGCAGGAAAAAGGACACAAGGCAGTTAATACATCACACACATTTGGGAAGATCTGTTTTGTAAAACTGCCTTATTGTATCCTGAAAAAGTAATTAAATTCAGGCCAAAAAGGTATACTTTTAGAGTTGGTGTGAAGGCTCGTGTGCCACTTCTGTTCCCTATTGCTAAAGCTGAGAGACTGGAAACTCACAAGAGAAGAAGGAGCAGTCAGGCTGATCAGGTTGCTAGTACTGTTTATGCCACTTGCAGATGTGGAACTTGCTTCTTCATCGGTTTGCATCAAGTCAGATCAGCCCCTGAGTTGCTATAACTTGGAGTGAGCTCTACTCCCAAAGCAAAATGGGCAACAGCTGGAAAGTCAATAATAAGTTTTCAGCTCCAGTTCCTACATTGTGTGCGCTGAGTTTCCATTACCAGAGATTAAGTATTACAAATCCATTCAAATTTTCTCTTTTCACCTCTTGACAATTTTTGCAGCAATTCTTTGCCTTCTTCACTAAGTCTTTGAGCTCAGCATGTATGATGGAGAGAATGAGTACTAATTCAAAGTTATCCATATACTACTCAGCTTTTTCAGTTTAGCTGTTTTGTCTCTGTAAAAACATTGAGATACACTGCAACATTCATTTTCTGAAAGATGTTAGTGCTGCCATCAGATATTAAAGGCCCCATAATACAGTACTTGTTTTCTGAATCCTTGCATGCATTTCCCAGTAGAAATCACCATCTGCTACTGCTATCTGCCTGAGTAATTATTTTTTCTCCTGCTTAGCCTCTTTCTTACATTACTCCAACTTCTTCTTTCACATATAACACATCCTTTTTATGCTTAATTCAATTGACAAATATCTATAATGTTTACCAGAGTCAAGAAAAACCAAAAGGATTGGAGGGCTGAGAAAATCATCCTATATAAAATAAAATTCTGAAGAGTTACTCCAAAGCTTCTGTCAGTCAGTCTTCTAAGCTAAAATCACTAATAAACAAAATAACATCAGGAAGTGAAGGCAGGGGAAATATATTGTAATGGTTATCTACTACTGTGTTACTGAGGGAGTGCTGTTTTCCTGTATCTTTTTCAAACTGTAAACCTTACAAGACAGATCCCATATCCTAATATTTCTTGTAGGTTGATACCACCCCAATAAATTAATAATAACCGGGAGACCAGTATTTGCTGCTTGAATAGCTTATAAGAAATACACTCTTCCAAATTTTCTGTGGTGTTGCAATGACCACAGTTATTGCATAAGTAGCTATGTAAAATATTTATGTCTTCTTGATAATTCATATAGCAATAAAATGTGACTTTGAAATTTTATAAATTTCTGTCACCTATAAAATTTTATTTTAAAGAACATAATTTTCTCAGTGTTGCTGACTGTGTTGGTAGATTCAAAGTAAAACTAAAAATAAGTTTAATCTATTTTTCTGAATGGTGTTAAGTCTGAATACTGGTTTCCAGCGGGAAACATTTAAAAAAAATACAATGTATCGCAATTATATTGTCATTTACAGTAGAAAGTATTCTAAAACATTGGACTTGTGAATCAAATGCATGAATGGTACTGAAAGTACAGCCCAAAAGTTTGGCCTTTACCACTATTAAGGTGGTTTTCTTAATCAAACCCCTCCATCCCAGCCCCTCCAAAGCCTTATGAATTCTTGCATAATAGGTGAGAAAGTGAGAAAAGTGAAATCTTAACTGTACTTCTCCATTGTAGACGATTTAATCCCTTTGGAAAAGTGAGCAGTAGGTTCAAATACTGCTGTTCACACTGAGGAAGACTAGAACTCTGTGTCCTTTAGTGTTGCAGGAACTGGCACAGTTTCTGATTTTCCAGTTTCAAGAATAACAGCCATAATCTCTTTCCTTATCCTAGGGTCTATGTTCCTTTTCTTCCTAACTTCTTCCTCTCCCTCATTTGATCATAGTCAAACGGGAATTTATTCAGCATGTCTAACGCTTGGTAATTCACAGCAGAGGTAAGGGAACAAGAGAACAGACACCAAAAGGTACAAATGCATTCAAACACATCAGCCTCTAGCAGAATAGCTCTCTGTTTCAACAGTGGCGTGTCAGTTTTAAAGCAATCTTGCTGACACATACTTGTTTCTGTACCTTCTGCTTATACCCTCTCAGTTGTACAAAACCAGCTGTTTGTGTGCCATGCTTTGTTCGAAAAGAAATCTCCAGCTTTAGGGTAGAAATGGGGAACTTTCTTACTTTTCAAATATCAATTACAGTTTTTATTTGCAAGACAATAAGTAGCAAGCTAGCCAGCAGGCAACAGTGCAGGAGGAGATGGCTTACCACCCTGGTTGTCCATCTTCATAAGAGGCCATGGAGCCCTGAGTTGCTCTCACTGCCTCTGCCCCTTTGGTAGCAGAGGAGGGATGAAACCCCATGAACAAGGAGCAGGGATTTGTGAGTAGTAGTACAGGAAGGGCTTGGAAATAAAGCTGCTGGTACAAGACCGTGTTTTTATCTAAAGGCAATTATTTTGCTTTCTCTGTCATAGGCAACAGACTGCTTGACTTGTTTTGAATGTCAGCCCTATTTCAATGGAATTAGACCTCCTAAGGAAAATGTAATTTTGGAGTAAAAAGAAAAATATTATGTTAGGGATTAGAAGAAAAATCAGAAATACATATACAGCATGAATTGTTGGCCAAAAATGTACATTCTTGCATGAATCCTGTAGAATTTTAGTCTTCTGTTTTCCCGAATAAGCATCTGCTAGTTTGGTCAGTTC
This sequence comes from Psittacula echo, assembly GCF_963264785.1. Classification (NCBI taxonomy): domain Eukaryota; kingdom Metazoa; phylum Chordata; class Aves; order Psittaciformes; family Psittacidae; genus Psittacula; species Psittacula echo. Next base: position 85,363,509 of record NC_137736.1, on the reverse strand, counting down.
CGCCCGACATTACTGACAACCGCATGAATGGCTTTATTAATTTTTAAGTGGAGTCAGATGCACTAGAGAGAACTCGGCTGGTGTGTTCCACACAAGCACAATTTCTTGACACTACAAAGGGAAAAGAAAAAGCTAAACATTTGTTTTCAGAAGCTGATTTCAAAAGTAATCTAAAATGCACTATGTGACAGGTATCTCATTAAAACTATTTCCAGGTTTAAGATAAGGTGCTTTGTAAATATAACCTGTTGTGAACTGTAAAAACGGTAAACTAGTGTTAATATAGTAGTGACTAAATTCAAGTGTTCAAGCAGTTCAACAGTTTTGACAGAGGCAAATTTTAGGATATTGATGTGAATAGATTGAAATAAAAAATACTGACCTGGAAGTCTTGTTCAATCTTCAAATTAAGCTACTTTGAAGGTCCATATTCTATTTGGACCAAAAATCATCCAGATAGATGTACTTATGGTATGTTTTCTTTCCTATTTTCTTTCCTGATGGGCTGTAAAAAAACCCCAAAACAAAACAGCCAAACCACTATAAATGTTTCACACATGCTTCAGCTACCGAATATAACATTTGGAAAATTTTATTGCACCCAGATCTCTTCTCCCCAGCCTAGTTTTGGACCCAGTAATAAAGCAAAAAATAAAACATAACCCTTAATATAATGATTGTGTGTTTAATGTCTATAACACACCATTAAAATGCACTTGAGAGCTTCCATTTTTTTACATTTAATACCAGACTATGACTACTAGTAAACCGCTGAAAATATCTGAGTGAGAGCAGAAGGTATGCTACAGACTGGGGGCTGACCTGCTAGAAAGCAACTTTGCAGACAAGGTCCTGAGATTCCTGATGGACAACGAGCTGTCCATGAGCCAGCAGCAAGCGCTTGTGGCTAAGAAGGCCAATGATATCATGAGGTTAATTAGGAAAAGCATGACTGGTAGGTTGAGAGAGGTACATCTATGCCCTGGTGGGGCCTCACCTGGAGTACTGTATCCAGTTCTGGGCTCCCTGGTTCAAGAAAGATAAGGAACTTCTGGAGAGGGTCCAATGGAGGGCTTCAAGATGATTAGGGGACAGGAGCATCTGTTTTATGATGGAAGGTGGGAGAGCTGGGCCTGTTTAGCTTGGAGAAGAAATGGCTGAGAGGGGATCTTATCCATGCACGCTAATATCTTAAGGATGGGTGTCAAGAGGATGGCGCCAGACTATTTTCAGTGATGCCCTGAACCGTTAGGGTTGGAAGAGACCTCTGGAGATCATCTAGCCCAACCCATCTGCTAAGGCAGGTCTACCTAGAGCAGGTTGCACAGGAATGCGTGCAGGTGGGTTTTCAACGTATACAGAGATGGAGACCCTACAACCCCCCTGGGCAGCCTGTTCCAGTGCTCTGCCACCCTCAGTGTAAAGAAGTTCTTCCTCATGTTGGGGTGAAACTTCTTGTGTTTTAGTCTATGGCCATCACTCCTCATCCTGTTGCTGGGCACCACTGAAAAGACTCTGGCACCATCCTCCTGGCACCCACCTTTGAGGTATTTATATTCATCAATGAAATCCTTCTCAGTCTTCCCTTGTCTAGACTAAATATGCCCAGCACCCACAATCTCTCCTCGTAAGGAGGATGCTCTTGGTCATCCTTGTGGAGCTCTGCTGGACCCTCTCCAGTAGCTCTGAGGAGCCCAGAACTAGACACAGTGTTCCAGATGTGACCTCACCAGGGTCAAGTAGAGGGGAGGATCACCTCCTTCGACCTGCTGGACACACTTCTCCCACTGCATGCCAGAATACTATTGGTCCTCCTGGCTGCAAAGGCACACTGGTAGCTCATAGTCAACATCATCTACTGATACTTCCAGGTCCTTCTCAGATGAAGTACTCTCCAGCAGGTCAGCCTCCAGCCTGTACTGGTACTTAGGGTTCTTCCTCCCAAGGTGCAGGACCCTCCACTTGTCTTTGTTGAACCTCATTAAGTTTCTCTCTGCCCAGTTCTCCAGCTTACCAAGGTCCCGCTGAACGGCAGCACAACCTTCAGGTGTATCAGCCACTACCCCCAGGGGCAATGGGCGCAAAAACCAGGAAGTTCCATATGAATATGAGGAAAAATTTCTTTGAGCGTGACAGAGCACTGGGACAGGCTGCCCCTAGAGGCTGTGGAGTCTCTGTCTCTGGGGGTACTCAAAACCGACCTGGACACGATCCTATGCAACCTGTTCTAGGTGAATCTGCTTTATCTGAAGGGGTTGGACTATATGATCTCCAGCGGTTACTTCCCACTGCAAACATTCTGTGATGCTGTGATTCTCTGTTTCTGTGATGTGACCAGGAGGGAAATCATATAATTTTTTAAAATTGAAGAAAATGAACAGAAAGCTGTTTCAGGTTTTCTATAAACAAAGACAGATTTCATACGCAAATAATATTTATTTGAATTGCTGCTGGTCAATCCATAAATATTGTGCTCTTATCTTCATATCACAAGAAGCAAGGAAGAAGACTATAATTCCTGAATTTTCCTTTTGTGGTACAGCCTTATCTCTTCTGTAGTTTCTGACTGTCACTGACTAACACCTAAAAGCAAATTAGTTATTAGTCAGTGAAAAAAAGCAGAAATATACAAATACTTTACAAAATTTAAGAAAAAAGTTCAATTAAATAAATTATGAAAATATAAAATGAAACCAAGCAAACATTGCCTGCACTTAGAGCATTTTGTCACTCAGCCACATGAGTGACTGAAGTATAATGTAGAAATATCTGAGTTAACTATAAACAAGCTTATTAGATAATGTTAACAGCACAGAATTTAATGAAGAGCAACAAGAAGAATAAATTAAACTTCAAGATATCAGGTTAACTGCTACTGGTACTTAGGTTAGCTAGCATGAGGCAGTGGAACACGTCTACACTGTGCTAGTCTCCCATCTGTTAGCTGATGTGAAAATACCAAAAGAAAGACCACCAGTGCTATGCCATTTAATCTGCTATGTGTGAAGGTGGTCAGCCTGAGAAGGACTAGGGCCTCCAAAGAACAACAAATAGCAGCAATCCATAGTGACTTAAAAAAAAAAGAGAAGGAAAATGAGATGAGAACCTCAGTTTTGACCCTGCTGATTTTAAACTGAAATATGGTGTCAAAAAACACTGGTAAGGAATAAGCTTGGCTGGACAAAATGTCAGGTATAGAAGGTGCCTCTGTGGGATGGCTATGTAGAGGAGAAAGCTGCAATTGTCATCTGCAGGTAGGCATAATCATGAGAAGAATGTAAGTGAGCTTGAGAGTCATCTAGAGCTTCCCCCAGAATTTAGATAGGAAATTAAGATCTTCCAAATGTGAAAATGTAAAGCTAGGGGAAGAAAAAAAAAAAAAAAGGAAAAGGAGAAAAGGAGAAGTGAATGCTGAAGGAGGCAACATTCACAGAGGGAATGTTATCTGAGTAATAAGAGAGAAAATAGTTTGGAATACTGTTTGAGATAAAGTTGCTAGCCTTTAGTGTAGCAGCCCTTTGGTATAGAGCTTACAATGCAAATTAGTTACATTGTTGCAATGCTCTGTCACCTAACCAGTGAGAGATTATGATTAGTTTAGTGACTAAAAACAGACAAAGAAAGCATATATATATTCTTAGTATTCCTTAACTATCAATTTGAAACAATTTTATCATGCTTATGGGCAGAAAATGTTTCTTAAGATAAAGTAGGATGAAAATTGATAGAGTGTAATAAAATAAAATATATTAAATCCATGTACAAGCTACTTTATTATAGTATGTGTTAAATCATTATTGAAGGGCTGTTCAAGAGAAGTGCATTAGAAACACCTCCACTGCACTTACTAAAACATACTTTTAACTGTAACTCACAAAATTAGATGATATAACCAACCTGAGACTTTGTGGTTAGTTTAGTGGATTTTTAAGTCATGCTGGAGCCTCCAAATTCTTTTTTATAGACGTTTCTTTGTCTTTAATAAGCCAGTTGTTTTCACTAACCATTAATTATTTTTCATAGGCACAGGGGTATGTGTGTCAAAGTGTGTGACATTCTGTAGAGAAAATGTCTTGGTGGTAATTGAGAAATACTATACCAGACAAGAGTCACTTAAGATCAATTAATATTATTCGACAGATTGAAAGGAATCTATGTTGCAGTATCATCTTTACATCTCATTGCTACGAAAAGAAAAAGATTGTTTATAAATTAATTATGAAATATTTAATAATGTGTATGCTGATAAATTATATCCTAGTTTAATTTGTCCATGCACGAAGCTGCTAATATAGTCACTGAGTTCAGAAAGTCCCCAGAAGTCAGCCTATAAAAAACATTAACTTCTGGGTACTGTTTATGAGCTTTGCTCATGCTACATTGAAGTTTTTTTTGGAACTGTATTATCATAAGCAACAAGAAGCAGTTGTTTTGCAGAAATTTTATGGGCCAGAAGATAGATTAGCTATTTTGCTGTAGTGGTGATACAGTTTATGAGTGATGCAAACATTTGTTGAAATCCAAAAAAGTGTGTATTCTAACTTATACTGCAAGAGAAAACTACTGTTATGTTCAATTTCTGATCAAATATATCTCAACATGATATATAGTAGTCCATTAAATGTCACTCAGAATGGAATTTTATAGAAGTGGATAAACCTTAATAATTGCATGGGGCTTAATCAGGTAGTCATCAGGGTCAGGTGGATAATGTCAAAGCACTGAATACAAAAGTTGTTGCATTTCTGTCATATTAGATTGTACTTTAAAAGTACCAAAGAGGAAAAGTCTCAGTTTTTTTTCTTAGTACCTACTTCCTCAAATAAACAACTTGAGCAATGTCCTAAGTTATACAGTCAGTTTTTCTTATGCTTTCTCATACTGAAGAATACTATATTCCCATTTTACCCTAAAGGACTTGATGTCTTGGCACTCTACAGGCACACCTCTCATGCTAAAGGTCTCTGATTTGTGCATGTCTTTATTTCTGATTTTATGGGGAAAATGTGACTGAATAACCACAAGATAAGGTTTTCTCTAAATTTGTATTTTTCTTCTTGTTCTAAAAGGAATATGTTTCTGAAACTTTAGGTTATATGACTGAAAAGAAGATATTTGACTTCTTGAACTGTCTTAGAGATAAGAAAGGTTGTTTACAGAGTAACTAGTATGTCAATCTGAGGAAGAACAGAAAAATGTGGGGAGACCTTTGATACTTCATGGTTAATATTTAAGTGGTAAAATGCTGGAGATCAAACTGTGTACTCCATAGCAACTGTCTCCTATACATGTGCATTGTAGTACAGTCTCTAACCATATAACAATTGAACTTCATATCATTCTTATTCTGTTATTTGCTTAATTTCTTCCTTCTGCTATTTTAACTAACTTCTAAGTATGGATAAAGTGCCTCACTTGCAGACCACTCCTTTAACTGAACACACTGTAGTACATATGTGCTTGATATACTCTTAGGATCTTATTGCTTAAATTCTGAAAAGTCACTATAATGTCTATAGACTACTTCTGCTTAACACTGAGCATTTTCATTTAAAAAATATTGGTCAAGAATTTTATTTGCTTCTACCTTTGAACAAAATTAGCTTTACTCAAATTCCAACGTATTTTCCTTATCATTAAAATCTGACCCTTACAAGAATCTGCTTGTCCTTCTTTTAAAATTCTATCAGCAATATTCTCCTGTCTTTGTGTTCTGAGATCTCACTTAGCTGTCTGTGTTTCCCAGAAATATTTAGAGATTGTTAAGTGAAGGCTTCAAAATGGCATTTTAAAAAATATGATCCTAAATCTGTAGATTTTGCACAGGCTAATTCATCCTGAAAAGCTGTATTTTAAAAGTATAATTATTTTATACAGAAAGTATACAAAGTTTCAGCATTGTGGCATCAATCCATCAAAAAGCCAGCTAGTGCTTATTCAGATTCATATGCATTTTGATAGAAGTATCTTATGTATTTACCCTTTATTATGTTCAGCTGCAGACTGACATTTCTTGGACTTCAGTTTTGCTAATTTCCCCTTTTTTTTCCCTAGACATATTTTCATTCCTACAGCCATCTGGCAAAACTTCATTTTTTTTTGTAAATGTACATAACATTCATGAAGAAGTTGGTATTAACAAAAGACCTTATCTGTACTGTTAAAATAAATGCCTGCTTTACTCAAGAATGTTCAAAATAGCAACAAGTGACTGAGGCAGGGGAAAAAAAAACACAAAACCAACCCAACAAACAGTTTATGTAAAAGGTTAGAAACTTAATACAATCACCGGAAATAAGTAGCAGATTTTATGCTATGCCCCTTCTAGAGTGGAAAGTATATGCAGAGCATGAGCTGGGATGTATGGAGCTAGATAAATTCTTGATCAGGTAAATTGAATCAACAGATTAAGCTAGCATACATCCAGAGGAGTTTAAATTAGGACGTATAACATTAAAGCAAGTTATGTGATATTATGCACAAATGATTAATCATAGTTTAAATATGCATTTTTTAATATTGGATATGTTCCTTTCAGTTATACCAAGACCAGATGACAGTGCATCATTAAAATATTTGGAGAAAAATTGTGAAACAATAATTAATAGGAAAGTAAGAAAAGGAAGAACTGATATTGATTCAGGTAGTCACCATACAAGTTTAAGATATTCTGTCAAAAAAAAAAAAGTTTAGATATTTAATTTTTGTAGGTTTTTTTCTACTTAGTTATTAGAACATCCTATATTTGACCAATCCTAAAAAAAAAGATTTGCCAAATCTTAGAAAACCTCAGTATATGTTCAAATACACCAGACTTGGTGAATGCCAGTTTTAGAACTTCTTTTTAGAACTCAGCAGATGAGGCACTGTTTCCCTTTGAATCTCTGTGAAACTATCATGGTTAGAGTTGGCAAGTGCCTTGCTTGTTGTATTTGCATCCTTACCAGGAAGGAAAACACACAACTGAGCGCTGCTTGAAACTGTAAATGCCAGATTAGTGATAAATCCAGTAACACTTAAAATTTATCTCTGAATTATTATTAATCATTATTAACATAACAAAAATAAAAACAGTAACAAATTTTCTCTTTCTCCGTAGAACCAGACCTCAAGTACTCTCCAGCCAAGCCAGCTGAATTTTACCACATTGTCTCACTAAGATCATATGGAACTTTTCTTAGACATATAATGACTCTATGTGCTTACATCTACCAGAATCAAACCCACATTTCTTGTCTTTAAAAAACGCAGAAGATAACCTCTGAACTATACGTAAAAACTCGTTTGTCTCACCCTCCTTTAAAGCTTTGTAGCAGTTCATCACTTTTCTGGTGATCTTTATTCATTAGTTAAAGAAATTGAAGGTGCTGTTAGCTGACATCACACTATGAGTTCAATAACTGAAAGAGAAAATATTTGCTCTGCAAGTAAAACATTGGGAAGGACTCACTAAATTCGATATTATTAACATGAAAGACAAGACACTTAAAGGTTACTTTTCTTTCTTATTTCAGCTACCAATGCTTGGCCTTCCCTCTGATGCACTCTGCACAGTGTTTTAACAACTAACTTCTAAGTTGTATGGAGTTTATTGGAGAAAGGTGATTTTCACTCTTTCAGTTCTCATCATACAGTGTGAATAAGGAGAAATAATCTGGATTTCATCATGTTAACAGAGCAGACTTGGCTATAGCCTACATTATAGCTGAGTTGCACCTTAAGCTGCGTACTTAATGTCTAAACTTTTCCAAATGCAATGAAAACATGTTCAGTCTCAGATTATTTTAATAGGCTTGATTTTTTGGTTGTTTGGGTTTTCTTTTTTATTTTCTTTTTTAATGTGAGAAATGATTTCAAGTGTCTGTTGTGAGACACCTAATCTGAGACACCGAGACTGATTTGTTGATAGGCCTTAGTCCATAATCCAAGCTGGTTAGTTAGAAATGAAGGTTCTTAGTCTCAACATATATTTGAGATAATCTTAGGTACTGCAATCATCAAAAAGTCATTAAAAAAATTTTTCTCCTTTTTCCCAATTCAAACTTTTGGTGCTTTTTACCAACAATAGCAACATTATTGTCTTCTTCCTGGAGAGGTTGTTACTCTGTACGTCCATGTATAGTTGTGGCAGAGATTTTCTTTCTTTATTCCAAAACACATAGAGATTAGAAGGTATTTTTAATTAAAATGATTACTGTTGCGGTTACGTTATTGAGCAATGTTTTGGGATAAATATGTTCCCTGTTAGAAGTGTAATTCTACTTTTCATCTTCATGCTAAGTAATATTTATGTAGTTCATCCTTAAATTGTGTAAAATTGGATTTGATCCCAACAGCTAGAAGGTGTTGTTTTTAAAACAAGGCTAAGCAAGCACAAAAGTTTATATGAAGATACAGATTTGATTAGCTTTCAGACAAAACAAGTTCAGCCAGGTTGGCTTGTGCAGTTATTGCAGTCTGACTCCAGTGACTTTCCACTGCATTGATCTTTTAAAGAGGGACTGTATTTTGTTACAACCTATAACGCTTTTGAAAGGAATAAATAGGGTGATATGATACAGCACAGGTCATAATGTTTGGTAACATGCATTCAGTAATCTCTTACAGACATTTGTATTAGAGTCAATTCATTAAGCATCACAACAGAGTTTATAGAGATAAGAAAAGTGTTAACACCCTGCTCCATGAGATTCTGTCTTCTGCAACAGCAGTCCCTATCCCTAGAAATATTCAGAATCCTCAATTTAGTAACTCCCTTTATGAAAGACAGAATGTGAAGCAGTGATATAGGAATTCATATGTAAATCTCCACTGATTAATGATAATGCAGTGAGTCTTAGTTATAGTATTACTCTGTCATTTTCATAATATTCTGAAATCTTTGTTTCAACTATGAGAAAATAAGCTTCATGCAGAATACTACAGATTTTACTATTAATATGTCAACATATAGAAAAATTATGCAAACACAGGCAACTGGGTAAACAAAACATAGGTAACTCAGTGGGTACTGAAAAAATTCAACAATGTGCTGTTCAAAAATAATGAAGACATTCCTAAAATACGCCTTTGGAAAAACTAAAAGCAAAAGCAATTCAAACCCAAGAGCCTTAAGTTGCCTGGCAATGGTAGAGAAAGCCACCTGCACCAGCTACCTATGTCAGAGCCTAATCTCACCAGTTACTGCAACGGGGCGTTAAGACCAGACATACTGTCTCAGACACACTATCTCAGTTGTTCAAAAGGACTTCTGTGCCAGTAAAGAGCCAATCTGATGCAATACTGACAGCTGTTTTTTCTCAGAGCTCAAGTGAAAACTACAGAGTATTATGTCATTGTATTGTTTGATAAATTCAACCCAGCAGAATAAAAGACAAATTTCAATAATGATTACTGCGTGGGGCTCTCCCAGAGGTACGAAGACATAGAAAAGACAAATGCATGGGTTTATTTTTTTTTCCATGCCCCAAATACTGACTTTTCCTCCCTTCCAGCCTTTCAAAAGTCCATGGCTAACAAAGATTTCCTATCTCATTTCTTTGACCGTACCATTTATTTTGTTTGCTTGTTGAATTCTGTTCATTTAGAGGTACTGGAGGAGAAGCTGTAAGTAAACATCAGCGCTGTTCTGTTAGAGCTTAAAAAAAATACAAATCAGGGACGTGAGTGGATTTTATCTTTCTAATTTAGGCATTTAAGGTCTAAATGTGCTATGTCTGACTTGGTCACATGTCACTTGTTATCAACTATGCTGAGACATGATTCTCACTGTATATCTAACCTATTTTAGATGTTGCTTTAGAATAATTTTTTTTTTTTGCCTGAATTTGCTTATTTCTCACCATTGACTGCAAACCAGAGTATACTGTATGTGTTTATACTTAGTTTCCCTTGTCTCAAAGACCGCATAACACATCCCCCCACACCAGAAAAACAGATGGGATATTGCAAACAGAAAAAAATGAAGCAATGTAAAGCAGCATTCTAGTCTGAAAATGTTCTGTTGCACATTGCCCACTTGTGAAACCTTGTAATTTTTTTCCTGCAAGTAATATTTCCTCCAGAGGTGGTAGCTTGTTCAGGAAGTTATGTAATAACATTTCTTTCCAATGACTAACTAGGCAGGTGGAGTGATGGTTTTATAGGTTCATTTTCCTGGAATTGGGTATCATAACAGATTACTGTCCATATGTCTTTGTGAATAGTTGTTACTGCATAATTTACTAAATAAGTGTACAGTAGATGGTATCTACCCCTTTGTGGTAGTTGTTTCTTTCTGATTCTACAGGCTTGTGTCTTTCAAAGATTTCTGAGTGTTCTTCCACTTTTTTCCTAAGAAAAGCCTACTCCCATCTTGCTCACTAGTATTTTGTTATTTAACATTCAGCATTTACAGCATGCTGTTTCCATCACTGGCTTACAACTGTCTTAGACTCTGATCAAAAGGGACAATTTCTGGTCTGAGTCATGCCATTTTTAGTAGAAAGTATAGCTTTTTAATACTTGCTTTTTTTTCCCTACAAGTTGATTTTTAATGTGTTAACTCTAACAATATCCTAAGTTTCTTTTCTTTTGCTAGATTCTTACCTACTGATACTTGCCTTTTCATAATCCTTTGCTTCTATTCCTTCATTGTTTATGTTTGTTTTGTTTTGCTGCTTGTTAGAAAATCCTCTTGTATTTTTCTGTCAGCTACCTTCAGCTTTGTGTAAATTTCTTCTAACTCTTTCATTATTAAGAGTCTCAATTTCCTGCTCTAGAGTTGGTTTGAAAGTTTGTTCTTGCAGACTGTATGATCCATTAGATTGTTAACTAGGCTTTCTGGCTTTAAGTTATCTTTTTAAAATATTTTTTTGTTTTTTCTTTATGTTTGTCATGACTTGACTATGTTGTTTCCTGTTCCAATTTCTGAAAAAAACCCAACCTTGAAACGGCAGCAACAAAAACACCCAACAAAAATCCAGATCTCACATTAGTAGGTCAGATGGGACCTGCTGAGTTGTTCTGGATGTTTGTGACACTTCTTATGTGTATGAGCCTTGACTTGCACATTTACAGCCTTGCATTGTTTTGCATCACATCGGCCTTGGTTCTCCCGGTTGAAGGTGGTACACATAGACTCCATCACCTCTCGCTGCTGTGAATTGCTGTGGGTGCACAGACCTTTGCATACCTAGAAGCAAAGAACAACTAAAACTTCTCATGTGACCTGGACAGGCTGGAGAGTTGGGCAGGGAGAAACTTGATGAAATATAACAAGGGAAAGTGTAGAGTCCTGCATCTGGGCAGGAACAACCCCAGGTTCCAGTATAGGTTGGGGAACGACCTGTTAGAGAGCAGTGTAGGGGAGAGGGACCTGGGGGTCCTAGTGGATGGCAGGATGACCATGAGCCAACACTGTGCCCTTGTGGCCAAGAAGGCCAATGGCATCCTGGGGTGTATTAGAAGGGGGGTGGTCAGTAGGTCGAGAGAGGTCCTCCTCCCCCTCTACTCTGCCCTGGTGAGACCGCATCTGGAATATTGTGTCCAGTTCTGGGCCCCTCAGTTCAAGAAGGACAGGGACCTGCTGGAGAGAGTCCAGCGCAGAGCAACTAAGATGGTTAAGGGAATGGAGCATCTCCCTTATGAGGAAAGGCTGAGGGAGCTGGGTCTCTATAGTTTGGAGAAGAGGAGACTGAGGGGTGACCTTATTAGTGTATATAAATATATAAAGGGGGAGTGTCATGAGGATGGAGCCAGGCTCTTCTCAGTGGCAAACAATGATAGGACAAGGGGTAATGGATACAAACTGGAACACAAGAGGTTCCACTTAAACTTGAGAGGAAACTTCTTCTCAGTGAGGGTGATGGAACACTGGAACAGGCTGCCCAGGGAGGTTGTGGAGTCTCCTTCTCTGGAGACATTCAAAACCCGCCTGGACACATTCCTATGTAACCTTATCTAGGTACTCCTGCTCCGGCAGGGGGATTGGACTAGATGATCTTTTGAGGTCCCTTCCAATCCCTAACATACTGTAATGTTTCCTATCTTCAGAGTTTTTGAGAAGATACTATCTCCCCATGAAATCAAACGGAAACTCTGAATAGTTCTTTGAAAGCAAATCATGAATATACATAAAAAAAAAAATCCATGGCAAGCTCAAGACCATTTGTTCCATGGCTCAGCAACAAAAAGCCATTTTTGCCCAGAACAGTACAGCACAAGACAGCAGTAGTAGCAACAAAGAGACAAAAGTCTCTTTGACTTCGTACTGGCAAGAAACAAATTTGGATCAATACCCTCAATTTGGCATCAATATCCCAATTTCTGTCAAGACATCAGCAGTAAGAATATTACTGCTTGGAGCACTGAAAATATGCTCTTCAAATGCACTATTGACAAAAGAGTGGGACATAATAAGAAATTAAATGAAGCTGAATAAATACTTGCATTGAATGTTAGATAGAAGAATTCATTAGTTGAAAACAGTAAGCAAAAGAAATAAAAACATATTTCAGCAACCACCTCAGTGTACTTTATAGTTGAACTCTTCATCTGTGTGCCTTGTGTGCTGCAATGCGAAACATGGAGAAAGCCACTGGTCCTCATAACTGTGGAAACAGGAGGAGAATTGATACCCAGCTTCCATCATCATTATATTATCTAACTTTTGCAAGGCTATTTTGCCTGTTTAGAAGGACAACAAACTCGACACACCCATTATTTTCCAGATTTTCTGTATTTCAGTCCTAGATGTTTTTGAAAGGAAATCATTACAGATTCTGAAGAGAAAAAGGAAAGGTTTAGGACTTTTGGGTACTCAGAGAAAGAGATTAGATGAGCTAAGAACAGAGTAACATCAGAGAATTAGTATTCTTCCTAGAAGAATATGTGAACTTCAGCTACTGTTTCATTTTCATACTTATCCAGTAGCATATGCTGAGGATGCTGGTTATTTTGAGTATGCAGATGAACTGGATTTTTAAATACTTTCCCGAGGTACATATGCTGAGATAAATACCTTTTGTTGCTGTAGAAATGCAAATTAAAATGAAGAAATAAAATTCTATAAAGGCTTCAGCAATTGCAAATTCCAGTCATTAATTGAACTCCTTTCCTTTGTGCTTCCTTGTTCTAAGCTTTCTTATGATCATCATTATTTAAATTTCATGTTGTGTGGTGCTGAAAGGCATCACTTTGCCACACTTGTAACTGTAAATATCAGCTGTTGTATGTTTCAAGATATCTTTGAACCTGAAAGTTTTCCCACATCATAGTGAAAAGCCACAGGCGTGTGAAGATATTATAAAAATGGGAAAAAAACCACCCCAGAGTTGTAGCAGGGTTGGGTGTATTACTATATCACTGTTCTGAGGTTATCATATATTCATTTTAGTGTCCACTTCTAATGTTGGGGTTTCTTTACCTTGAGTTCTTCTATATGGGAGTGTTCTTCGTTTAAAAACCAAAGGAAAGATGTCAACAGTGTACTGTCAGATGGTAAAGAGCTGAAACCTGTGTATTATAGGCTTGATTCATTTGTGCTGTTCCAACCCACGCTCCAGGGTCCCAACAAGAGAAGCAACCACAATTGACCTTGTGAGAGTAAAAGCATGTAAATTGCAATCCTTTGGAGGGCAGGTGTGCATCTATGGGGTAGCTGTACAAACAATGACTCAAATTTCCCAGTTTGTCGGTTGTATGAGGATCGCTTAGTAAGATTGCTTCAGCTCCTGGTGTCTCTTTTTAGGCTTGGATCTTTTGGGCAAAAGCGTATATATATGTATTTTTTTTTTCATGACAGTGTCTTGCATTCATGTGTTACATTAGCCTGTCCATGCTATAGATACACACCCCAGTTCCCTAATAATTTTCTCTGTCATTCAGAAAAATGAAGCGCAGTGACTGACAGAGCACATTCTGTAACCTGTGGCTGTGTGAGCTAGACCTGCACAGTAGGTTTGGAAACACTTATTTAAAATGTAAGGTTTGTAGAACAATGCCTTTAAGTAGGTGGTGTAAGACACTGGAGGCCAGAACAGTACTAACTGCTAAATAAAATAAAGCTTCTGGGTTTAAAGAATAAGAATCAACAGCTTGTTGCAAGAACAGCCCCCAAGCCAGCAATTCTATGTTTGTCTGCATTTCTTATTCCTCACCTGTTGCTTCTAATTAATTTTTAACCTTCTTACTATGTAAATCTTCTATTTTAAAATATATTTTTTAATTCTCAGTGTTTATTGTATATTCATTAAGGTGCATACTCCTTATATTATGATGATTTACACTGATAATGGGATTGATCTAATCCAATTTAGGCATTTACAGGTTGATTTCTTAAGTCTACACTGATCAGAATACATTCCATTGAAGGTAACAGAAGCCAGAATTAATAACTTAGACCAATGCTATACGTATTCTTAACAACATCTGTGTCTGCTCTGGAGGACTGTTAGCCAAGTGGTATAAGAGGTTCATCTTCATGAGATTCACTTTCACACTAATCATGGGTAGGCTCATTTGATACAGCTTGTCTCCATCTGCAAAACACTTGGTGACCCTATTCCTCCCTGAGTGTTAACCCTGCGAACCTAAAACATTATTGTTAATTTTTTTGTTTCATCTATTTCAAAGAGTTTGAAATTATGTGAAACCTGTGTTGCTTGTTATCGTGGTGGTGTGTTTATAATATGAAACTGAGGGTACATTTCATACCCTGAGGCCTGACTCAAGGCTGTAAACCAGTGTTTAAGGAAGAATTTTGGAACTATGTGTGGCAAAGAAAGCTGAGGCTGGCTCAGTTTTGTTTAGTCTATCTTTCAAGAATAACTACTGACACAATGTATCACCAAAACCTAGCCTGTTTTGTTTTGAAGGGAACTAAATAGTCAACAAAATCCTCAGTTTTAGGAGAGAAGTAATGTGATAAATTAAGGAACTGAGACCTAGGAACAAACTAAGAAGCTAAGTTATGTACATGTACCTTGAGAAAAGTTTTTAAATGTCTAAGGTAGAGTAAGATGAATCTCATTCTTGATTTCTTATCTACTTTCACAGGATGAACAGACATGAACTTCCTTTTGTGTAGAATAGCCTTTAACTGCAGGAGCACCTACAAAGGGGTTTCAACATTGTAGTTTTATGGTGTTAATGTTGGGAGCTGATTTCACCTTTAATGCTGTGATGCATGTTTGTTCATTGTGATAAAACATGAGCAAACATTCCCATGTGAAAGATCTTCTGGAAAACTTCAGAAAAATAAGTTGAGGTAGAATTTCAGGGGTTATGAGGACCAAACCGGTCATCTGTGTAAAAAATATTTACTGTCTTCAATTATTTTTTATTTTTCATGACATTCTCTCTCCTGCAAGCGCAACAGAAATATATAGTGGTAAGTTGTAGAATTTGAACTACTTAGCACTTTCAAAATGATATTGTTCTAAAGTCATCTGTATGTTTTTATTTTTTTCCTTAATCTTTGACTGAGAGATTATATAGACCACCTCCCCTGAATATTAAGAAACTGTAAGATCTGTTTTTCTAAAATCCACACGAATACAGGGCTTGTTTTGGGTTTGTTTTTGTTTTTTAATTTGCATTCAGTCTTTCCTATATCTTGTAGAGGCGTATAGAAAGATATATCCCCTCTATACAAAGGAAAAATTCAAGATATATCCCGTATATATAAAGGAAATATTCAGATTGTGTCTTAACGTTGTGAGCTATGTTTCTTTGCCATTATTTATTTTCTGGTGCCCTATTTCTGACAAATTTCAGCTTGATGAGAGCCTCTGGGGTATAGATTTATAGCTTTCACTCAATGAAAATAATTTTCTTTTACTGAATGAGCTTGTGATTCCTTTATTTTTCTAAATATTTCCTCTCAAAAGAGATATCTCACATGCCTTGGCACATAAATGCTAACCATATATTTATTGATATTCCTATATACTTATTTTTCTGAGGTTGCAGGCTCCTTGAGATGAGATTCTGTAATCTTATTCAGAATTTAGCAGTTAGAATGATCCCAGTCAGTTCTCTTGGCCACAACTGTAACATAAGTATATTGCAATAATAATAATAGTAGCTGCTGAAAAAATAGATGGTGTAGCCAGTGTTTTGAAGCAAAACAAACTGCATAAAGACCTGAGTTTGACCTGGTTTGATCTCATCATAGCTGACCCTATTTTGATCAGAAGATTGGACTAAATGACCTCCTGAGTTCTCCTGCAACATGAATTATGCTATGATCTTATGAACCTCAACTGCTAGCTTTCACTGTTGCTTTTTTTCTTTTAGAAACGAATTATCAGAAAAATATAATTTCTGCTTTAATTTTTTTCTATACTTAGATGTGTATAAGAGATATGTATGTTTGCAAAAATACAAGTAATGACCCCTTTTTAATTTTTTAAAGTTTTCTAAAATTTAATGTTACCTTTTTCAGATTTACTCTATATTTCTAGTCTTATGAAAATAAATTCACTATGTTTTAGTAAGGGAAACCTAGATGAAACTCACTGAAAAGGTTATTTAAAGAAGCCGGCTGATGCATTCACCAGAAACTATTACATACCCCTCACTAGATTACTCTTAACCTATGATTGGTTTTGATGCTTTTTAGAGGGGTTCAGTTCTAAGTCATATGTATTTCAGTGGTAATAAAGGGTGCAAGTTGTACTTTCAGTTTAGAGTCATATTCTTACTATGGCATCAGTGAAAACATCAAACTCCCGTTTATATATTTCCATTCCTTTCAAAACTGTGTCAAAACTAGATCATATTTTGTGTACATTTTCTGGTAGGATTGAAGAGAACAATATTATGTTTGAAATATAAAATCAATCTTAATGTTAAATTTGAGCTATATGGGCTTTTTTAATATTTGAGAGCAATCACACTCTGAGGAATCTGTGTACAAACTCAGATCTGAAAGAAAATGGTGGTGTTTTTACAGTATGTGAACACAACCATCTGATTTATAGTTCAATCTGTTAATGCACTCTGTTATTAGGCCACCTGGCAGTTTTATGCATTGTGAATTTAAAGAGGAGCTCAATGTAACATAAGCTTTACAAGCTGGGGAAATATTATTGAAATGAAACATGAATGAGAACCATTTAAACAATAAAATAATGTGTGTAGACTATATATTTTTTTCATTTCAGTAAATGCATAGCCTAGGTTTTATTTGCTGAAGTTAGATGAGGTTCTGAGAGACTCCAACAATGAAACCTTAAACTAGCTGCTTTTTATAATACTGGGAGTCCTATAGGTTTTGGTGTCCACATCAGTAAAAGCAAAAACCTGTATCTGTAACACATTAGGAAACTGCAATTTGGAGAAAGATTTTCACAGTTTTGTTAAGGTAATATTTAATTTTTGTATGGGTTGAAGTTCATTCATCAGCAAGCTATATATACATATATAAGTCTGTACCAAAAATTGATTGCTATAGGTTTACCAGGAGACACTGGTGATAAGCTATGACCTTAAAGAAAACAGACAGTCTTAATAACCAGAGTAAGTTATAAGTATGTGTATATGTATTTTTTTATACGTATATGTATTTTTTTGTTTGGTTTTAGATCTTAAAATTTCTTGTTTCAAGTTTTCTATTCAACTATGATGCTAGAAAATTCCTTTTTCTATTTAAAATTAAATCTGAGCACATCCACATGACCTCAGGGCTGGGGTTTTATGTACAAGAAGAGTTGGCAGGGCTGCATATATAAAATAAGCATTCTATTATTCTATATAATAATAGGATAACCCCTCCTTACTTGGCAAAGAACCTTGGAGGCACCTGAATTTTCCTAGGTGCTTATGGGCACGTCTGCATTCTGAGCTGTCTTTCAATTAAATGTTTGCTAATTTGTCGAATACCCACGGGAGACTGTTTTCATTGGAGTTAAGAATTAAAATGAACCCTTATCTGTAATTTGTTGCTTTTCTTAATGTTAAAATTAAAGCGAGATTTTCTATGCAGTGGAAACACACAGTGAATAAAATGGGCAGACTGCCTTTTTATCTTGCCTGGGTAGTTGGTTAAGGCTCTTCAGAACTCCTGCTTTTCCTTTGCCCACTACTGGGATAGGGTCAGAATGAATTGGGAAAGGGTGGAGAAGCTGCTGTGCCTTCTCAGGGTTTTACTGGTCCTGTGCTGGGAAGGCTGGTTTGACTGTAAAAAGCGATAACAAAAGAGAGATTCACGGGAATGATTGCAAACTTCTGAGTCACAGTTCTTTCCCCATGGCAGTGCAGATAAGCACCTACCTTTATTCTAAGCAAGAGGTGAATTTAAGCACTTTAAACAGGAAATCTTGCAAGTGTTAATTATTAATGTTTATTAATAAAAGTTTTTTAGCACCTACAAGCGTGCTCTGAAAGGCAGAGTAAAGAGTGATTCAACAGGGAACTAGTGCGTTGTTAAAAGACCTTCAGGTACTCATTTGTTGATAAAATCCCCCCTGAGCCTTCTTCAGGCTAAACAGTTCCAGCTCTCTCAGCCCTTCCTCCTGGATGAGATGCTCCATCCTAGTGGAACTTTTATAGACTCTCTTCAGTGTGTCCATGTATTTATTGTACTGAGGAGACCAGAACTGCACACAGCACTCCAGGTGTGGCCTCTCCAGTACTGAGTAGACAGGAAGGATCACCTCCCTTAACCTCCTGGCAATACTTTACCTAATGTAGCCCAGGATAATATTCACCTTCTTTGCCTCAGGGGCACATTGCTGGCTCACGTTCAACTTGATGCCTACCAGGACCCTCAGATCATTTTCTGCCAGGCTGCTTTTTAGCTAGGTGCCCCCCACCATATAATGATGCATAGGTTTTTCCCCATGTGCAGGACTTTGCATTCTTCTTGTTGAATTTCATAAGGTTCCCGTCAGCCCATTTCACCACCCTGTCCAGGTGCCTCTGGATGGCAGCATAACCCTCCTGTGTTTAAGCCACACATCCTAGTTCAGTGGTGTCAGCTTAGAGTGCATTCTGCTCCGTAATCCAGATCACTAATGATGATGTTGAACAAGACTGGACCCAGTTTTGACCAGTGGCATACACTACTAATTTTTAGCCTCCAACTGGACTCTGATCACCACCCTTCGGGCTTAGTTGTTCAGGCAGTTTTCAGCACACCTCACTGCTCATCCAGCCTGTACATCAACAGCTTGTCTATGGGGACTTTATGAGAGACAATGTAAAAGGCCTTACTGATGTCCTGGTATCACTGAACCATAAGGTATTAGGCAAAGATACTGCTACTGCTAATCCCCTAAATGTTTTCATGAGTTGAGGAGAAGCAGGTACAGAGACAGGAGTTCAACCCTTCTGCAAAAAAAAAAATTTGGCAGTACCTACAGCACCTCTCCCCACTACAGATGGAGTATGGAATTACTCAATGTGATACGGAAAGTAAACAAAGGGTAAAAGTTATACTTTTGTGAATTCTTAGGTGAGTTGGAAATCTTATTTTATGCCATGGTAAAGGAACTAAGTTGAGAGACTGTTTCACTCCTCTTATGTTTCATTTTATCTACTGCCAGGAACTGGTCTCAAACATGGTTCTAAACTGCTTGTAGACCATCCAGTATATGAGAATTTGACATTTCAACTTTAGACACTCAACATTAGCTTCAGGTGATGGACATATGACTTTATCTGGCTAAATGTAGGTGTCAATATTTGAGGGATTTGTCTGAGTTTATGTTCTAGGCAATGGAGAGCTACTCAAAAAGACCTAGAGCTCTCCCCAAAACACCTCAACTCTCCTACCAAAACAGAAATAACTAGTACCATTTGAAATGGCTTAACTTCTCCATCCAGTGTCTCTCTGACACTCCAGGAGGGTGTATGTTTCCCACAGGTTCTGTGCCTTATGTGAGACCACATGTGACAATCTCAGATACTGTGAGGCATCTTAAATAGTATTAGAAACATGCTTTGCCAACTATTGCCTTTGGCCACCTTTTAGATTCCATCAATTGCTTTGGCAGACACTTAGCTTACACAATGTTTGTAAAACACATACTTTGAAAAGAAATACACGGTTCATCACCACTGCTCACAAATTGTCCGGTGCTGTATGAAGGGCAATATTCCAGAGAAGGGCCATGAAGGTGATCAGAGGGCTGGAGCACCTCTCCTATGGAAACAGACTGAGAGAGCTGGGCTTGGTCAGCCTGAAGAAGAGAAGGCTCAAGGGAGACCTTAGAGCAGCCTTCCAGTACCTAAAGGGGGCTACAAGACATCTGGAGAGGAACTTTTTACAAGGACATAAAGTGATAGGACAAGGGGGAATGGCTTTAAACTGAAAGAGGGGAGATTAAGATTAGATATTGGGAAGAAATTCTTTATTATGAGGGTGCTGAGACACTGGACCAGGTTGCTGAGAAGTTGTGGTTTCCCCATCCCTGGAAATATTCAAGGCTGGGTTGGATGGGGCTTTGAGCAATCTGGTCTAGTGGATGGTGTCCTTGACCATAGCAGTGGATTTGGAACTAGAGGATCTTTAAGGTCCCTCCAATTCCAACCATTCTGTGATTCTATGATTCTATGGTTGCAAATAACCAATAGTGAAAAATCAGGTTCTTAATAAATAAGAAAGTTTCACAAGTATTTGAGTGCCAGCTGAATCTGAAGTGCAGGGCATGAAATCTATCAGTTTGACCTTATTATAAAAGTATTCTGAGGTAGTCACTTCTCCATAGGCAGTGAAGTTATTTAGGGTTTAAGACAACAATTGAAATGCCAAGGTTGAAGTCTATTTTATTAATGTATTCTGACTAGGGAAAAAATTAACACCTTTATCTTTTATCTGCTTCATGTATGTTAGGTAGCAACAAAGCACACGTAATTCATCCTAAACATGGGCCTATTTTCAGCAAATGAGGAATAACTCATTCCTCTGGTATCATATAGATTATAAATACTATTAACTGTTTGTGTATGCAAATATTCATTGTTACTGAATATTTGCCAGAAAATTTTATTAATGGATGAAGTATAACTGATGAATGATAACAGAATTTTATTCTATGTGAATTCAAGGAGCTTTCCCAGCTTGCAGGGCAGTAGGAGACTCATTTGTTTGAGTGTGTTAGTTCTGACAATTGTTTACAGAGACAAAGTTTTTGACTGCATCATTTCTATCCTATTTCTGTTTCCATTCTGCTTCATTTTTGCTAATCATGATGATCACAACAAGAAAAAACTATATTCTTATTTCTTTAAAATAAGCAATATTGAAAAAATCTATTAGCGATCTTGGCAAATGTCAGTAGCTGGGTTTTTTTCATCAGTCTCCAGAATTAGTCTAAGGCATAGAAACTTTCAACCTAGGAATGGCCCCACAAGATCAAGGTTGAAGTACATATGTGAACATGAGGAAGTGGACACTGAACTGCCAGTGTAATACTGAAATAAAGAATGTAAGGTACAGCACCTCCTCTGTGAAAACAGATCATTTCAGTTTTTGCAGTTGACAGCCAGTCACCTTTCAAAAGCAGAAAATTCACTCAACAGGAGTCTTTAAAATCTCTTTCTTTGTAACAAAGCTGAGCTTAGAAGTTTGAAATCAATGCCTTATAAAAAGAAATCAAGTGGGTGGCATTTTCCAACCATGAGACATGTCATTACCATTGACCTCACTACTTTTCCTAAATAGCCAGAGAAGGGCAACAAAATTGTCAATTAGATTTGCAGTGAGCAGGAGTCAGCCTTACTTAACTTGTGCTTGCCTGCATAATCATGCATATCTCTCCTTTATATCAGGAGTTGTTCAAGCCTATAATAACTAGGGTTCAACAAGTCTGAACCACCTTCCTTTGCTGATAATACGGAAGTTGTTGATTTGCTACAGATTATTCAGGATTTCTGTAGCCTTGACAGAGTGTCATACTTTAAATTTCACCTTTAAGAGTTTGTACTGCAGCTACCAAATAGGAAATAGGGGAAGGAAGTACAGTATTAAGCAAAACATGATTGCATTTTTACTGTTTTAAAGACCATATCAAGTTTGTTTGTTATTCTGCAAATCATAAAGCAGCCACACTAAATTTGTCATTGCCTGCTCTCCTATCATAGGACAGGGTATGGGATGGACAGGGCGCTGAAGATGAGAACTAAACACCAATTGCAGAGATATACGCAGACAGTATTGTGAAATGTGACAGCATTATGACTTTCATAAAATTTCATACTTTCATAGACCAACCATATTTACTCAAAGGTTTTTAAAAGGTTTAAGCAGGTTAGATTTAAAACTGAATGAATATGCATATCTACTGTCATAGCTGTGCAATATTTTTTCAGTGTACGCAGCCCACTGTAGAAAAAGTGCTTTTTCAAAATCAGTAATTTCTCCTGCAACTTTGATGTCTAGTTGTTCCCCAGATGAGAAGCCCTTTTTCAACATAGAATCATAGAATAGTTGGGGTTGGAAAGGCTCTTAAGATCATCTAGCTCCAGCCCCTTTGCCATGGGCAGGAACACCTCACACTAAACCATGTTACCCAAGGCTCTGTTCAACCTGGCCTTGAACACTGCCAAGGATGGAGCATTCACAACTTCCCTGGGCAACACATTCCAGTGCCTTACCACCCTCACACTAAAGAACTTCCTTCTTATATCCAATCTAAACTTCCCCTGTTTAAGTTTGAAGCTGTTATCCCTTGTCCTATCACTACAGTCATGATAACCTTCTATGACTGAACTGCTCTAACAAAATTGAACTGACTCAGTTTTCAGTCTATGGTTCCTCATCCCAAGTCACGCTCTGGATACCAAGGCTAGAAAGCTTTGATGTGCTGAATACAGGTGCACAGGAGTCCTATTAAGCAGCAACAGTTATGCTTCTCAGCCATTAGTAGGATGATAATAATCACACCTACGTTTTCGACATGCAATTACTTTGTAGTGTAGGTGATGGGGCCTTTCATGCAGTTCGTTAGCAATTTCACACAACTGCTACATTAGGTACCCATGAGAGACGCATTACATTCCACTTTGTTTCCATGATGTAGTTAAAGATATGACTAGTCTGGAGACAGGTTTGGATCTCTCTCTCACTTACTTTGTTTCTCCTTAATATCCATCTTGGAGGTTTTCTACTCTACCCATTATTCAGGTGGTTGATCCCCTTTCTGCTGCACACCGGTCTTCATTGCATAACTGCATGTTAAGCATGTTAAGTGATTCAGAGCAGTGGAGAAGGACTTGGGGCTGCCAGTTGATGAAAAAATGATGAGCTGGCAGTGTGTGCTCGCAGCCCAGAAAGCCAACCGTATCTTGGGCTGCATCAAAAGCAACATGACCAGCAGGTTGAAGGAGGTGATCCTGCCCCTCTACTCTGCTCTCATGAAGCCCCACATGGAGCAGTGTGTGCAGTTCTGGTGTCCTCAACATAAGAAGGATATGGAGCTGTTGGAGCAAATCCAGAGGAGGGCCATGCAGATGACGAGGGGACTCACGCACTCTTGAAACTCAGATGTTCATATGACACTAATCTAGATTCAGAACTGAATTCTGGTGCCCTCTTCCATTAAAACTACTTGCTGTAGAGTTTTCACATGAAAAAATCCCTTAGGGGACAAACTTTACCCCCAGTAGACTTTCTAATGCTGTAAGGCCTTGTTTCCTACACAGGCTCATTTTTTCAAGAGTTTTTCCATGCAATTCATTATGTTTACTTAAAATACATTTAATAAAACATTTAGTAAAACATAAAGCATAACAAAATTAGTAAAAGTTATTTAAAAGTGTACAGCTGTAAACTACTACGTCACTGGAAGAAATCTTAACTAAGCAGAATTACCATCCCCATTAAGAAGTAGTTATTGCCATTAAGTATCATTGGACTTAAATTGTTTGCAGGGAGACATCCTGATTAAGTGGACTTCCTAGTTTAAGTGTATCTCAATTAAATAGAATGTACTGCATCAGCATTTCATTTTATGAATGCATTGAGAAGGTATTTGATTAGGATTTTGAAATGGTTTGTGTGATTGCTATCATTATTGAAAATTCAGATGGGAATGCAAAAAGAACTTTAGGGAATTAGTATTTATGGCAATTAGGCACTTACCCGTTGGGCCTTTTAACAGTGACCACTTAAAGTTTTTGTTGTGCATTGTACAAACTAGTTTGGTTCTGTGTGGACATGATTAGCTGTACTCAAAAAGATATTTAAAAAGTAAATCTAGAAATAAGTATGTGCCTAGTCTTGGTCATAGTTAAGGCTTAAAAAAATATGATTTGTCTTTCAAGATTTCCAAACTGAACTGGCTTTCTGCACATGAAGTTTCATGTTTTAATGCTTTAATGCTTGTTTGGAACTTCTCAGTGTCTTCTTATGTCTGTGTATCTGATTTCACTCATTGTTATACATCAGATGGAGGCATTTTGTATTTTAAACCTGATCTGAAATGAACTCATAAACCAGAAAGTGTCATGGTAGGGCTCCATTTACTTCCAATCAATCTGTATTTCCAGAATAGCTTCTTTTCTGCATTTATGTATACGTCTTAAAAATATCTAGGTTCTCATTGAAATAATTCTCATCTGCCTTAGCCAAATAAATGTGGGATCCAATGTAACACAAAGAGCAAATGAGTGTAACAGGATTATTCTTTTGGGGAAGAAAAAATATCATGTGGATATTTCAGTGGTATAAATGACTCATTCTGTAATGTCAATTTTCATGAGACTCGATTCTGATGCAAGTATTTTATGACAATAGAAGTGAAGAGAAACCCATTTTTGAATAGTGTTGTTAATATGAGAAAGAATGAGGGACTAGTGAGTATCGTAAGTATTTCTTCATATACCATCTATCCAAGAGTGGAAAAGGGCCATGCAACTTCACAATATTTGTACATGGGTTTGTGTAAGCCTAACCATCCTTTGAAAGCTATTGACAGCTTAGCCTGATGAGACAATCAGAATGAAAGGATAAATATGTTGCAGATGTTTTATTTTTCCCCTCTGTATCTAGGCACTGCTCTGATCTTGTCATGTTCCAGTTGCACAGATAAAATCTGCGTCACCTTAGAAAACAGGAGTCCACTTATCCACTAATGCAAGAAGGTATTTATCTGCTTAATTCCCATTAGCATTAATGGGAGTTACATGCCTAATACTGCTCAACATTGGTGAGAAATGCACTTTAAATTTTCAGCTGTTTGAAACAGCAACCTCTGCAACCACACATAAGAGATTATAAATAAAGAAACAATAGAAACAAAGCAGGCTCCTAAGAGGTACCAGCAGTGTATAGATAGAAACAGCCAATTTTCCCCTCAGCAAGCTTTTCTGCTTAAATCATTTTAGTAAATAAATATTTAACAAGTGACAGAACTTAATTGATGTTTATATTTACACGGCAGTTAATTTATATTCTGCTAAAGCTGAATCCTCCATCCACAATAATGCTTTATATCCCTCCACGGTGGCAGACACCCAAACAGCACAGTTGTGTTTTTGAAGAGAACTATAACAACAAAAAAATGCACTACTCCAAATACTATATGTCATTACATTTTTTTCTTCTCTTCAGCTGTCAGATGTATTGCATTATATTATCAGATTGATAGATCTAGTGTTATTTCAACATTTACCATTTTGCAACAACAAATAGAAAACATATAAGGAAGCTTTGGTAACAAATCTTTCTTAATATGTATGTGAAGTAGACAATCTAAGAAAAAATATAACTGATGACAGATTTCATTTCAATCTGCTGATGCTTATTAAGATGTCTACAAAGAAAAAAGCCATATCTGAATACATCTCTTTCTGCAGACAAAGGAAAGTTTTAATTGCTTTAATCAGCATTTGCTTTGTCTTCACAGTGACATAGAAAAACAAGCCAAGTATAACCAGTAAATTTTCTAAAGGAAATATGTAAGCAGAGATGATTTAGATGATTTCTATTATTTGTGTCTAGAACATGGTTAAAATCTGCATTACAGGTGCAAGACCATTCAAAAATTCTTAAATCCACTTTATAAAACCCATTTGGACTTGATTTTATTTTATATTATTTTAGCATTTAGAGAAAGAAACTGACATAAATCTGACCAAATCCTTCTCCCACAACACCCTATAACCAGAGCTGTAGGAGTTATATCAAATTTTAGAAACCAGAGTCGAACCCAAGGAAAAGAGTTGAATGGTGACAAAGGTGTGAAGATAAAAAGATAAAAATTTGACGTAATCAATGCCAGCTAACAGGATTTGGAGAAAGTGAAGGGAAAATCCGTAATTCCTTTCAGGTATAGGCTCTTGATTTTATATCTTGGTGATATATGCAGCTTCCTCTTTTTCATCAGAAAGAAGGGCCAAAAAACCCCCAACTCTTCCTACTATCAAAGAAAAAAGCATAAAAGAAACCACAACACACAGATTTCTCTTGAGCAGCAAATGGGAGTTATTTCTCGAATGCAGGAAGGACTCAGACCCTTCTAGATTAAGTCCCACAAGGAAATCTGTTTGTCAAATTTCAAAACCTGCCAGATAAAGACATGTTCCTGCTGAAAGGACAGACCATTTACCTATTCGGATTAAGCACAGTTTCACTCAGTGTTTCTGCATTTGCTCTTGTAAATACATAACTTTTGTCCAGCACAGAGGAAGATATGAGAGGGACTCATCTCTTTGTTCATTTCTGCAAGTAAAGTAGAATTGCTCAGTGTTAAAGCACTTATGATTGGTTCTTAACTGTGGTCCTGCGGAGCATTCCTAGATATTTCAAGCATTGTCAGTATCTTAAAGCTTCTGTCGGGAGCTTATGCCTCCTGCTGCACACAGACTGCATTTGCAGAGATACATATTTTAAATGAATGCTGGTTTTAAATGCCTTTGGGCACTGAGTTCTTTGAATAGACCTCAGTATGTTAAGCTGTCATCGTATACTGTGTGTTAGATCAGTAGCAGGATAGGTGAACATTTTGTTTCTGTCTAACTGGTATATCTGCCTTTAATGTAAATGCATATACCAAAATGATTTTGTTGGAATGTCTTCGATGTACAGTAGGACAAGAGGTTTCACCAGCCTCACCAACTCTTATTCCTAGCATACTGCCATTGTCTTGCCTACACTCAGACTGCCAGGTAAAGAAATGGAGTTGAGAAAGAGACACTGAACTTCATTTAGCATCTTGCAGATGCAATAGATTTCTCATCCTTAGCTGAGAAAATTGACTAATCCTATTTTCAAGCTGCAGCAAGAGCCATGAAATACCTGTTCATGTCTTCACAGAGATTGAGGGTGTCTCTTTGCTTGCCATGCAACATCCTTTAATACACAGCCAAAATGCCCTGACTGAGCATACTCTTTCTATGGTCTAATCTCAGCATCTAACTGAAGGCTGTGATCTTCTCAGGCTTTCTGTATGTTCAACAAACATGAAGAGAATGCGCTTCTTCAGAGGAGACTTTGAAGAAAGAGGTTAACATAGGTGCTCTGAATCACCCTCTTGAGATGACTTTGGATCCCATCTCTCTCTCTGTGATCTACACAAAGTTTAGGAAGCACAGCCTAGGCATCTCTCTGGTGCTTAAGGTTAGGAAAAGTGCATTGCTTCAGGAGGGAACAGCTTGGTCCCCAAAAAAAGCACCTGACTATTGTGATACTGGTCACCAGTGGATACAGCTAATCAACAGAAATAATCTAGGTTGAAAATCCATGACAGAACTCACACTGACTTCAATAGGGCCAGTATTTCGTCCTCTGTGATTTCAAATTAGCTACAAAATGAATATTACTGTGCTACTGTCATTGGAGCTATCATTTTGTCTCTAATTCAGACAGTAAACCTTTCACATGCTGGGTATGAGATGGACAGATTCATACAGGAATAGACCTTCAAGGATAAACACCCTTTTAAAATCATTGAAGAATCTGAGTGGGACCTCACTAACACAGACTGGCAGGTCATATTTTTGACACTTGCACAGAGTTTTGAAAATCAGCCAAAACTGACAGGTGTGAAGCTTCTGTACTCCTGTTATACACAATAATTCAGTAGGGAACGGTTATATGTGGCCTTATTTTATATATACATATATATATATAAAAATGTATATATATATGTATCTCCAGACATGTTTTGGCAGTAACTGGTGCCCAATAAAGGAGGAAGCCAGTACACAACTGTGCTCAAATTAAGCAGTAAAAGAAAACTTAAGATATCTAGATTTTCATAAAGATCAGCATGTCTTCTCAATAAAATTTCCTGTAATATTGTTTTAGCACCATTGGTAGATCTAAAAAATGAAGAAAAATAAAAAAGTAATAAAGATCTCACTATTTTCATGATAAAAGCCTTAAACTTAGGGCAACTAAGATGATTAAGGGAATGGAGCATCTCCCTTATGAGGAAAGGCTGAGGAAGCTGGGTCTCTATAGTTTGGAGAACAGGAGACTGAGGGGTGACCTTATTAGTGTATATAAATATATAAAGGGGGAGTGTCATGAGGATGGAGCCAGGCTCTTCTCAGTGGCAAACAATGATAGGACAAGGGGTAATGGGTACAAACTGGAACACAAGAGGTTCCACTTAAACTTGAGAAGAAACTTCTTCTCAGTGAGGGTGACAGAACACTGGAACAGGCTGCCCAGGGAGGTTGTGGAGTCTCCTTCTCTGGAGACATTCAAAACCCGCCTGGACACATTCCTATGTAACCTTATTTAGGTGTTCCTGCTCCGGCAGGGGGATTGGACTAGATGATCTTTTGAGGTCCCTTCCAATCTCTAGCATACTGTGATACTGTGATACTTGAAAAACATTGCAAGCACACTCAGTTTTTAAATTCAGTCAGTTTATCCAATAAATAAAAGCTTGTGAATATTTGTTGGATCACCGTCTAAATCAGCGGTGTATAATGCAGAAGTCATACACGAAGAAGCAGTTTTGAGCAAAGGCCTTCCAGGCAAATTCATTGGGTCTCCAACATTCACCTACTTCTCATACTTACTCCTGTCCCCTGTAGAGTTATGGAAGGACCACAAATGTCCCCTCTACCCCTGCCACCCGAAATGATGTATTTTTATTTATTGTCATTTAAACTTTTACATAATATCCTGATTGCACGACTAACATTTTGAATGATTAATGAGAAAAACAAAAAGATTAGTGGATGCTTGATTTTTTTAGTACATGCTACTGACCGAACTCCTTACACACATCTAAACACACTTGTTCAATAACAGAATTAATTGGCAAAGCAAGTCAACTGAAAAATCCCCTCACTGATACCAATATTTCTCATAAACACTGAGTTTATGGATGCATGCAAAACTAAGTCTAGGCAAAAGCCTGAGAAAGGAATCATGGGAAAAGAAAGATGTTAGAAGATGCTGATGAACTCAAGAGTAGAGCTGTTGAACACGAGTTCCTTTGCTGAAAACATCAGTGTATCAAAACCAGCCTCATTGCTTTTAGGAACTTCTCTTGGGGCAACAACAGACATATTTTTGCTGTAATATTTTACCTCAGTTTTTCAACCATTAAAGTGGATGAAATGAAAATGCTTTATGATGGTATTCAGAGTACTTTTTAAAAGAAAATTATGTCCTTTCATTTCAAATGTGTAGTGGTTACTGTTTCATAGAGGGTGCATTGTATCAAACCTTGGCCCCAGAATTTCAAGTCTCTATTCCTAGCGATGGCACTGAAAGTATGTTTATATGTTTTAATAAGACATGACTTTTGTTGCACTGTTGCCCTGTAGCATGTGCAGTGTGAATATTAAATCATGAAAACTACTACTTTTAATAAGTTGGCAAAAGAGACAAATTAATCAAAAAAGTTTTCACAGGTGTCAGAAACATGTCATAACTGTATTCTATTTAACAGAAATATATATTATCTTCAACTGGATTAAGAGCATTTGCTATAGACCTAATCACAGATATACCTTTTTTGGTTCTAATCTACTAATTAATGCAATCGTTATCCAAGCAACCATTATAGTTACTCTGAGAGAATAAGTCTTACAGAAGGTAGGCAGGTTATATTAAGTGTGATGCATCATTCCCTTGAATAGTTGATCTTTTTTTACCAGAATATTAAAGATACTTACGTATTTGTGTATGTGGTCCAGAAATGCAGTTGAATTTCTGTTAAATGCCTAAAGTTCCATAAAAAAAAAAGAAATATTTTCATTATATAGGACTTCTTGGCAATAAACATTGGTAAAAAGAAGGCAGAAACCAATCATTTTTCTAATTACATAATTAGAGAGAAAACTAATAAGATCAATAAGCATGTTATCATCCTATTATTATGAAGTGTATCTCAGTTACACCAAACTATAATAAATAAATGACACACAAAATAATCAACTTGGTTGGACTGACTGTCATACAATACTTTGTATAAAAATAAAACCCATTCAGGATAGAAATCCCCAGATTTTTATTATGCTGAATACCTAACAAATACCAGCTGAAAAATGCAAGCTAATCATTAAATAAACCAAAATATATGAACAAAACCAAAGAAGGATAGCATTTCATACCACGTTTAATTTTATTAATTTAATCTTGTCTCAGGCGCCTCTAATATTTGTGTTATACAATTACCACAGTAGAAAGCACTAAAAACACTGAAACGAAATTTGAAAAGCTCAGATATCTAGCCAAGACAACATCAGTCAAACCTCCTATCAAATGAATCAGTTGCTTACAGGTACCAAGAACAGGAAAAGGGAATAGCAGGAATGAGTTACACACTGGAGGGGCAAAGTGTGGTCAAGAGTAAGCCGTCCCAAATCGCAATGACTGTTTTTACAGTGCTGTAAGTGTTCCTGGTACTTTAGATAGAAAACCCTGTGTAACTCTATAGCAGCAGATTTCAAGCATAATTATTGTCAGTTCTCCAAGAAGAGAAAGGAGGGAGCAAGATGACCAAATAAAGTTAAGCACAGATAAAACAGAATATACCTACAGTAAATGCTAGTACTTTCTGGTTAGTATATTTACCTTTTAAGAATGAGATTATAAGCATGGAAAGAGGTCAGCAAACCAGTTCTTTTTTTTTTTTTTTTTTTTTTTTTTGACATATATAATCCATAACCCCAACAATCTTCTCACAGACATTTGAGAATTGACCATAGACTGAATAAACCTTGCAGCCTATCAGAAGAAGCTCATTCTCCACACGTGCAAATGAGAGACGGGTTTTGTACAAGCTGCAGCTTCCAGGTCAGAGAAGTCTGTTCAAGGTCAAACTGTAGCAATGGTAGGTTTGGTAAAGGACAGAGGCAGATATCACATTTCTTAACCTTTAGCAGCATCTCCAGAACAGAATTCACAACATCATATTAGGTACCTGATATCCTTTCCTCTCTCAAAAGGAGGATATTGGAAAGGCACAAAGACACTTTGCCACCTAGAATCCACACTGCAAGACTGATTTTTGAAGAAAAGCTGCTTCATATTTTGATGGGTGGTTTGTTTTTTTTTTTATACTTCAATAATGTCTTTTTTTCTTATTAAAAGAAAAAGACATCTCTGTGTAGCTATCAACATAGCACACTCCTCAAACCTATTTCTCGCAGTAGTGCACTGCAGCCAGTTTGGGAGTATTTATACCAGTAAATAAAAAAGGACCAAGGACCAGTCTCTGGCTTTGAGGTCACAAGGCTCTGGCTGGCAGATTTTATACTCCTCAGGAATAGTCTCCTTTAGAAGCAGGTTTACTCTGCAAGAAGCATAAGTAGGATATGAGCTAAGAGTTAAGCAGTGCGGACAGCTAGATTTCTGTGGTGAAGCCTCCTCTGGTGTTGTCTTTTATTTAGGAGAACAGATCTACTTTGGGCAAGGAGCCTGGTTCATCCTCCCTAAGAAATTATGCAAGAAAAAAAAAACAAACCCAAACAACAAGGTTTGTAAAAACGGGATAATGTATTACACCAGCTGACTGAAAATGGGAAAAAAGGTAAGGTTCTGGAACACAAACATTTTTACATTTCTTCTGTAAAAGCTCAATCCTGAAAGCTAAAAGCACATTGGAAAAATTGTCCTTGTTTTAACCTAGTTATAAGATATGGCTGTCTGTGACAAGGTGGATTTCAGATTTGTTGGCCAAGAAGGGAAAATCAAGCTAAGAATATGGATTTCTAGCCTGGTGAATAGGGCTACTTAGTTATTCTGGTTTCTGTCCTACAAAACGTCTGGCATTTTGGCATATAAGCAAATACTTGTTGAATGCAAAACTCAGCAATGTGACTACAAGCAGGAAGAAAAAATGCAGAGCTCTCCCAGAAATAGGTGCACTAAACAATCACACTGAGCAGAGGTGTTAGCAAATTATACCAGTGACTAGAACCTTCTCCCAGGAGGATGTGAAGGAACAGGGACTTCTTGTATGGATGCTCAAGCCAGTGGGAAAAAAAGAACATTCTTTTTTAGGAAAAGCAAGATTTGCCTTTTATTTTGTTGGAAACTTGCTAGTCCTGGAAAAAAATCAGTACAAAAAACCACTGAGTGGAGCCCCAGGGAAGTTTAAAGAGAGAAAGGCTCAACTTCTGCAAAGAAAAGGAATGTTAGGCAGGAACTAGGCATCATAGTGTTCTTCCTGCTGTTCTTGGAAAGTGATAAAGCAACGTGTCCAGTGAGCAACAAATATTTACAAGAGTGCTGTTTTGATTTTATTTCCTCCTAAGTCTCAATTTAGGTGCCTAAGTTTATTCTTAGGACTAGTATTACTCCAAAAGCATAGTCACCCAGGGCGCAACATGTCTATCCATCTGCAGTGGCACACATGAATATGAATTCTACTGAATGTCTGCTATCAGCTTAGACAAAATCATTGAGCAAATCACATTAATATTGTCTCCTATCATTACCAACTTAGAGGTTATGACTACTCATCACCACTGAGAGGACAGAAAAAGTGAAGATTTGGCAGCCTTGGATGGCAGGCACGCTTTCTTGAATTTAGATGCTGTAGTCACAGTGACTAAGTACCCTGTATAATGTCTGGCTGAATTCATCATTTACAAAACAGGGAATTGATACCAAGCTCTGCAGGGAGGTATATGATGATTAGGCAGACAAAAAGAACTAAATCCATGCCAAATGCTACTATCATTTCAAGAATGGCAGGTAGGTACTGACCATTATTCGTTTGTTTCTCAACAGCCTTTCCTTCCCCACATCAGGGGACTGCAGTTTCTGATGAGTTTCATCTAGCTTTCACTTTGTTTTGGGTCCAGTTTCAGGCTCTGAATCAGAAAGCTGACAATGATACCTGAACCAATATTTTTGTAGGATGCCATTCCTCTAGCAGATGCAATAAATGAGCGGTTTCCTCACCAGTGAATAATTAAAATTGTGCAATAAGAAAGTATTGTCCTTCTCAGCAATGCGTAATTAATTTTAGTCATGAGGGTGCACGATAATTGCAATGGTGTTAAACAGAGGAGATAGGAAAAAACTATGTAATCTATGCGTACTTAAGTGAGTTCAACTCCAGACCCTGAATTCCTAATTAATCCTAGAAGTTGCTGCCATTTTTACTTTGACTTCCTGTCCGAATGCACCACAACACAAGCAAATAAATAAAAAATGAATAAATTTAAATGACTCCGCAGAAATCAGTAAAAGAAAACAAACAAACAAACAACAGCCATGGAAATCAAAACTTTGTTCTAGCTCTTTCTTGTAATCTACAACAATGTTATTCATGTGAAGACTGCTTAGATTGCACTAAGACATAGCTACAGTTGTGACAAAAATGATGTTCTAACCACCCAGGAGTTTCATGCACAAAGTATGACCATATTCCTGGCAAGTTCCTACATAGGGTTAGGACTGAGGTGAATACACGTTTTAACACTCATCAGATCCTTCATGCAGATAATCTGCATTGAGTACTTCTTTTGACATGAACAGCATACACAAATAATACTGGTTTTGTGACCTTCTGAGTAATGCAAGTGTGTTATGAAAAGATACAAAAAAATTGTATTTGTACTTTTTTTTTTTTTTTTTTTTTGCTAGACTATCCTAATATTTTTAATTATAGAGCCCTTTGGATGATGTTCAGCTGCAAGATCCTTGAGTCATTTAATCCTGAAAAGGGCTTGTGCATCATCCTATGTTATACCATGAGATTATTCTATTTTTTAAATGGGGAAATATAATTTTGCCCATCTGGTAAATCACTTTGGGGTTTGCAGAAGAAAATGGCGTATTTATTATTATCGTTGGATGCTAGTCTCTGAATGAAGTCACAATAATTGTATCTTTCACTATGCCCCTATCCAAGTACACGATATATATGTATATAAATAAAATGGAATGCAAATTTGGCCTTCAAGTCTTGGCTCTGGCATGTTGTATTACCTACCTTATGTCAGCCCTGTGTAACATGATAGAGATCTGCATTCTGGTATCACTAGTTTGGTCAGAATCAGTGTTTGTCTTACATTCTTGCAAAAGCAGTAACTCTTACAGCTGTCCAGATAGAAATCTCACCTGGAATATTCAGAATGAAACCTAAGATGGCTTGCTGGCACCCAGAGGGGAAACTGTAGTGCTCTTGCTCCATTATTCTACCAAGGCCTGAACACCAAGAAAACCAATATTTACAATTGAATGAGTTTCCAAACTGCCTAACTTTTCAGTTGTGTGTTTTTTATATGTTAAATATGGTTCAGAAGATTAAAGCCTTCGTCTTAGGCAAAGAAAGGAAATAATGTTTCCTGTCCCATTTGCCAAGCTAAGTGAACAACTGTTCCAGCACAATTAGAATTGTTAATTGATTTGAAAACATAGGGCTTTGAAGGTGGAAAACTGCTGACATTATTTCAATGGGGAAATGCACTCCTGAGAGAGAGCACTGCAGTACAATTTCTCTCCTTGTTTTGTTGAATATACATCTATAAAAACACTGTGAATCATGCAGTAAAAACTGCTGTGCTGATATCATAAATCTCTGATAATAAAAATTTCATTGTTGAAACAATAAAATAGACTTTTATTATAACACAGAGTATCCACCTAAACATTGTCCTTTTAGCTTCTTTGAGTTAAATGTATGCACAGTTTTACAGTCTATAAACAGATCTGGAATAAAAGTTAATAAATGTCAAAATTTGCATTTCAAAAAATTCTTGCTGCATTTTAGGGAAGATCAATCTATGAACCTTTCAACATTATGTCAAATGAAATGCTAATTGTACCTTTAGGAATTTCAGAGACAGTGACAAGAAACTAAATGCTCTGTTCCTTTGCATCAGCAAGTCGAGGATAATTGTATATCTACTCTTGTGAACTTCTAAGAAAAAAAGAAAAATGCTAAGTAAAAAGGGTTTTCTATTCTTTAACTCAGGAGGGTAAACTCCTTCAGCCACCCTTCATCAATCTACCTTCAAATAAAATGTGTTAACATGTTGACAATGGACAAATCACAAAGAGCTACATTTATTCGTTTTATAATAGGTTTGTCAAATGAGCTTTAGCTAGAGATTTAAGAGTGAGAAACATTTCCATCCAGGAACAACTGATTTGCTCTATTTGAGTTGCTAGAATGGTTTGCAGTGTATATTTCTTTTTTGGGAACAGCTATCTTCCTCCTCTTTCCCCAGATATTAGTAAAGTACTACTTCTTTGAAAGGTAAAAACATTAAAATATATAAAGAAGAAGCATAAGAGGGTTTTTTATATCCTCTTTAGATAAATCCATAATGCATCCCTTGCTTTGTTTAGTAATCAATCTCAGCAGTTTATCTCTAAGCAGTACAGATCATGCGTTACAGCGGTAAGCCCAAGAACACCCTCGTGCAATAAGGAAAGCTAGCTGGAAAGTAGCACCCAAGTCTGGTTTGCAAAGTTTTCCTGGCATTATCTTACCTTCACTATATTGAATATATTTCCTACAGCTACACTGAGAGTGTGGAAGCATCCACTTATTGTGTGGAGATTGAGAGGCAAAATAAAGTCAGGGAAATGTTTATGCTCATGTTAACCTATTCAGTCAGCTTTATCCTGTTCAGGCCTGGACTAGGAATCTTCCAACTCTCTAAATGCTTTTGCAGCAAACAGTCTGTGGTTTCCAAAACAGAGACCACTCTTATCCTACCTTTCTCATTTATGATCTATAGGCCTACACCTTATATTTTAGGTTGCTCAATATAAAACCATCCCAAACTGTATTTTACTTAGAAGTTATAGAACTCAGACATACTTCAGAGCTAGAATTCATATTGGATAATCTACTTCCATTTGTGCTACTGTTACATATCTGAAAAGGAAGCTGCAGATCCTCCAGTTAAGTATTTGAGCCCGATGCTGCTGTCATTAGCGTCAAAGACAATTTTGTCTTCAGTCTGAACAGGAATTAAGTTGGGTCCTTGTATTCAGAATATGTAATGACTGCCATATTTTTAATTTACAGTAAAACTAAATGTAAAATTATATGTTCAGAAGTGATTTAAGTAATTTCAGCCCCATGTAACCTCTTACTGTTAGAACACAAGCTACTTACTGGTTCAAATGTTCTGTAGTATTTCAAATTGCTATCCATCAATTTTCTTTCAAAACTGCTAATCTCTATGCTATCTCCATGCTATATGATAGCTAGATAATCAGAATATATGGTAGGCGTGGACCTTACCTACCTGGTACTTTTTTCAATAGCAGCTATTTCTGCATGTGTGATTGCTCTGCCTTTCAGTAAAACTGGTTCCTTAACCTCTGTTCTAACAAATGTTATTCAGCTTCATATTTACCATACAGTGCATAGGTATGTTGGAACAAGAAGCAATAAACAGTAGAATGAAAAGGATAAAAGAAAAATCTTGGCATAATCTGCATAATTCATTACGTATTCCATGTAGTAAACAACATTTTACTACGACAGTTTGGTATAAGTGAATTTCAGCATGCCAGTCAAACTTTTAACTGTAATTTCAACATAAATTGAATGGATTCAGTCAATTCACTAGGGCCCTTTCTCCACCAATATATCTTTCACAACTATAAAGTTTGTAATCAGGTGGATTTTCATTTTCATTTCACTTCATGCCTACAAAAAAGGCATGAAAAAGAACAGATAAGGAGAAAACAGAACTTTCTTAAGCACAATGTTCATCCTTTCTTTTTTTTTAAGAGTCAAAACTGCAGGCTAATATAGACCATTTAAAATAAAAGGGACCATTACTCCTTGGTTTTATATGAGCTTACATGCTTTCATTGTGCAAAGTGTGTTATTAATTTAACATGCCAGATTCATAGGTTTCTGCAATATCAGGTTTGATGTATTCATTATCGGCACTCAGTACATTAATTCACGCTGAAGTCCGGTAAATCAAAATTATACCATCTGGCTTCCTGTTCTTAATGATGAATTTGATGTAGGGGTGATTAAGATTGTTAGGCTTTTGAATTTTAATGTAAAAATTAGGGGATTAAAAAGGCATTTAGAAATGACCAATAGTTAGAATAAACTTACTGACAGGATCTAATTTGTGTACTTGCTAGTAAAGCTCCATTTTAATTAGCAGCCACAGTCTTTCAGCACAAGCTCAAAGAGACAGAAGTTTAGTGATTAAGAAGATGAAGCTGTTAAATTGATAAATTGACCTTGAAATACTTGTAACTGTGGGGGATGGCCTAGTAGCTGTATGGTTGGTATGTTGTGCTACCACATGGGGGAAAGGGTTTCAGGATTGACTCTAGTAATTCTGCCTTTTTAGATGATTGACCAGCTGGGGATGGGAAAAATCACAGAGGTGACCTGCTCAATGTCTAAATTCAATTGCTCAATTTGTAAGCAAACAAATTCCATTATTACTTAGCACTTGCTGGCAGATAGCCTGAAATACCTCAGTTCTTCAACATCTTACTCACTCCTTTTTCCAGAGAGAGGTGCTAAAACAAGGTAGAAAAGATAATGGGGTTGAAACGACATCATAAGGTGAATGATGACCTGTCAGCTTCCATTGAGAGCACAGCAGTCAGGGACAAATTTGGCTCTCACTTGTCAAATATTCTTGACAATGACCAAGCAGTCAAATCTTTGAAAAGACAATTCCATTGTACGTATGATATTTTATTAATCTAAAACAAAGACATTGCATACTGTTGCATGGGAATTGCTAGAAGCCTTTATTAGGACAGATAAGATATGTAGGAACTATAGCATGTGAAGGGAAGATAGCTCTATTTAGAGTGTTTGAGCTTGTTAGTGCTGCGTGACATCTTGTGGAATCAAATTAAGGCAAATAAGTTAAGGCAATTCAAATTCATATACATATTAAAACTGAAATAAAAGAAAAAAAAAGTATTACTCCCAAGTTTGACAAGGTTCTAGCTATTTGTACCATCTCAGAGAAATATAACATGTTAGACCTCACCTCCCCTTTAAAATACCTAAAGATAGTTACTAATATTTGTACACAGTGGATGGTATAACTTACAAGAGAAATCGAGTACATTTGTACCTATCAACAGTTTGAAGGATTCCTATTCCTTGGCAAGTCAGGGAATATTTTAAGTCTTATATTTTAGAGGAAATCGAATCTTGACTAACCACTGCAATTTATGTCATTTTAAATAAGATATATTTGAATAAGTATATTTTTCATGCCCTAAAAAGACTGATGTCTTCTTTTATAAGCTCATCCTGTGACACACTTGAGTAGGTAGGTATATTGATTTTTTTCTTTTTCTGATGGCAATGAAGTGTAAATGGAAAATATCAGACTTGGCAATCACTTAAACCATGTGAAATTTTCAGAGTGAAGGCTATTAAGAGTCACTTTGTGATCTCCCTAGATGACCAAGGAAAAAAACATTTCTACATTTCTTCAGATCCTTTGTGTGACAGCTAAGGAGAATAACATTTTTTCTAATATGCCAGTTTTAGTCTCTAGTTGAGAATAACCTCAGTGCTTTCTTATGTCACTAGCTGAGAGAAGATGAAAGACCCAGCCTTGTGTAAATGGCTTTGTCTAACCATCAGTCTTTAGCTCTGCATGGCAGCTGTACTATTGACATTAGCTTGTGCACTGGGTGAAATTGAAGTGAGTTAAATGTGACCTTGGCTTAGTTGTTGAAGTAGAAATGAACTCTACTGGGAGTGAAAAAAAATAAGACCAGTTTCTCTAACTTCATTTTTTCTTTAATGAGTTTAACAGCACTCTTAGGATTTGATACATTTTATAAAAAAGCTTTTATTTCCTTTTCTATTATACAATGAGTAATCACCATTAGTAAGGTTAGCTTGCCCTTTTAGTATAAAATCCTGATTTTAGGTGTTTATATCCCAATTACTATAAAAAGTGGATCTCTCAAAAAAAAAAAAAAAAATCCATTCTCTATGTTGTCCATTTTATTATTTCACAAAAACCTGTTAACCACACTTACTAATTATAGGTAAAACATTAACAATATTGCCAAGTATGCAGTGTGTCTAATGTGTTTTCTTTGTCTGTTAGGTTACATTGAAATTCACTGAACTACCTGCTGGTAAATTACATGCTCATGTGAGAGACATGCAGTTAAGTGGGGATGGTTTGGAGCCAATCCACGATTTTTATCTTGTTTATATTCTGCATTTCTTCCATGTGTACATGACGACATGAGATATCTGAAGACAGGCAGAAGAATCAGGAACAACCAGTCACAATCTCATCCAGGTCAGCGTGTATAGGGGTTCACACTGGGAATATACGGGGCAATGTACACCAGATA
Source organism: Psittacula echo (assembly GCF_963264785.1). NCBI lineage: Eukaryota > Metazoa > Chordata > Aves > Psittaciformes > Psittacidae > Psittacula > Psittacula echo. The sequence continues at coordinate 85,323,821 of NC_137736.1, read as the reverse complement.
TTCCCATCAGTTCACAAACAGTCTCAGTGAAGTAAAACAGAAGCATAAAGCTCATATTCACTGTTGGGGTAATAAATTAGGCATATTCAGTAGAAAAGGACTTCAGAGGAAGCTGCATAGATGACTAGGGAATGGAAAGATGAGCCATTCTGGGGGTCTGTGGCCTCAGGACCGTTACAGGACAAAGTTGGCCAGAAACACTCAAAGGAAGAACCAGCTGCTGAGAAACAAATATTACCTTCAGGGACACACATTTTCTGACTACTTCTGAGATATCTCAGCTCTGCTGCTCAAACTGAAGGCAAAATGCTCAGATCTTGAACAACCTAGTCCTGCGTGTGGCTGTCCCAAAACTGAGCATACCTTTGGATGTTGTTCTTTCAGGGTCACCTACAGCAAAAGTACAATAATAACTTAAGCAGATTAGGCATGAGGTTAGATGCAGCCATTTATCAAAAAAATACCTGTTTCTTCTGGGCATTGGGGAAAGTACTTTTTTCCCAAAAAGTGAACTTCAGTTAACTTACATTTACTGAATTGAACACTATAATATGATAAAATACTTGAGGTATTGATTAAAGTAGTCAGAATGCTAGCTAAAACCAAGTGAAATCTACTCGGGTTATGTCAGCTTTATTTTTTATGGAGATATATGCAGAAGCCTATTTATTTCAATAAAATCTCTCCCAAGACAGAATTTAGAACTTCCTTATTTAATATTTTTAACCCTATATTTGTGACGTTTATGCCCAATGAAAAACTGACTTACTGGTCCTATTTCTACATTAGTCAAATAATTCCCATTCAGTTACATCTCCCAAGCTTTCTTATGTGGTCTTAGTTTCATTTTCTTGCTTATATTCACTTTACTGCTTATAAGCAATGAGTCAAAGGTTTATGTGATATATTCCACTACCCCTAGATTTTTCTGTATCACTGTTTGAAAATTGAAAATTTTTCTTTTCATCTCCAGTGTCTTTCTCTTATATTTTCCTATATTATTTCATAACCATATATCTGTCCCTGATCTTAGCCTTTCCAACTGCTCTTTATTTTAGTGTCCAACTCATTCGTTTTGACTTATTTTCCAGTTTTGTGCAGTCATCAAATTTCAGCCTGTTACTGCACATTCTGTGTTTCAGGTTACTTTTATATAAGGAGAATAAAATCTGTCTTAATAGTGATACTTTGGCCTTATACTTGTCTGATACTTCCCTCATTCACAACTGTTAGATCTTATAACTACCCTTTATAATATACATGTCAATTCTTAGGACATTAAAGTAACATACTGCCAGTTCCATATATCACCAGGTCTGCAGCAAACTTCTCTTAGGTTTCCTGAATAAAACTTTGCTAGGAACTCAGGAGAGAATTTTTCTATAGCTTTGGTCAATTTTAATCCATTTGAATTTCTTTAAAACCCTCTTTGCAAACTAAGCAAAATATACCAATTCTGTAGTTGTCATAATTTCTTTTTGTTGAATTTAATTAAGTTCATAAGACATCTGGATTAGAGGCTTATATCACAGGAAATTCGTTTGATAAAATTCGGGCTAAGTGAAAATTTCAGTGAGCTGGTATTTACAGAGGTTTATAAAACCATATAAAAAGTCAGATTTATGTTTTTAAAGAAAAGCTGTCCAGCAACAGAAATTGTGGACTGGAAATAACAGCCATTTCAAGCATCCTGCAGGTGCACAAGGCAAGGTTAGATGATTCTGGACTGCAGAGAAAACTCCTGTCAGTGTCAGTTTCAGCCCTAAAAAAGCATGTGGCTGGAAGCAGAGAAATGTCTCCAGCACACAAAACTGAGAATATACGGCTATGTGTATTAGTAAGCATTCTCTTAGTATTGGCAAATACATCTACATTTCCATAGCTCACTGAAGGACGCGACAAATGAGCCAGTTCATCATAGAATATATGTCCTGGTTAGAAGGGACCTTGAAAGATCATGCAGTTCAACCTTTCATGGGAAAGAGAGCCTAGGTGAGATTAATTACATCTTGAAAACCACCAGGGATGGCGCCTCCATCGTGTCCCTGGGGACGTTGTTCCGTTGACTATGCGCATTGACATCCACAGCTACAGGTTGGGCAGAGAAGAGATTCAGAGCAGCCCTGCAGAGAAGGACTTGGGGGTGTTGATCAATGAGAAAATGAACATGAGCCAACAGTGTGCTTTCACAGCCCAGAAAGCCAACTGTATCCTGGGCTGCATCAAAAGGAGCGTGACCAGCAGGTCGAAGGAGGTGATCCTGCCCCTCTACTCTGCTCTCCTGAGACCTCACTTGGAGTATTGTGTGCAGTTCTGGTGTCCTCCACATAAAAAGGACATGGAACTGTTGGAACAAGTCCAGAGGAGGGCCACGAGGATGATCAGGGGACTGGAGCACCTCCTGTACGAAGATAGGCTGAGAAAGTTGGGGCTGTTCAGCCTGGAGAAGAGAAGGCTGCGTGGAGACCTCATAGCAGCCTTCCACTATCTGAAGGGGGGCTATAAGAATGCTGGGGAGGGACTCTTCATCAAGGGCTGTAGTGACAGGACAAGGGATAACGGCTTCAGACTTAAACAGGGGAAGTTCAGATTGGATATAAGGAAGAAGTTTTTTACTGTGAGGGTGGTGAGGCACTTGAATGGGTTGTCCAAGGAAACTGTGAATGCTCCATCCTTGGCAGTGTTCAAGGCCAGGCTGGACGGAGTCTTGGGTGGCATGGTTTACTGTGAGGTGTTCCTGCCCATGGCAGGGTGGTTGGAACTAGATGATCCTAAGGTCCTTTCCAACCCTAACTATTCTATGATTCTATTCTATGATTCTATGACTGGTTTTACTGAAAAAAAATTCTTTGCAACCTTTCCTGATGCAAGTTGCACCTGTTGCCACTTGTCTTCTCCATGTGCATCCTTGTGAAGAAAGAGCCTCCATCCTCTCTGTAACTGCTTGTTAAGTACTAGAATTCTGTGGGAAAGTCACTCTGAGTCTTCTCTTTACCAGGGAGAAAAGACCTAACTACTTCAGTCTCTCCTCATAAGGTAGGTTCTCAGGCCTTTTGATCATCTTCATGGCCTTCCTTTGTCCACCTGTTTCTTCAATTACAGGGACACAGCCCTGCCATAGTGACAAAATCACAAACTTTGGTGGTACTTCTTGAGAGGAGAAGGAGCAAAGCTTATAATGTAAAAAACATTGGTTAGTAAATAACCGTTCATATGGTCTTAAGATAGAAATACACTTCTGAGTAACTGTGAACTTCATATATGTGGCCTTGTATAGCTTTAGAAAATCCATGTAATTAATTGATGTCTTTACCTTTTAAAATATTTGGTTCACCTTTTGTCTTACAGGTCAAGCTTTCTAGATTTTAGCTGGATCACTTCTTAAAAATGTGCTACTTTGCCCTTTTCAATTCCAAAGAGATTATAAATAAACTTGCTAAAGGTTTCCCTATCTCTTCTGGGACGCTTCATCAAATGTGTACCTTATGGTCCTTTAGTTTTGTCAGTCTTTAAATGTTCTAATTTCTAGGTCACCTCTTCTGGCACGATCTTGAGTTCCTTCAGTATGCCTTCCACTTCTGCTATTAAATTTATGTCTGTTTCTGGCATCTGTTTCCAATCCCCCTTTGTGAACTCTGAGGCTCAGAATTCATTAAAATTTTTAGCAATGCCTACCTACGCTGTCAATAAATTACTTTCACTATCTTTTTGAGGCCTTGTTGTTTCTTTTGCTGATGTTTTGTTCTTATTAGTCAATTTATCCTAACATAATACTGGTTTCTCCTTTCTTGTTGTTTTAGAACAACATAACTCATAAGTCACACTGTTAAAATGATTATAGGGACTGTGCAAGAAAATAAAATAACCTACCAATTTGTTTTGCTCTTCCTTTTCCTCCATGTTGCGGTCTACTTTGTGTTCATTTTGCGATATTCCCTGGCTTCCATCCTACTGTAAATAAGCAAATTTCCTTTAGCCAACTTGCTTTTTTAATGCTACCCAAAGATGTTATGCCATCCAAAGATATAGTAGATTGAATTCTAATGAACTCTGTACTTGGTCAATTATTTTAATTCATGCAAATGAGATGTAAAGAACCATAGAAAAAGCTCTTGAAACACCCCCCTTGCCTGGGTATCAACATTTATCAGACACAGATCAAGCCTGTTGTACCAATGAAGCTGTTCTAGGCTGATATCCTTTTCTTCCTACCAGCTTCTGTTGAGACTTTTGAGAGAAAATACCTAAATTATAAATAAATTAAAAAATTTGCAGTGTTGGGAGCGGAACCTTAGGGTCCACTGAAAACTGAATACAGCTATTGTCAAATAGTGACAGCTGCAAATCAACTGTGATTTATCTAGACAAGATTTTGTATGATGTGAACTAAGTGTTAAAGGTAACATTAATGTTTGTATAATATCAACAAAATCTGTATAGCTTTGTGCATGGATGCTTTTATGCCTTTTAAAAAATGCTATAAATTAATTAAGATTTCACCATTTTATTTGTAAAAGTCTTCTTAAAACTTCTGTGTACTTTAAGATTACATATCCAGACAGTACCTAAAAAGATCTAGTTATTTGTACCTTCCATTTTGCAGTCATATATAACTCTAGACACAGTCATATACCAGTCATTAACCTGTTCAGTCATATACCAGTCATTAACCTCTGATGAATTCAGAGCCATAATTATGATTATTATTATTATTGAATTTATCTTTGCTATGCTTCTTGGATTTGCATACACACATCTTAGAAAAACCCAAGTGCCTCATTATTTTAAAATATTTTCATATTTACTTATTTTATCTCTTCAAGTATTCTGAACATTTTTGGTTGTTTGTTTTTTTTTTTTCCTCTTTTCTTCCCTCCCTGCAGGCATTTTGTTGTCTATTTTGTTGTTTTATATGATTGTCACCGATCTATCTGCCTCTTCAGAATATTTCTTTCCTTGTTTTTGACAGTGCCTGTATAATGTTTCTCACACATCTGGTTTCTCTCCTATATACTGACTTGAGCCCTCCCTCATGTTTCTGTGTATCCTCTTAGCATCTGGTAGATCACTGCCTTTTCGAGGAGCTGCCTACTCAGAAATTAACTTTCTGTTGCAATGTTGTGAAATTCCAGGTAGGCTGGAATGAAGCTACAGTAGACAATAATTATTATTCAGTGACTGATGCAAAAATCCTGCACATAATAAAAGAGACTATTATTATGCATATACTCATGGGGATAGTGTGAGGGTTTCTGAAGAAACCTTTGGTTTAAATCTTTCAGTTAAAATCTCACTCCTAATGTTACATCAGTATAACTTTTGCATTTAATAAAAAATGGATTAAGATTTGAGAGTAACATTTTCAGAATAATTATTCTATTTGTTCACAGCACTCCTAGAATGCTTTTATTTACATACTTTAGGAACTTCAACCACCTAGAACTAGTTTATAAAGACATAAGACCATGGAGTTTTATCCAGACCAACATATCTTCCCTGTGGTCTTTTTCCTTAATACTTTTTCTTCCACAAAGAGACATACTTATTTCTTGAACTCACAGATGCTCTTTGCTGTTTTCCCATCATTGTCCTATATAAAACAGTTTGGTTACACTGTGCTACCAAGAGTACTCCAGTGCAACACATCTTATTGTTGGAGCATTAGTGTAACACCATATTGATTCACATTTACTGCTAATATACATTACATTTTTGTATTTATGTTTGGCTTAAAGAGTTTATTTATGTCTTACAGGAAAATACTTGTCACACATAGTACAGAAGTGAACCCCAGAAAAACAACAAGTGGAAGAGCTTTGCGAAGCAGAATTTAGAGGAGGGGAGTAGTAGAGTCTCTGATCCTCACTACAGTGTTCTGTGCCCCAAAAACTAAGCAGACTTTGCATTTCATTTTACTTGCAGACCCATTGCTTGCCTTGTGGCTTTGGCTGCTCAGCTTTCCTTTGCCTCAGACCCACTCCTTCCTCATTCCTTGCTTCTGGGAAGAACATCGATGCCTATCACTATTGCTTTGTGGTGAACAGGGGGAGGTGGAAGCACCCTCTGTTAGTCATTGCTTGCCTGACATTAAAATCACTGACAGCTTAGGAAACTTGTTTGTCTTTGTTTAAATAACTGTTTATCTCATCATAAATGCTGCTGTAGTCCACTAATGACAGACACAACACATCTAAATTCCATCTGTGTGACCATCCCAGGCAGGTCTATACACCTCCTGCACTGTGAGGAGTGGAGTAAGGATTCATCCAGTATTTCGTTTCCCTTTTGTAGCCATGCACACTACTCAGTCTGGGAGATCTAGATGATTATTCTTCAAATTTATTCTTATTTTATGTATTTACTCCTTTCTTCTTTAATACGACGAAACATCCATTTTCAGGTATCTTTTTGTGTTCTGTTATTATGCTTGTGTTTTGTTCATTGCCCCATTGTTCTTGCTATTCCATGACTTTACCTAAGCAAATTATCTCTGGCATAGAACCTTTCCAACTGCCTTTTAAAAATCTAAGTATAGTACATGCACTGTATTTCTCTTATCTATCATGGCAGTAATGTCTTAAAAAACTCCCATAAGTTAGTTATGGGTGATCTCTATAGCCCAAGTCCATACTGATTATCACTGTTTCAAGAAGGAGCCTTTCATTAAAACTCACAAGGTGGTTCTGAATATTTTGATTGAAGAAGTTAGTTAAATTCTAATTTCTTAGTTTGCCTCTTGGTGCTTTGTAATGAATAGCTTTATAGCTCTTTACTTCTGTAGCTAAAAATTATTAGAAAACCTTTAGGAAATTGTGTTGGATGGAAAAAACTGTGATTTCACTGAGATCACAGTGACAAACTTAGTTGGACAAAGCATCTAAAAATATTTTACTAGTGTTATGTAAATAGCAAATGCTGCTCAAAATCATTGATGCAAGCCTAGCAAGAATCCTCCTATCTGGTTCACTGTTTGTGCTCAAGTTAATGCCTCAGTATTGAGAAAACTGTGAAATAACACCAGAAATTTTCTTGTTCCCCTGTGCTTCTAAGCTACTCCCCATGGAAAAAAGTTACAGGAAATAAGTTGTATTAGCAGCACCCATATTTGTTAAAATGGAAAAACTTTGTCAGTATGTAAGGTCTTGTAATTTTCAATGAAATAGGCAAATTCTCCTTGCTTGATTTTGAAAAATTAATACCAGCACTGTAGGCTTTTTCCTTAGTGCTGATGTACTTTATTGAGGCCTTTGGAGACTGTAGAGTTCTCACTGTTTTGGCTGGTAACAATGAAAATGTGCAACCCACTGATGTCATACACACTTCATTTGTTATGGCACTTTAAAATCTGAGCTATATTTATTGCATTACTACCCATTTAAAATCAACTGCAGAAGGCAATGGAGTTACATGGAGGTAAATCTGGCATGAATGAAAGGAATCAGGCCTATCATCAGCTATTCTACTGAATATTCAATTGAACTATTGTAAATGACATCCAGAGCTGAACCCAAGATAACCACATTTTATAGTGATTTAATATTATTATGCTTCTGAGTGGGGCATGCTCCTTATGCCCAAATGCCAGAACTATTACTGAGAAAGGTTCCTTGATGTGGAAGGAAAGATGAGGTGATAGGAGGGAGCAAGGAGAACAATATAACACAATTGTAAGGAGAGACAGAAGAGCATACTATGGTAAAATTGGAGCCAAGAGGTGTCATGATGAAAAGAAGAGAAACAGTAATTTGCATTTTGTGCAGCATCTTTTAGTCAAGAATATCAAAACACTTTGCAGCTTAGCTTAGTTCTATCTGTTGCTATAAATAAGTTCTAGTAACCTGTCTTATGAGTGGCATGTGGAAAACTGTAAGTGGCTTCCCTAAAGAGCAAGACCACAAGAAAGCTGGACATACTGTTCTGACTCCTAACACATAGCCAATAAAACATGCTCCTCTGAAGGACATGGAAATGTAAAGTAACAAAAGAAGGAATGGAAAAACAAAGGAAGAAAGAAAATCATGTGATGAGCCAGGAATACAGCCTTCACCCTGGCCTTTTGTGAAATTTTGCATTTGTTCTGCCTCTGTTGCTCCTACAGCACTGTTGTAACTCCCAGCAATAATGGGATTTATTTTCTAATGCTCATTTTGACATTTCACTCTGGTATTTGTGACTAAAAGAAAAGACAAGGAGACAATTATTCCTAACCTGCATTCTTACTTTTCTAGCACAGTGACTATCCATGAGCAACTCATTTAAACTTAACAGTCAAGTCTCTGAATTCTAACTCAAAATAATGGCTATCAACATGAGTAGTGGGGAGTAATTGCTTCATACAGACCTCCAGAAAAGCATTTATGTTCACTGGGAATCCACAGTCAGAACTTGCTTAGGAAAGTCAGTGTCACTATCCTTTCTTCCAAGGAAGTGAGGGCAGTGCACCATTTTCTTCCTGGAAAAACTGGTAGCAAGTACCATATCATCTCTTAACTTGTGGCTGGAGGATTCACCAGGGAGGCAATGATCTCAACTCAGTTACAACCTCAGTTTAAGAAAGCTCAGAATAACGATGCCAGTATTGTTATTTTGCCTTGTAAGCCCCACCTGGTAATCAATTTCAAACGAATGAAGAAAAATACATTCTTCTCACCTTCTCCCTAAAGGATTTTTTTCTTAGTTAGAGAACTGCCACACAAACAGTTCATCTGTTGGCCTAAGTAGAAGATTAAAGCCTGACTGGACAAGGAAAGGAACAAGAAGCTGGAGGAGTGACAAAATGTCCTGAGGTGGATCTGCTACTTGTGGAAACATTTATTTTAACATCAGCCAAAACACCTCAGGAGCCCTCCTCCTTCCTCTTCCACCTAATTCTTTTCACTGTCCCATGATTCCTTCAAGAGTGTTTTGCTTCCACAGTTGCATGAAATGCTGAGTCTGCTGGCTTTGCTAGAGGGGAAAGAAATTCTGATGGCGATTGGGAACAAGCATCTGTGAATGGATGTAGGAGTGTGAGCCTGTTACACAAAAACAAAAGGGTAACTTGATTAACATTTAACAAGTTTAGTTCAAAGTTATATCACCCACTTTCCCAGAAAAAGCCCTAACCAGGAGATCTGAGACTGCTGTGGGTGGGAATGTTCACTGTCTTCCAGTTTAAGCTTTTCTTTAGTGTTGCAAATGGTTCAGTAACTGAAATAGAGAGACATACATTAAAAAAGCATGTTTGTGAATGCTCTCATTAATGGCAGCATGCCACTTAAACTTACATTAAATTACTCGTGATTATAAATGGCTGTCGTGACAGTGTCAGAATAATGACCCAATCAATGCACTTCCTTAAAATAAGGAGGATTCTTTTATTCCCTGTGAACTAGCAACTTCAGGCCCTAGCTCTTGGCTATAAATTGCTCATACTTTGTTGTAAACTGACATCATTTTCCATGATGTCAGGGAGGTTCTGTCCCATGGATTGAAGAGTGGGTTTAGACCATGCAGGGTTCTTGAATGTCTTTTTACGACTGTGCACAGAAAGGCATTCACATACATGTCTAAAAACTACCTCAGATTCACATTTAAGTCTGTAGGAAAGAGTACTATATGACGGCAAGACTGCCAAATGCATTTTTATGTATTTCTGTGGGTAGAGCATTTTGTCTCATCCAGAACGCTTCAAAAAGTCGTATCTGGTAAAGGTAATGGGGAACAAAGCATGGGTATTGAGGAATGAAGCCTGAAGGAAGAACAAGAGGATTTGAAAATGTCAGTATCAGCTTCCAGATACTTTTAGACGCAGTCCAAGGCATTCATCTCTTTAATCTGATTTACCTCAAGCTGGACATATACCTGTTATCTATAAAGCTTTTTATAAGAAAAAAACCAGTAGAATATGTAAGAACCAGTCTAATATGGTATCTTGAAAAATATGCTGCCATAACAACAGAGAAGAACAGAAAATAACGCTTGCTTCTGCAGTGATGTACAGATAAAAGAAGGGTTATTGGGTGTCAATGTGAACTGCTAAATTTTCCTTCCAAAGATAAAAACAAACAGTAAAGACTCTGAATCTTAACTCATTTACATAAAAGCAAATAAATTAACTTTAGTTGATGGAACTGCTCTGAATGTAACTGAGATTAAAATCTAACTTAATGTTCTCTTCCTACGATCAGATCTAATTTAACTGTAGGAGCTACACAGGTCTTTGGCAAGATCAGAAATTAAACAGTGCAGTAAACTTTAACAGTGAAACAACAGAGCAACCTGACTAGCGTATCTGTCTCTGCTGCTCTAACTTTCACAAGAATTATAGAAACAAAAACGTGAACCTTAGTTCCAGTGAGGGCAGTATGTATAAAATCTGACTTGCTACATCTCACAGAAAAATTTCTGCATGGTGACCTTTTGCCAAAAAAAAAAAATTGTACAAAGTTGCTAGCATTTGCAGGTAGTTGGCAGCTTGCTGTCCAAAGCAAATATAAGAAACTCAATGCACAGTGGCAGTTATGAAAACTCTTGTGTCTAAACAAACTAATCAGAACACTGTTCCTGAAAAAAACATTTATATTTTATAAATGATTTGCTTAAGGAGTCTGCTTATGGAAAGAAGCACTGCATAACTCAGTCATAAAATTGAAAGAATCTGTGCTTAAATATGATAACATGTTTTTCTAAATACATCTTGAAAAAATTATATGCTTGTATATAAAAATACACATGTATAAAGTAATGCCTTATGAAACATTGTCTCTTTTTGTTGGGATAACATCATGGAAAAAATCATGTCCCTGCTTCAGTCAAAGTAACATTTCACATTTACAAGGACATGATTTTTTGAGATTTTTGATGGGTTTTAGTGCTTTTGGATAGTACTAGTATTTTAATTAAAAAGAATGATATATTGTACTGGCAGAAATCCCAGTAAGGCCTAAATGACTTATAGACCATTTAGTAGTATAACAAGTGAAGATCTCCCCAATATCCCATTTATTTTAAGAAAAAAAATTTTACAATGGATTCTCAATATTTTACTTTTCCCAAAAGTCCATCCTTAATTTTTCACGGAGAAACAACAAGGTATAGCAAATGGGTATAAATCAGTATTTCCTACTAAATTCACAACTTTAAATGCAGGTGTTCAGTCTTAGTATGTCATCCAGACTCCATTTATAATTTTAAACTTTTTTCAGCTTGTGGATCTCAGATTTTCCAAAACCAGTATGAATCCTCATGTCAGCAGTTCTGAAGGCAATAGTCTTGAGGGTTTTATTTGCCTTTCCTAGATCAAAAGCTGAGAACCACCTATTTCTTCATTAGTCCTTGAAGAGATAGACATTTCTAGAGAGGATAAATCATCCAACCTGTTTTAGACACGTATCTTAGGCTGGAACGAATCACTCTCCAGAGACACCTATCCTTTTCACTGTAACTCTAGGTGAAACTACCAACAGATGTTAAGTGGAGAAGAATAAAAAAAATAAATAAAAAATAAATAAAAAGAAGCCAGATGATCTTTCTTAAGGTGCAGGGTAGTTTAAGTTGCTGAATTTTTATTTCACTTACACATGAATTAATCTCATCTGATATTATTCATTGTTTACCCCAGTTCAAATTACAATAAAATGGGATCATAACCATATAAGCAGGCATGCTTATAGTAAGAGACTCAGGGAAAGATCACTATGAAATATTTTGGGGGGATGTAATAAAACAATGGTTAATATGATAGCTTAAAATTTTACTCTTTCTCTTAAATTCTAAAGCTCATGAAAGTAAATGTGTATGCAAAACAACAATGAAACCCTGCAATCTCTCTTTCTCACAAGCAAGCCAATGTGATCATTTGTATAACTAAGAACTTCGCATAAATATAACTTAAAAGACCGAGCTCCATATTCTTACCATTATATTTTTAGATAGATGTTCTAAAGGTATGGTATTTTGATAAACAAGGAAAAATGGAAATTTCACCTGTATTTTCAAGATTTGTTGCCAAACAGACCTTTCACCCAATGAGAATTTTTTAAAAATTTCAATTTAAGGAGCATGAAATACCTTCATTTTACAAATTCCATATAAATGAGAAATTCGGATAAAAACATTGTTGCAGAGGCATCAGAACATGTTGTTTCCAAAATAAGGTGTCTTACAGGCATTGCACTTGTTTCCACAGATTGACCCTTGTTCTCATGGAGGACTTTAACCACCCTGACATCTGTTGGAGCTACAATACGGCCCAGCACAAGCAATCCAGGAGGTTTCTTGATTGTGTGAAAGACAACTTCCTTCTGCAAGTAATAGAGGAGCCGACAAGGAGAGGTGCCATGCTTGACCTCGTGCTCACCAACAGGGAAGGGCTGGTTGGAAATGTGACGCTCCAGGGCAGCCTTGCAGCAATCACGAGATGGTCGAATTTGAGATCCTCAGGACAGTGAGAAGAGCGTGCAGCAAGCTCACTGCCCTGGACTTCAAGAGAGCAGACTTTGGCCTCTTCAGGAACCTGCTTAGTAAGGTTCCATGGGATACAGCTCTAGAGGGCAGGGGGGGCCAAGACTGTAGGTTGATTCAAGGGTCACCTACTGCAAGCTCAGGAGTGTTGCATCCGAACTAGAAGGAAGTGCAGCAGGAGGGCCAGGAGACCTCCTTGGATGGATAAGGAGCTGCTCAGGAAAATTCAAAGGAAAAAAGAGGCTTATAGAAGGTGGAAGCAGGGACAGGCAGCCTGGGGAGAATACGGGGATGTTGTCCAGGAAGCTAGGGACCAGGCGAGAAAGGCTAAGGCCCAGTTAGAATTAAACTTGGCTAGGGATGTTAAGGATAACAGGAAGGGATTCTATAGGCACGTAGCGAGTAAAAGACAGACTAGGGACAACGTAGGCCCCCTTCGGAAGATATCGGGAGAACTGGCTACCCAGGATTTGGAGAAGGCTGAGGTTCTTAATGACTTCTTTGCCTCGGTCTTCACTGGCAAAGGCTCTGACCGCACTACCCAAGTCATGGAAGGCAAACGCAGGGACTGTGAGAATGAAGACCCTAGGCCCACTGTAGGAGAGGATCTGGTTCGAGACCATCTTAAAAACCTGAACATGCACAAGTCCATGGGACCTGATGAAATTCATCCATGGGTCCTGAAGGAGCTGACGAATGAAGTTGCTAAGGCAATGGCCATCACATTTGAAAAATCAAGGCAGTCAGGTGAAGTTCCCGATGACCGGAAAAAGGGAGGTTTTTTCCCCTATTCAAGAAAGGGAAAATGGATGACCCGGGGAATTACAGACCAGTCAGTCTCACCTCTGTGCCTGGCAAAATCTTGGAGTGGATTCTCCTGGAAGGCATGCTAAGGCACATGAAAAACAAGGAGGTGCTTGGTGACAGCCAGCATGGCTGCAGTAAGGGGAAATCCTGACTGACCAATTTGGTGGCCATCTATGAGGGGGCTACGAAACTGATGGACAGGGGCAGAGCAGTTGACGTCATCTACCTGGACTTGTGCAAAGAGTTCAACACTGCCCCACACGACATCCTTGTCTCTAAATTGGAGAGACATCAATTTGATGAGTGGACCACTCAGTGGATAAAGAACTGGCTGGATGGCCACATGCAAAGAGTTGTGGTCAATGGCTCGATGTCCAGCTGGAGACCGGTAACGAGGGGTGTCCCTCAGGGATCGGTGTTAGGACCGGTCTTGTTCAACATCTTTGTCGGTGACACAGATAGTGGGATTGAGTGTGCTCTCAGCATGTTTGCCGATGACACCAAGCTGTGTGGTTCGGTTGATACGCTGGAGGGAAGGGATGCCATTCAGAGGGACCTAGACACACTTGTGAGGTGGGCTGATGCCAACCTTATGAAGTTTAACCATGCCAAGTGCAAGGTCCTACACCTGGGTCAGAGCAATCCCAGGCACAGCTACAGGTTGGGCAGAGAAGAGATTCAGAGCTGCCCTGCAGAGAAGGACTTGGGGATGTTGGTCAATGAGAAAATGAACATGAGCCGGCTTCAGCGTGCACTTGCAGCCCAGAAAGCCAACCGTATCCTGGGCTGCATCAAAAGGAGTGTGACCAGCAGGTCAAAGGAGGTGATCCTGCCCCTCTATTCTGCTCTCCTGAGACCTCACTTGGAGTATTGTGTGCAGTTCTGGTGTCCTCCACATAAAAAGGACATGGAACTGTTGGAACAAGTCCAGAGGAGGGCCACGAGGATGATCAGGGGACTGGAGCACCTCCTGTACGAAGATAGGCTGAGAAAGTTGGGGCTGTTCAGCCTGGAGAAGAGAAGGCTGCGTGGAGACCTCATAGCAGCCCTCCAGTATTTGAACTGGGGCTATAGGGATGCTGGGGATGGACTCTTCATTAGGGACTGTAGTGACAGGACAAGGGGTAACAGGTTAAAACTTAAACAGAGGAAGTTTAGATTGGATATAAGGAGGAAGTTCTTTACTGTTAGAGTGGTGAGGCACTGGAATGGGTTGCCCAGGGAGGCTGTGGATGCTCCCTCCCTGGCGGTGTTCAAGGCCAGGTTGGACAGAGCCTTGAGTGGCATGTTTTAGTGTGAGATGTCCCTGCCTATGGTAGGGGGATTGGATCTGGATGATCTTAAGGTCCTTTCCAACCCTAACTATTCTATGATTCTATGACCTGAAGGGCACACAGCATATAGGCCATGGGCTGCAATATTTGGACTGTCTCAGAGTCACAGACTTAAGGGAATATTTATATTGCAGAATAAAAGATAAGAAGAAAAATAGTTTGAACATTAGACCACTCACCAACCACTCCATTTAGCTGTTAGCTTCCCCCTTGCCATGGCTCTGCACTGCTTCAGCAGCTCTTGCAAACAAACCTTGGTACAATCTGGGGACTGGTCAGAAGTGACTGCTCCAGAAAGGCAGAATGGGCAAATCCGCATCAGGTCCAGATCTCTCCATCTTATGTGGTCCTCCGGTATCTTCCCAACAGTCCTTGCCCCTTGAAGAATGATACTAATTTAAAACTCTAGGTTTTTTTTTGTTTTGTTTTTTTTTTGGGGGGGGGAGGGGGGGGATGTTGTTTGTTTGTTTGTTGTGTGGGTTGTATTTTTTTTAATTAAAATACTGTTGTAGAGAGCAGTAGCAACAATTTAACATTTTCTTGAATTCTTTGAAGTGAGACACATTCTCACACCAGTGCCATGTAGTGGAGACACACCAGCCCATTTGAGAGGCAGTTGGAAGTGTGGATGTCAGGCAACATGCACTATTTGGGAAAGGATCCCTCCTGGTCTTTCGTCTTCAGAAATACAGATGCATCTCTCAGTGTCCAAACTAGGGTTTGAATGCCCTGTGGTGAAGAGGGGCCAGGAGTCCTGCATGTCCCCATCCCACCTGGAAGACTGTCAGACTATCCAGCAAAACTTCTCAAATAAAATTAAGAAATAGATTAAAAACCAACAAATCAGGAATCCATGGACAGCAGCTTTAGGTCTGTTTCTATAAATTCCAGCTGCTAGATGTCTACACAGTTAAGTAGCAGCTTGAGGCATGAACCATCATTTTCCATTTTGGAAAAGAAGAGAAAGTCATTCTGCTTATAACAGGGAGAACTATAGGACTCTTCTTGCCTTGTGGAAAGCAAGCTTGAGAAATAGCTGCCAGAATGGCCACATTCAAACATGCGGGTAACTTCTTGCTTTGGAAATCAAAGCTGTTCCTTTCATTCACTTTGCCTTAAAATCAGTAGACACATGCACTCAGCTGATACTTCTTACAGTTTGTATCTCTTAGCAGAGAATTTCTCTGGGTAAAAGCATTGGTGTTGTACTAACATAACTCAAAGATTATGGGTAGGTACTTCTGCAGTTGTTTGTGTAAGTCAGAGACAAATCAGTGCTTGTATTGGTACATCATATCTTCTCTAGTCAGTCATGTATTTATACTGAAATCTACCACCAACTTAATCAGTAGGTTTCTTAGGTAGATGTTATCTTTAAAATTGTCATGTATATAATGTAAACCTTTAGTCCAAGTACAGAAAGTACTTTTCATAGCACTTGCTATTCATCTCTTCCTTGATGTATATAACCTTTAAAAAGCCTGCCTAATTTTAAAATAAAAAAGCCCCCATTTTTCTACTGAACTTCTAACAGAGGATCTGTTAGAGCAGATGAGTCCTACTACACAAAGCCCAAGGATATCCAGGGCTTATATATAATGCAAGAGAAATAATGGAATTGAATCTAGTAGGGAACTGAGGTATGCATTGTTAGTGTTTCATGTAAGTGTCTTGTAGCCATATCCAAATGAATTTTCAAGCTTTAAATATTTAAGGCAAAAAAACCCCACCAACAAACAAACCTGTGGGGAAAAATCAGTCTGAACAGTTCTTGTTTCTGTGAAATAGAAAAAAAACCAGCTACCTGTATTACTCGAAAGTGGCACTTCAAGATTGTCTGATGGAAAAAAACAGTCTGATTTCTTAATGTCAGATAAAAGCTATTTCAATTGCTTTTCTGTAGGAAAATGATGGCACTCCGTAACTAGTTAGGTTGAACTCAGCTGGTTATTTCCTATGGATATAACAGGAGACACTGTATTGATCCACTGTCAACTTTTCTAATTTGAAGAAAATTGTCTGACCAGGGAAGCTTTACACATTTCTTGAACTCCACACTTCTTTTTTTTGCGGGGGGCAGGGAGGAAAGGGCCTCTTATTTACTTTTGTTTAACAGCAGCAACCTCCTTTAAGCAGCTTCAGAATACAAGCTGAATTCCATCTGGCCTTGGCAAGAGATTCTGCTGGGAAGTAACCTCAGACAGCTTCATTGTGGCAATTAAGCACTCATTCATTAGTAGTGTGAAAATATACAGGCTGCGGAGGAAAACACACATATATCACATCCAAACTTTTGAAGGAAGGAGTTTTGTGTTAATTTCACAGATTCCCTTGCCCCAAATCAATTTATTCCAACCCTGCAAGAAAGTGGCTTGAACCAAAAATAGTGCCTTGTGAAATCTAGTTTCAGTTTTCCTAATGAAAAATTTCACCAAGTAACTCTCAGGAACAAATCAGGCCCACACTTCTGATCTATAAACAGTCTTTCAGTTCACAATTTGCATAAACATTTTATGAAGGGAATGAATCCAATATCATGGACACACTGAACCAGCTGCTGTTGCAACTTGCTCATGCTGTGATTCAGAATTAAGCTAAAAGTTAGAGATGTTTGTAATTTTTTGATGGCATTTGTATGTACAGCTCAAATACTTGGGATTAGCCTACTAAGACTGCGTAAGAAAGCACCATTCACAGTCAGAGGAATGAGAGATAGGGTATGACCAAGGTGCTGGAGTGAATCAGTGTTACTAAGTGCAATTTTGTAGTCAACCATCCTTCAGTAAGGTGTCTGACCTTATTCTTATGAAGAGCCTGATGGTAACCAAATGAGCTGCATTCGTAGTCACTTTTATGCTTGGACTAGGGAGATGATTAATCTTGTAGAATTTAAAGAGACATTTAGTGCAACCTCTGCCAAATGCTCAAGCACTGGAGGAATTCAAGAATTCAGATATTTTCTGGCAGGGATCTTATATCTATTCAATGGAAGAGAGGGAAGAGAAAGGAAGGGAATCCTAACAAGGCTGGAGCATTTTCCATTGCATCCATTACTTATAGAGAATACTGGAAGGTCAACAACTAAGACTTGGTTAAGAACCTTTTATTCTGAAAATCATCTTGCAGTGGTCTGAAATACTTTAATGTAAGCTGTGGTTACACTAGTTGGCATATAGAGCCGACAGCCCATTAGCCAGATGAAAATTGCTGCAATGTGACAGATGTTTGACTCCATTTCTGCCTGGAGGTTGGTGTAAACCAGTAACATTAGTTCTTTGCCAGCTGGATAATATTCCTACAGTAGATATTATCTCTTGCTCAGGTAATTCAGTGAGTGTCCATTCTTTGTTAGCCACTGGAATGAAGGAAAGAATCAGCCTAGGCAAAGGATAATTAATATTATTAAAACATACCAAAACACAACAACTGGAACTCATTACACTAAAACAAAATTGAGTTTCTGGTCTCAGTTTAATTCCTTGAACATAAGTGTCCAGAAGCAAGCACTTTTATCCCTGTGGCACATTTATTAAAACCCTTAAAAGAGAATCAACTATTGAGAATCAGCAAAAAGTCTAAATAACTAATTTGAACCATACAGAAATATTCTAGGTCAGCACTAATGAATTTGACAAGGTAGGATGGAGAAAATTGTGCTAAAGTGTATTTGTTCTATAGTAAATAAACAAGACATTCAGTAATAATTATTTGGGGATATTTCAAGTCAAGTACTCTTTACTTGAAAAAGTGACATGAAACTAATAGCTACAAATGTTTTCTTTTATACATGTGGATTTCATAGCAAAACCCTATGTTTGTACCTTGCATTTCAGTATTTTGGTGATCAACTATGCTTGGTAGTTACATGAAAATGTAGAATTCCTCTTATTCGCTGCAGTCACCCATTTCTTTCTGTGAAATCAATAATTATTTTTATGATAGTTTTCAAACTCTTCCTTTAAAATCTGGCTAGCACAAGAAAACTTTATGTGTATCAAAAATATATTCCAGCAACTCCGTTCAAATAAAATGTTGAAAACTTTTTTTTTTACTGAATCCTGCTATAACCAACAAACAGAAAAAAACTCCCCTCTCTCATGGGGCATACAGACTAAATACTTTATAAGCTTCTAGGTAATATTGCTTTCAAGTTACGAAAAAAATTAACTACCCATTTTGCTGTCAAAAGTAGCTTGTGTTCACTGGTACAGAACCACAGTCGTTTTTGGACTACCAGGCACATGTGCAACTACATAAACTATGCAATTATAAGGCTGTTCTTTGGAAAGTAATATTTGAAGAGTAACAAAACTAATAGTTTATTCAACCTGCATATAAAACTATTGAAGTATAATACATTTATCATATTAAAGATGCATCATTAAAATTTAAAAGCAGGTGCAGTTACTCAATAAGCTAATGGTATAGTCTGAAGACTCCACTCAAGATTGTATTGTTGAATTCCCATTGGGATAAAACAGAAAGAGAAAAACAGACGGAGGGAATTGGAGTGACCTTGCACCAAGGTGCTAGTGCTTGATCCTGCATTTCTGGTAGGCTGTGGTTGAGCTCCACTCTGAGGATCTTTAAAGCACTGCATTTTCAGTGCTGTGAGTGGATGCATGCTACAAGTGAACATGAAAAAAAGCAACAGCCACTACAAAGAGATACACATGGGTGACTCTGCATATGTGCTAAGGCACAGCTCTTCATGACATTAAGCCTAAGGCAGTATGAAGGATAATGAAAGGTAATGAATATATATTAACAGGAAAATATTAAGAAATGGAGAAAGTGAAAATTTCCCCTATCATTTGGAAGGACTCATATAGATACATAAAATGAACTTCAGTGATTCCTAAAGAAGGTGAATAAGAGAGGATTTCTAATTTATACAGTATAGAGATCAGTGGCCTTCTCAAAGCATCACCTTTTCAAGGAACAGCATTTCAAATAGTTCAGTCTTTTTTAAAAGCTCCAAAATAAATTTATTTCACATAACTAATCAGTTAACTTTCAAATCTATTCTAGTTTCTTAGAATGACCATTTGATTTCACAAATGTAAGACTATCATCAGATAAAACATGTCAAAGCTCCCTTTGACTATGTCTGTTTTAGCTAAGAGCTGGGCACAGTGGGAATGGATAAGTGGATCAGAGCTGGTTTTGCTGGGAGCTTTACATCTGTCCTATTTGAAGTTCAGGATTTTCTCACTTGGACCGTGCTTAATCTGGAAAGGAATCTGTCTTCTTCATACCACACCATGGTGCAAATGGACCCAAGCATGATATGAGGGAACCACCTCCAAACTGCACCCAAACCCAATGCTAATGTAAACAAGGCTCTTGACCTCAGTGGGAACCACTGTCAAGTGAATTTCTGTTACAGGCAAAATTTTAGTTGATCGATTTACATGACTGTAAAACCTTTGGTAGCTTCAACCACAGAAATCTGAGGGAGTTTCTCTATTCATGTCATAATTTTGAAGGTAAGAAAGTAAGAAAGTAGATCTGGGCTGGAGACACATAAATGACACAATACTGATAGTGGTATGGTAGCAATCAGGCAGTTGGATTCTTTACAGAAAAAAAGATGGAGCTGAAAACCTGCATGGAGTTGAAAGCTGCATTTCAGTTCAGCTGGCACTCAAAGTATAGGTATTCATATGCCCATGGGTTTCCAACGTCTGCTTTATTTAAAGGAGAACTACAAGGATGTAGGCCACTTAGTAAAAGGTAACATTGATGGTTTTGTTCACAGATAAAGTTTATAAATAATCATAGAATCATTTAGATTGGAAAAGATCTTTAAGAACATTAAGGCCAACTGTTCGCACAGCACTGTCAAGTTCACCACTAAACCATGTCTCTGACTACTACATCTACACATCTTTTACACACCTCCAGGGATGAAGAATCAACCAGCTCCCTGGGCAGCTTCTTCCAATGCTTCACAGCCCTTTCAGGGGAGAATTTTTTCCTAATATCCAATATAAACCTCCCCCAGCACAGCTGAAGGCTATTTCCTCTTGTTCTAGTGCTTGTTACTTGGGAGAAGTGACTGACTCTCACCTCACCACAGCCTCCTTTCTATAGGTAGCTATAGAGAGTGATAAAGTCTCTCCTGAGCCTTCTTTTCTCCAGATTAAACAACCCCAGTTCCCTCAGCTGCTCCTCATAAGACTTGTGCTCTATACCAAACCTTCGCCAGCTTTATTGTCCTTCTTTGCACATGCTCCAGCACTTCAATGTCTTTCTTGTAGTGAGGGGTTCAGAACTGAATACAGTCTTCAAGGTGCGGCCTCACCTGTACAGGTGGACAATCACTTCCTTAGTTCTGCTGGCCACAATATTTCTGATACAAGCCAGGATGCTGTTGGCCTTCTTGCCCATCTGGTCACACTGCTGGATCATATTCAACTGGCTGTTGACCAATGCCCCATGTCATTTCCACCAAGCAGCTTTACAGCCACTCTTCCGCTGTAGCATTGCATGGGGTTGTTGTGGCCCAAATGCAGAACCTGGCACTTTGCCTTGTTGAGGTTCATAAAATTCTCCACAGCTCATCAATCCAACCTGTTCAGATCCTTCCTACCCTTAAGCAGACCAACAGTCCCACCCAACTTGATGTTATCTGCAAACCTCCTAAGGGTGCACTTGATCCCCTCATTCAGATCGTTGATAAAGGTATTAAACAGAACTGGCCCCACTACTGAGCCCTAGGGAACACCATTTGTGACTGGTCACCAACTGGATTTAACTCCATTCACCACCACTCTTTAAGCTCACCCATCCAGCCAATTTTTCACCCAGCAAACAGTACTCCCATGCAAGCCATGAGCAGCCAGTTTCTCCAGGAGAATGCTGTGGGAAATGGTGTCAAAGTCTTTTCTGAAGTCTAGGTAAACTATTTGGTGGATAAAGAACTGGCTGGATGGTCGCACAGAAAGAGTTGTGGTCAATGGCTCGATGTCCAGTTGGAGAACAATAACGAGTAGTGTCCCTCAGGGATCGGTGTTGGGACCGGTCTTGTTCAACATCTTTGTCGGTGACACGGACAGTGGGATTGAGTGTGCTCTCAGCAAGTTTGCCGATGACACCAAGCTGTGTGGCTCGGTTGATATGCTGGAGGGAAGGGATGCCATCCAGAGGGACCTCGACACGCTTGTGAGGTGGGCTGATGCCAACCTTATGAAGTTTAACCGTGCCAAGTGCAAGGTCCTACACCTGGGTCAGAGCAATCCCAGGCACAGCTACAGGTTGGGCAGAGAAGAGATTCAGAGCTGCCCTGCAGAGAAGGACTTGGGGATGTTGGTCAATGAGAAAATGAACATGAGCCGGCTTCAGTGTGTGCTTGCAGCCCAGAAAGCCAACCGTATCCTGGGCTGCATCAAAAGGAGTGTGACCAGCAGGTCAAAGGAGGTGATCCTGCCCCTCTATTCTGCTCTCCTGAGACCTCACTTGGAGTATTGTGTACAGTTCTGGTGTCCTCCACATAAAAAGGACATGGAACTGTTAGAACAAGTCCAGAGGATGGCCACGAGGATGATCAGGGGACTGGAGCACCTCCTGTATGAAGAGAGGCTGAGAAAGTTGAGGCTGTTCAGCCTGGAGAAGAGAAGGCTGCGTGGAGACCTCATAGCAGCCCTCCAGTATTTGAAGGGGGGCTATAGGGATGCTGGGGATGGACTCTTCATTAGGGACTGTAGTGACAGGACAAGGGGTAACAGGTTAAAACTTAAACAGAGGAAGTTTAGATTGGATATAAGGAAGAAATTGTTTACTGAGAGGGTGGTTAGGCGCTGGAATGGGTTGCCCAGGGAGGTTGTGAATGCTCCATCCCTGGCAGTGTTCAAGGCCAGGTTGGACAGAGCCTTGGGTGGCACGGTTTAGTGTGAGGTGTCCCTGCCCACGGCAGGGAGATTGGATCTAGATGATCTTAAGGTCCTTTCCAACCCTAATTGTTCTATTATTCTATGATTCTATGACAGCATCCACAGCCTTTCCTTCATCCACTATGTCAGTCACCTTGTCATAGAAGTAGATGAGGTTAATCCAGCAGGACCTGCCTTTCATAAGCCCATGCTGAATTGGCCTGATCATCTGGTTTTCCTGTGTGTGCCATATGATGACACTCAAGATGATCTACTCCATAACCTTCCCTGGCACCGAAGGCAGGCTGAGAGGCAGGCCTGCAGTTTGCCACATCCCCCTTCAGTCCTTCTTGTAGAGTGTAGAGTTACATTGGTAAACTCCATTCAGCTGGGAGATCCTCGGTTAGCTAGAACTGCTGATAAAGGATTGAAAGTGGTGAGCACTTCAGCCAGCTCTCTCAGTACCATTGGGTAGATCCCACCCAGCTCCATAGACTTGTGTGTGTCTAAGTGGTGTAGCAGGTCGCTGACTATTTCCTTTTAGATTATGGGGACTTCTTTCTGCTTTCTGCTCCTGTCTCCCAGCTCGGGGAGGTGGATAGCCAGAGAACAAATGGTCTTACTATTAAAGACTGAGGCAAAGAAGACATTAAGTAGCTCAGCATTTTCCTCGTCGTTTGTCACTATTTTCTGCCCTGCATCCAATAAAGGATGGAGATTCTCCTTATTCTTCCTTTTATTGTCTTTTACGGCAGTAGCCAGATAAAGTTCTAGCTGGGCTTTGCTCCTCCTAATTTTCACCCTGTATAACCTCACAATATCCTTGTAGTCCTCCCGAGTTGCCTGCCCCTTCTTCCAAAGGCCGTATACTCTTCTTTTTTTCTTGACTTCCAGCCATATTTCTCTGTTCAGCCGGGCTGGTCTTATTCCCCACTGGCTTGTCTTTTGGCACATTGGATGGGCTGCTCCTGTGCCTTTAAGATTTTCTTCTTGGGGATGCTCAGCCTTCTTGGACTCCTTTGCCCTTCAGGGTTTTTTCCAAGGGACTCTGCCAACCAGAATTGTAAACAGTTCAAAGTCCGCCCTCTTGAAGTCCAAGGTAGTAGTTCTGCTGATCCCATTCCTTACTTCTCCAAGAATCAAAAACTCTGTAATTTTGTGATTACTATGCACAAGACAGCCTCCAACCATCACATCACCACAAGGCTTTCTCTGTTCACAAACAGCAGGTGCAGCTGCATACCTTCCCTAGCTGGCTCACTCACCAGCTAGTGTCAGGACCCATACTCCAGGAACCTCCTAATGAAGAGACCAGCCCTAAAAGAGATGGAGAAATGTGTTTAGCTTTTGAAAATTTTTTTTTTTTAGGTTGGCATCTGATGCAAATAATGAAAACTAAATGCCATTTTTGACAAAAAAAAAAAAAAGAAAAAAGTGGAAAAAGTAAAGAATTTTAAATATTGCTTCAGTCCTTCTGCTGAAGACTATTCAGCATTGTGTCAATCATCAATCAGGTTTTAGCTGAACCCCTATTACTGGTTCAAAAAGCTTTGCATTGTCTGTAAGGCATTACGAAACATGAAATGTTTATGAAACACCAAGTTCCCACAGCTTCCAAATGTACTCAGATACTGGGGTGTTGAGGTGGAAGTCAGAAGCGTCTGTAGGAAATGTAAAATGGGCTTTTGACAAAAAAAAAACACTGAACTGTCTACGGGATATGGACATACACTTTCTGAATGTATGCGATGTAGCATCAGGTTATATTGCTTACAGCACCATCATACTGTGTAAAGAAACAAAACTGAAGCAACCTTCACAAACTAAAATCATACAACTGAAAAAGTATGTTGACTGCTGTTTAACTGAAACATAACCTGAAGGCCTGCAAAGAAAAATATTTTTGAGGTGCAAATTCCTTAAACATAGTTGGTACATGTGCTCCAAACATGAAAACATCGAAGGTATACACACTTAAAGTATACACAGCCCTATGGTGTATTGTCACATATGCGCAATTCATAGAGATACATTCCCTTAGTTTCCCTAGCTCTTTCTTCGCATATAACTATTATTCAAGCTTCCAACTAAATGATGTAATACATGTTTGAATTTCCCAGTAAACTTATACTTTTACAAGAATAAAGCTAACATCTCTAGAAGCAGATAGACTCCCAGTCCAATTAGAATTTCAGAAAAATCGCTAGAATATTCAATATGATACACATTTCTTGAATTTCATTGGCAAAGTACACTGCAAATTAACCCAGAACAAGAGGCTGAAACTGTCATCCATTTTCTGCTCTTCAAACAAATTTTGGTATGCTCTTAAGTTTTGTATCAACATAAATTAAATGGTTAATTTCTCAGCATTTGTTGTTCATTATTCACCAAAGAAAATTATCTGGTTTATAATTTATCATTGATGTTCTATTTATGTACCGTGAGTGGCTGTCATGGTTTGTTTTTCATCTTTCAAAAATTAAAGACTAGCTAGCTCTTTTGTTGTTATTCACCAATGAAAGAAATGAAAACTTGCTCTTCAGGTTCCAAATCCACATGTCTGCACTGACAATATATTTCACTCTCAAGAGAAGTTACCTTCATTGTGAACTTTGCCTAGTTCCTGGTTTATTGGGTAATATATTAGATAGTACATTTGGGAGGACACTACGTAACAGTGTTTGATCCTGAAAATTTGCATTATATCATTAATATGTTTTCAACAAAGTTACGTATTCAACATTCCAAAATAGAAACAAAGATTTATACTTGTATTTACAACCCAATTTGACGTCAAGCTCCTTTTGTCTTCTGAGTCTTGTCCTTATAATAGGGGAAAAAAAAAATCCACCAGGTGTTCAAATTCGTAAACACAGATAAATTTTGCAGCACATGCAAAATAGAGTTGATTAATACTCTTACCACAAGTTAGGGTCCATATGTTTATACTATAATACTTTATGAACAGAAAGCTCAGGTTTGAGAATAGTCTCTCTTACAGATGACATTGTGGTGCCTATTCAGGGGCATAAACATACATAGCAGGAGAAGTCTTAGATGTCTTTAAATTATAGATCGTCCACACAAAGCTGACAGAATGTGTAGAAGACCACATCCTTTCTAAGCAGTAGCCAAAGGAAGGGATACCGTGAGGAATCTTTAAGACACCATTTGCAGCTTTCATTAGGAAATAAGTTTTTTTCTGTCATATTTGTCACTGATGATATAGAGTACTCTGTCTACCAATTTGTCTTCTAATTTCTAGGACAGTACTGAAGAGCAGTTTTGGAAAAACATGCAAAGTTTTAGGTGCTGAAAACCCAAGCAACCTGAGCTCAGTCAAGAAAAAAAATGCCAAGATCAGTTCCAAATATGTCTTTCAATGACCTACTTTAAATTTATGCAAGTTCTAAATTATATTACGGCTTGTCTTATGTGTGGATGTTACAAGCACTGAATCCCAAGGTTGAAGTCAGTGGGATCTACCATGATCATGTTTGCCACAGCCCATCTGTCTGATCACCGATAGTGAAACAGGGGACCGGTTAGACAGGAGAGCCTAATCTGATCCATGTCCAAATTCCTGTATGAGAAGTTACTGGGAGATTTATTAAAATAAGAAGCCAGTCCATTTGATAGTATGGCTCAATGGTGTCTCAGATCATTTGGTTCATTGATGAAGTGCGGCACTGGGCAGTGAGTGACAAGCAATTGCAGGAACAAGTTGGTATTTTTAGAACAGCATTTAGACAATGATTTAAAAGTGTTTGAAAGTGTATTTGAGTGTGGTTGACAATTGGTGATAACAATCGGTGATAGCACTATCAACATGCCTCTCTTCTTTCAGCACTCAAGCTGTAAAGGAGTTAGGAATGTAAGTGATTTGTTTCAGGAAATGCAGACAAAAGTGGATGTCTCAAGCAGAAAGTGAGCTGACCCCACTGGGAAAAACAATATTAAGAAGCCAAAACTCTTTGCAGGCAGCGCAGACCCATATAGAATCATAGAATCACAGAATAGTTAGGGTTGGAAAGGATCTTAAGATCATCTAGTTCCAACCCCCCTGCCATGGGCAGGGGCATCTCATACTAAACCATGCCACTCAAGGCTCTGTCCAACCTGGCCTTGAACACTGCCAGGGATGAAGCATTCACAACCTCCCTGGGCAGCCCATTCCAGTGCCTCACCACCCTCTCAGTAAACAATTTCTTCCTTATATCCAATCTAAACTTCCTCTGTTTAAGTTTGAAGCCATTACCCCTTGTCCTGTCACTACAGTCCCTAATGAACAGTTCATCCCCAGCATCCCTATAGCTCCCCTTCAGATACTGGAGGGCTGCTATGAGGTCTCCATGCAGCCCTCACTTCTCCAGGCTGAACAGCCCCAACTTTCTCAGCCTATCTTCGTACAGGAGGTGCTCCAGTCCCCTGATCATCCTTGTGGCCCTCCTCTGGACTTGTTCCAACAGTTCCATGTCCTTTTTATGTTGAGGACACCAGAACTGCACACAATACTCCAAGTGAGGTCTCACGAGAGCAGAGGGGCAGGATCACCTCCTTTGACCTGCTGGTCACACTCCTTTTGATGCAGCCCAGGATACGGTTGGCTT
Organism: Psittacula echo; assembly: GCF_963264785.1. NCBI lineage: Eukaryota > Metazoa > Chordata > Aves > Psittaciformes > Psittacidae > Psittacula > Psittacula echo. Next base: position 85,296,749 of record NC_137736.1, on the reverse strand, counting down.
TCTGGGCTGCGAGCGCACACTGAAGCCGGCTCATGTTCATTTTCTCATTGACCAACACCCCCAAGTCCTTCTCTGCAGGGCTGCTCTGAATCTCTTCTCTGCCCAACCTGTAGCTGTGCCTGGGATTGCTCCGACCCAGGTGTAGGACCTTGCACTTTGCACGGTTAAACTTCATAAGGTTGGCATCAGCCCACCTCACAAGCGTGTCGAGGTCCCTCTGGATGGCATCGCTTCCCTCTGGTGTATCAACTGAACCACACAGCTTGGTGTCATCGGCAAACTTGCTGAGGGCGCACTCAATCCCACTGTCCATGTCACCGACAAAGATGTTGAACAAGATCGGTCCCAACACCGATCCCTGAGGGACACCACTCGTTACCGGTCTCCAGCCGGACATCGAGCCATTGACCACAACTCTTTGCGTGCGGCCATCCAGCCAGTTCTTTATCCACCGAGTGGTCCACTCATCAAATTGATGTCTCTCCAATTTAGAGACAAGGATGTCGTGTGGGACAGTGTCAAATGCTTTGCACAAGTCCAGGTAGATAACGTCAGCTGCTCTACCTCTGTCCATCAGTTCCGTAGCCTCATCCTAGAAGGCCACCAAATTGGTCAGGCAGGATTTCCCCTTAGTGAAGCCATGCTGGCTGTCACCAACCACCTCCTTGTTTTTCATGTGCCTTAGCATGCCTTCCAGGAGAATCTGCATATCTTTTCTTAGGCACAATTCTTCACCATGAGCAACAGAAAGAAATGTTAATTGAAATGAAAAAATATGTATTGTGATACTAAAGCTTTTTATTTGAGACTCCCATTAATTGCTTACAGACCGGAATGGGTTGCCCAGGGAAGTTGTGAATGCTTCACCCCTGGTGGTGTTCAAGGCCGGGTTGGACAGGGCCTTGGGTGGCATGGTTTAGTATAAGATGTCCCTGTCCATGGCAGGGGAGTTGGAACTTGATGATCTTAAGGTCCTTTCCACCCCTAACTATTCTATGATTCTATGATCTTCGTAACAAGTCAGGGCATTTACCTGTGCTTCAGTAAACAGTAAAACAACCACAAAAATAGCACATTCATTAGTCTCTAGGGTAGTAAAATATTATTAGCTTCAATTCAGTGTATATTTACAGTATCATTTGCAAAACAATTATGTAGCACACACTCAAGACTCATTTTGGAATGCATAGATTTTCTTCTGGAAAATCACAATATCAACTCCTGCATGCTTAAGGAACTAGTTTGACTGGGTGCGCAGCAAAGATTACACAACACAGGTATTATAAAAATTAAATTTAAAAGCTCAAGGACATTGAATACCATACCACAAGTGTCAAATAAGTTTTAGAATGTCACAACACAAATTCCAGAGTGAGTTCAGCACATATTCTCTGCGATAGACCAATGTCATAATGATCTGTCCCACAAAAATAATTGGCAAAAAAAATGCATCTTAGCAATTCTCACAATCCCCACTGAACGCAACATATTATTTGGATTAGAAGCATTGTGTAGTAACTGTGGCACACCCTGGGCATTTATCTGAGATTTCTACATTTAATCACACAAGAGATTTTTCTCTTCATATTCATTCAGTATTATTTTCTTCAAGGGTGGCTTTCCTCTGTCTTTCAAACAGTTTTGGTGGACTGCATTTTAGTACTCTGTAATGTTCTGAAATATAATAACTCCTCCAAAGTGGGGCATTTATGGACTATAATGAAATACACACTGTATTCAGCCCCCAGTGGCTGGATATAGATTCTCCTGTCCTGTTTTACAGGTTAAATGATGACTGGACTCTTTGCCAATGAAGTTTTGGAAGTCTTATTTTGTTTTCAGTATAGTTTGCATTCTATGGATTTGTAGCTTTGGTGATTACAATAGGCTTTAGGTAGTGAAAAATACATTCTCAATTTTCAGTAGGTTTTTTTTTTCATGTTTGTAAATTTATCAGTGGTGGCAAATTCCTTTGCAGTTTGGGTTTGATAAATGGTGTCTACAGGAGTTTTTAAACAACCAACAAAGAAAATGTCTTCATTCATTTTTATGTTGATTTAAGTCTGCCTCATACATGACTATTTTTTATAAAATTATAGGTAAGATCTAATTTTACAACTGAGATGTTCTACTAACTCTTCTGTTTCTAAAACTTTTGAGATGAGAAGGAAGGGAGGAAAGCATATACTTGAAAGTTAAATTGTTCTTTTGCAAATATTTGCTGCTCAGATACTCTACTTTGTTTCACTTAGAGCTTATAATGGTTTTGTACTTATCCTTACAGTGACAAGTAAAGTGACACCCTTTAGAACATCCAAATAATTTTTTATATAAATGGGGAATTTAGACAAAGAGAGGGATAGAAGGATTTGTTCAAGGTCACCTAAACACTCTCAAATAATACTGGAAAATGAATTTTTCCAGTCCCAAGTTAACAAGTTATTAAATCACATTTCCACTCCAATTTGAATTTCAGTGGGTTGTAGACTATTTTCAACATCTGTAGTAAGAAGGCATGCAGAGGATGGAAAGGAATGAAAGATGTTAACAATGAAAAGAAGATATTCTGTTTCTTCTAAGGTGAAAAAAATGTTCCACAAACATGTTTCATTTCATATGACAGAAAATGCAGGGCTACCTGGTAATACCTTATTGTGCAAAGTTTCTCTGTGCAACAGAAAAAGGTTAATGCCCATTCTCTCAAGGATCTACAAGGCACAAATTCCCTTTCAGTCTGATGTCTGTTTATCAGTGTTAGGCTAAGCATGTTGGTGATCCATGTTCAAAACAAGGAAGTAAATTTTGGTAAACAAGCAATATTATTGCTACCTGATAATGAGGCCTTATTTAAACATAACAGGGTACATGAAAGCACATGGATGTGGATTCCCCTCCAAGAAGAGGGGCAGACCAGCTTTCTTTCCCCACCTCTTCCCTCCCTTCACAGGAATGAGAAGTCCACCAGGCTGTTAGTGTATGGGCACAGTGATCCCAAAACCTAAATCCTTTTCCCCTTCAGAACATTGAAAAGCTAATCAAAGCACATGTGAACTTTTCTTGTGATACTTAATGATGCAATTGTAACAAATGTCTGGGAAGCTTTGGTTTCGGGAGGAGGAGGAGAAAAATGTGAAGCCTTGTACATTAAACATTAAATATTTGAACATGTTTGCCTTTCCTTGTCCTCTTACCTTTCATATGTCATTTATTTTCTGACAATGTGAACTGTATTTAAAGTCTTGCCAAGCCCTGGCTGTGTTTTTACAGAACCGTGTGGACATAGGCGGGCTGTGTGGATGCTTCTCAAGGAACTGGGAAGGAGCTTATTTCTCCTCTTTTTCTTAGAAAGGGAACTATACCCATATTATCTTATGTACTTCAGGTTTGGTTTTGTGATTTAGAGCTCATTTCTCTATTTGAAGAACAGGGGAAAAAAAAAGGTAGAAAAAGAGAAAGAAAAAGAATTTAGTTCAGGTCTATGAATAACTGGGCACTTATGATTTAACACCCCAGTTCTGATCCCAGTAAAAGAGTAATTTCCCTTGAAGTCAGTGAAATGGTTCTGGATTTACCTCAGGGCAGAATTTGGACCCCCCACTAGTGATCCAGTTATTAATAGCATTGCATTGAGAAAAATCATTGAATAAAATAATTACCTGTCTTGTCAGTGGAACTGTTCTTCTTTTTCTTTTTTTTTAATGTCCTACATAAGATCCTTAGACCAAAATTCAAAGTGATGTAGAATAAATTAATTAATTGGGGAATTAATTGGGCCATGTTGCCTTTTTTAAAACCAAGCTGTGTTTTAGTTATATTTTGTTATGTGCCCAGAGGCTCCTGGGCATGGATGGCCTATAAATACAAATGGATAACATATTAGTATTAATAATAAAGGTACCACAGATAGTTGCGCTGCTTTTTCTGTACAGGTCTTAGAGCAATCACATTGGAGCAGTAGTGAAGAAACAGCTGGGGCTGTCAGAAGATTCTGTAGAGAAGATTGTTTTGCCAACAGAAAGAACTATGTTTCAACTATTCCTTTTTCCCTCCTCCTCCTCTTCAACCTCCTCCTCAGTCCTTTACAGACTTTTCATATATGTTTGTGCTTGGCAGCATATGGTAGCTCCCGTTTCCATCCTGCTTGCATTCTCTCTGATGTGATTCCCGCAGGAACTGACCTCAGGCAGCTCCCCCTTTCAGGTTCTTCTCTTCTTTCAGGCCTGAAAATCCTCCTGTCTACTTTGCTTACCCCCGGCCCCACCACACACGCACAAGCTGTGTGAAGCAAAATCCCATGGAGCTGCAAACTCGATCTTTATCTTTAATTATTCCTTCTTTTTTTAAAGCTATATGGTTTATTGTTTTTCTAGCCTGTATGAAAATGTATCTTACATATTTTTTCTTTTTTAAATACTTAAAAAGAATCTTTGCCTTTACCAATTCTTGATGTAAAAACTTGCCTGGCATTTTGACTGCAAATGATTAAAAGCTTTTCTCAGTATTTTACAAGCAAATATGAATTTTAACAAGATAAGTAAACTTACAGAAATGAAATATTCTATTGTTGTCTAATGCTAATCTAGCTGTCAAGTTTGAGACGCTTACATTTAGTGTAAGGAATGATTAGAATGAAGGTATGTTAAAAATAAATACAGGCCGGATTTTACTTATGCGTTGAAGATATAAAATCCAGATTTACAGATTCTTTGGATGGCACCAACAATGAAGTGGTGATTTTGTTCTGAGGATTTATGTTCTGCTCCACAGATTAGTATATATCATGTGCCTACATTTGTGTCTTGAACATGACAGTTCTCAAGGCACTTCCAAATTAAGGTATGGGAGGAACTTTGTTAAAAAGAGTTGTCATATGTACTGGAGTAAATAACTGGGAAAAAAAAAAAAGGTTTTTTTTTAAAAAAACTTTCCTTACAAGAGGAAAGTGAGAGAGGAGAAAATGGACTTTAAGTTCCAGTGGAGTGAGAAGCTGAGAGGTCAGGAACAGAAGCAGCTCTCCGAGAGGTATGTCAGAAATGAGTGAGAGAGGTGGGACACTGCCTGAAAATGCAGATGAAAGAATATAACCAATGATTAAATGGAAGGAGCTGGATGAGCTGTCTGGGGGACACAGTGGAGTAGTAAGAGGCAGTGAGACCTCTTCACCTAAGCATAGAGAATAATGACAGAACATGGCTGAAATAGGATTGATAATCTCCTCTCACAATCCCTCCCTTTTTATCTTCTTTCTAATCACTTTGAAGCATACTAGCATCCTATCTATCACTCAGGCCCATAATCCCCATGTCACTGTTGACTATGGTATCATTAACCTAGCAATGCCTTCCTGAAGTCTAGCAATTTGTTGTTGCATAATATCTCTAATATACTTATTTTCCACTCACTCACATAGCCAAATACACACTCCTTCCTGAGGAGTGGCTGAGGGAACTGGGGTAGTTCAGTCTGGAGAAAAAAAGGCTCAGGTGAGACTTTATTGCTCTGTACAACTACCTGAAAGGAAGGTGTAGCAAGGTGGGTATCAGTGTCTTCTCCCAAGTAACAAGCACTAGAACAAGAAGAAATGACTCAAGTTGTGACAGGGTGGTTTTGGAAGGAAGGAGAGGACAGGGCAGATTATCAAGCATTGGACGAAGCTGCCCAGGAAAGTGGTTGATTCTCCATCCCTGGAGGTATTTAAAAGATGTGTAGATGTAGTGCTTAGAGACTTAGTTTAGTGGTGGACTTAGCTGTGCTTAGTCAATGGTTTGACTTGAAGGTTTTCTCCAGCCTAAATGATTCTATATTTCTGTGATTCTAATTCAGAACCTACTTGAAGACAGATTGTTCTCAGGATGTGTTAGTTTTTCTGTAGTGCTGTTTTAGTTTCACTTCTCTAATTTTGGTGCTGTCTTTCTGAATTATGAATAAGACTGTCTCTATGCCTTTGACGGAATGTTCTGTAGACTAGAAGATTGCTTAGATTAATTTTAAAGTGTTATTTTACAACAATTTGATTGAACCAAAGTTTGCAAGCAGATATTCAGCAATTAGAACTTTAGATATGTTAGTTCAGGCTGCTCGGAATGCACCTTTATAACAGATGATGTTTTGAATCATGTTGTTTTCATATAAGCTTTATCTTAAAATGCCATTCTTGAACAATCTAACAAGTTTGGTGATAACATTGGATTTCCCAAGCTGTGATGTTAATATTTAAGACAGAGCACCTCTGAATCTGCTTACTGCTTTTAACTAATTTTTTCTACACAGTCATATAAGCTCATCTTCCCAGCCAAGTTTAGAAACTGGACCAGCTGAAAACAGGGAGTAAAACACTGTTCCACATGCATGGATATTGGAGAATCTGATCTATGAAGTTCATTTTTGTTCTCTTTGTGAGCAGGGAATATCCATTTCTAAATTTATGACCAAAAATATCAAAACACTTTAGATTTCTAGTTTTCCTTGTGATGTATAGAAATTCACGTTCTGAAGACGGCAAAAAGAAGAGATTGGGACGCTGAATGAGTACATGGCTTAAAAAGACAGGATTCTGGAGGGGGGCATGTTTCACTCTTATATAGGCAGTTAAAGTCTGAGTCAACACTACAGGCCGCATTCATGGGCAGGTATTCAAAATATCTCTAAAGATTAGGCTGAATTCACAAATCTCAAGGAAATGGTTGTAGACTTTTCTCTAAGAACAGATGGAATATCTCTAGAACAACTACTCCAAGATTAATTCTCTGTCTCTAACCTGAGACCTGCTGCTACTACCACCGCTTGTAAAAGGAGGCCTAAACATATATGAATAAAAAAAAAAATAAAAGGCGTGTCAGAGGGGAAGGCGTTTAAATCCCTCAGTGCTCTTGCTATTATTCGAAAGTGTACATCAGGCCATTGGTATATAGAATCATAGAATCACAGAATGGTTTGGGCTGGAAAGGACCTTAAGATCATCTAGTTAAAACCCCCCTGCCATGATCAGGGATGCCTCACACTAGACCATGTTGGCAAGGCTCTGTCCAACCTGGCCTCGAACACTGCCAGGGATGGAGCATTTACCACTTTTCCGGACAACCTGTTCCCATGCCTCACCACCCTCACAGTAAAGAACTTCTTTCCCTGACCTCATTCTTCATCCAACTGTACAAATCTTTTCAAAATCTGTGATTTTTTTTCTGTTTGGGAAACAGTAAAACCTGTGTGAAGAGGAATGTGAGGCACTGTGTTCAGACTAGGTTTAAATTCATAGCTGGCCTAATTTTAGTTTACAAAACTCCTTTGAGAAACTAAAATTTAATATGGGAAGGTGTATAATGTAACTATTACAAAGAAATTCAGACACTACTTCGATATCCTGGAAGACAGATTTTGAATTAAGCAGAGTGCATGAAATAAAAATGTTACTAAAATGATTAGCATAAGTAACTGAAAAAATCTGATTATAAGAAGGCAAGTAGTTTAGCACATGACCATACTTATAAGTATGAAATATTATAATTCTATTGTCTATTCTTTCTGTGAAAAGTTAGCTCCTTCAGGAATGTCTTAATGAATAATAAAACTGACTTGATTTTCCCACTGCAGTCAACTTTGCTGTCAGGCTATTAATGATTCATAATGACTGTATGCTTAATAGTTTTATGCCAGATAAAAGCCATCCAACAGAAGCAAGTAGCCAGTGTCACTTCTGCAACTGCTCTCTTGATATTTTCAGTAATATTGGTAAAAACAATCTCTAAAAATTCAGAACAGCTGAGTTACATTGTGAAAATGGTTTTAAATCACTCAATAACATCAGTGCTGAAGTCATATAAAATTCTTTATTACATTACCTCTGCTGTAGAAGAAAACACAGAGGACTAGATTGCACGCTGTTCATAAAAAATGACATATTTTCCTATTCATATTATTTCATATTCTTGGATATTTTATTTTCATAATGCAGTGATTTGGATAACACAACTAGCCAATGCTTAAATGAGAATACAATGTGTACTCTGAGAATGGCTGAGCACAATAACACTCAAATCAGTTCTGCACAAGATGATAAACACCCAGACTGCTCTGAAGCTGTAGGAGTTTATCTATTGTATATGTAAATGTTTTTCTTTGCTTTGAGGAAAGCCTTTGCAAGAACAATGTCCTTTAACAAAGGTCTAAAAATGCATGTGAAAGCCAAACAGAATAACATTGTTATTCAGCCACTTATTAACAGAATGAGTCTTACAACAATTAGATATGAATATTGCAAACTGAATTTAATATTAAGCTGTCTTTGAAATGCCACTTTGCAGCAGGTTTTCAAATGCTTAAAGCACAGCAGGAGGCTAACTCCATCTTCAAATATTAAATCAAAACCTTTTTTTAACCGGATAAATCTTTCTGAAAGCAAATTTTCCTATTCAAGAGAGAATTATGAAACTATCAGGCAAGAAAACTAAACCCCACAGCCTATTCTTGGCACATGGTATGTACCCACAATGATTAAAAACAGTAATGGAAAGGATTAATAACATTTTAGAATAGTGTCTGAGAACATTCTTAACCAAACATACGGTATAAACTGCAAATAAGTCTAGTGAGTTGGAAACAGCATATACTCAAACATGGTCCCACTCTCAGCTAGAAATCTCACATTAAATACAAGTCAGTCAGAAATGTTGCGTTCACTGATCTCTACAGCTGATTACATGTCATTGAAAAGATCAAAGATCTCTAGGAAGTGGTAAATGCAAGGGCATCTCACTGATGAATACCATACAAGAATCACAGAGATACATTCTGTGCTTGAATACCTGCTTCTAATAGCATCAGGAACTGTGTGCAGTCTTGATATATTTGGCCGATATTAGTGACAGAAACCACTTATTAAGCTATATAAAACAATACCACTCACAGAATTCTGTCCAATCCACTTCTTAATGTCCCAAGTGAAAAAGCTTCCTTTGGAAGATAGCCTAATAGAGACAATTGGCAGGAAATATACCTGGTTATTTTGCCTGCATTTATCTAACTTTTTAATTTTTTTTTTTTCTGCAGCCTTAGCTCAGTTGCACCAGGATTTGTATCAGCCAATTGTTTTTCACTCCTGGCAATTTCAGGATGTTTTTAATGTGTTATGTTCTTCCTTTAAACATTGCAACCTGTCTCCACATTTAGCTTACTAATTTCCACCCCCGCCACCCAGTGTCAACAATTTCTTGTTTCCTAATTACTTTGGCTCTTTCCAGACTGTAATTCTGATAATGAGATACCCAGGAAAGAATGCAGTACTGTGGATGGGATCATGCCACAGTCTTAGTGAAAAGGAGTACTATCTTTATATTCTGTGGTGAGGTGCTTCATTCCAAAATGGGTGGCATTTTTTGGCTATCACATCACATCACATCACAGTTCAGTTTCACATTCAGTGTGCTTCTTCACCCCACACAAAATCCATTCAGTTTCTGCCTTCCATATGGCATTGGTAGTTCAGATTATTTTGCTTGTCTTAATTCACACCATCTCAGCATGAAACTGACTTTGCTGTTTTCTACCCTAATCCCTCTGGAATGCCTTTTATTGCTCTTCTGTTCTTGTCATTAATCCTCTCAATGAATTTATTGTGTCTTCCAAATTATTAATGTAAAGGTTAGATAGAAGACTGAACCTAAACCCCACCAATATTCCATAAGATATTTCCCCATATCAGGAAAAATTGACATCAATTAGCTGCCACATACACAATTTTCACGCAGCTCATAATTCATATGATAATGGTCCTGACTGAAAATATTTTCTATGCTGCTTTTTGTATAGGAAACCAAAATTTGCATGCATTTCATCTACTGTTCTCTTTTCTTTCCTTTGGACTATTTCCATAGCATCACAATAGTTCTCTGTGATTACTCTGCATGCGTGACCTCGAGCAACCTACCAGTGTTGTTTCCAGATTAGGATACAGGCAGGCACATGTCTTGGAGGAGGGCAGCAGACTCTAGATTTGCCTCTCAGCTGCTGCCTCCCAGGTGAGAATTGTGCCAACCAAGAGGTTTTTGTTTCTTCCAGAGAGGTATTTGGTGCAGTGAGGCAAAGTCTCAGTTGTGTAGCTGTGCTTTTGGTGGCCGTACACTATCCGAGCCAGCTGTGTGGTTGTGTGATGCCTTCTCCATATCTGCTCCAGGTTTTAAGCTCACCTGCCCCATTTTAAGCTGGAGCAGAGTTGATGCTCAGGCAGCCAACAGTGATCTCATCTGAGGAAAGTGGAAATAACAGCAGTGTGTTTTATAACCCTGTTCACACTGAATAAATATCAATATACAATTCAGCTTATTTTCATATGATAGAGATATTTTGAGTGTGGGGGTCCAAGAGCACTCAGGATCCCAGGAAAGAGGCATTATGCTCAGGATTTAGGGCTTCACTTGGTGCTCATATGTACAAATATCAGCACATGGAGTGCTTGTACCTTAATAATGTTTGGAATTTATAAACTTAAGCAACCTGCCTCCACTCCCAGTGTCAGTACTAAGAGAAATATCTTGCTGTATAAATATTTAATCCCATTTGATTACAGTATTGCATAAATGCTATACTGTAATCAAATCATGAATGCATACAGGAGGCTGTTAGGATGCCAGTATTTTCCCCATAAGTATCTGTCTACTTTCTCTATAGCTTGTATCATCTTAATACACTTTATAAACCCTTGTATTGCCTTTGAAATTCCCTGACTTGTATAAACTTATTGTCTGTATTTGTTTTCACATCTCCTGTTTGTGTTCTTTTGAGTATTATGGACTATCTATCTCTCAAGAGCTAAGCTAGCAGCTTTAAGTTCTTTATTTGCTCCTGTTTAGTAGTCTGCAGTGGAAGTACAATGTCATTATTTCTTTTTATATATTTGTTTGCTGCTAATAACTTTATGCAAAAAATGTTGCTGTCACAGCAGTCTTCTCATCTGGCACTGTGTTTTGACATATGATGTTATTCTCCATATCTTCTCACCTTTCTACTTGAGGGGACACATTCAATCTTATTTCACTTACAAGGATCGCTCCAGCCTCTTTCAGCTGTGCCCACCAGTTCAGAATCAATAAATACCTTTGGTTTGTCTTATCTGTTTTTTACAGATATCTATAAACACTTCACTTCATTGATACTTCATGTATTTCAATGTAATTCCATCTTCCTCCACACTTTCTTCTGTGAGAGTCTTACAGTGGATGCAGTATGACTCCTTGCAAATCTCAGCTCTGATTTTAGGACTACCATCCCACTTTCTTCCTACAATCAAACCAAGCAAAGCAAACCAAACCAAGTAAAAGATCATTCTCAGAATCCCCAAATTTGAACCAGTTTCTTTTATTATTATTTGCTTAAATTGAAGCCCAAATAAAGCAAGCAGTTTCTTAATCATCCATAAATTTGTTGTCAACCTTTTATAGTATTCAGAGCTGCTGTCCCCATTTTCTTACCCACTCCTAATAGAGGAAAGAAAGTTTGCCATCACTAGTTTTGGTTTATTTTCAGTTCCTTTCTAAAACTCATGAACTTGTTCTGGCTATAGTAAACAAAGCACAGTCGTGTGTCTGAATTGTTCTGGAAATTCCCTGGCATTATTTAGGAAACCTCTGGTTTTTACTGTAACATTAGCTGGGTATCTGGAGGTGAATGGTGTTGCACTTTCCTGCCCAAACCCTGAGTAATTTTTTATTTTCTGAAAAGTCATCAAAAGGGTTGGATGTCTCTTTTCTCTTTCCATATTTGTCTTTAAATTATTTGGGGTGCTTCTATTGTCTCACAAGATTGTCTTAATGACAAAATACCCATTGGTATTATTATGTTTGTATTAATCCATTTTTGGATCTATCATGTTCTTTTACTTGACTCACTACCTCAATGCTTTTTGGTCATCATCATGCCATTGCCTGGTTTGGCTTCGTTTGCTTTTCCCACATTCTTCAACAGTCTTGTAAGTCTCTGAACCACTTTCTCTCAGAGGAAACCAAGCAACAGATACAGGTGGGGTTGACATTCATACCATTTAACTTTATCAGAAAGTTAAATGTTTAGCTTAACTGAACTGTCTTAATGTTCTTTGTTAACTCAGAGAGAATGGCACTTCAACCTGTGATATAATCCATACAAGTTTCTAATCTAGGTGGAATAAATGAGCTTCTGAGGAGATTTGCTCCAGACATCTACAGCTCTTTCCATTATGCTTGAGAGAGAATGGATGTTGACTAACTAGTTGCTTCCCATACACATAGCTGAATTTTTATGCTTCCCATTTCCCCTAAAATCTGATATTCAGCAAAACTTACCATATATAGCAAGAAATAAATATATTCCTTCATGTGTTGAAAATCTAATGTCTGTTATTTGAGAAAGGTCTTAAGAAAAGGTAGATAGTTGTGGTGTTATATGCCGGATAAACATCAGCGTTCATTAATTCACCTTTGGAGTTCTAATTCTTTTCCTCACTTCCAACCTTCCCTGCATTTCTCCTGGAAGCAAAGCTTCTGGCAACAGTGGAAATATTAAATCGAGAAGTCACAAAGCAACAATCTGGGTGAACTAAAGTATGAAATAGAAATATAGGGAATAAATGTTTTGCTTTATTTTATTAGCAATACATCGTAGTTAGTGTGTTTTGTGTCATTCATTTGTGGTTGCAGCATGATGAAGATTAGGATAAGTAATGGGTTTAGGCAGCATGTGGAGCCACAGTTCCCAAGCAGTTTTGTGTTTGGTAACTGTTAGGTGTCAGTTGTGATGGATTTGATACAGGCATAAGTGGTGGAATTTACCCAAGTGGGAGACACGTGTTCCAGCATCTTGGAATAAAGACATCCTAAAGCACTGGTCCGCTAATTCATATATGTATATATGTGGGTAGCACTATAACACTTAAAAAAAATGTAAATAGTAATTCAGATGTCCATAGGTGCTTTTCATGGTGCATAACTTCAATCAATTAGGAGTTACAGCCTATATAACTAGATTAGTCTGAGTATCCTTGTATAGTGAATGGAAAAAATCCATTCAAAACAGAATTCACTGCAGATGCCACACATGCAAAGTAAGATGAATCATCTCTCAGTGATGCCCACTCCACCAAACATGAAAAAATACTTTTCGATACTCAAATTTAAAGGGAATAAACACAATGCTTTAAAAAAAAATAAAAAAATTTCATTTCTGAGCAGAGAAGGTTTTACATACACACACTTTTCAAGGCTGTGAAAAGGCCCTTTAAACCAGAAGAAAGATAAGATTTCATTATCTTTCCAATACTGTTTGTTGCTCTGGCAATGTTCCTTCAGAGTGGTTTTATTGGAGGACTGTTCCAGCACTACTTCCACCAAACCTCTGTTCCTGACCAGGAGCGCACACTGAAGCTTTGGGCCTTGCAGAACTGAAGAGAACAGACACACAATGCAGTTGGTGCTCCACATGAGCAAACCAAAAAATTAAACAGTCATTAGAAGAAGTAAGCCTGTCACAAAGCTTATGAATATTTCAACAGTACCACTACACCTAAATGGATCTTTCATTTCAGTCCAGGTGAGCTGCCAGCAACCACAAACCACATGAAGGGAGGAATCCATAGTAATCAGGTGTCAGGCAAGGACAGCCATAGGGAAAGAAAGTTCTCACTTGTCATGATCATAAGCCTTGCTGAGGTTAGAGGCAGAACAGCACCAATCCCTGACAAAAATTCTTCTCTTTCTCTTTCATAAAGGATCTCCTCTGGATCAGCAGCTGCTTCGAACACTGTGCTGCTGGTAGAGAAATGCAGGTGCTTAAGAAAGGAGCGAGCAATAATTCATCTGCTTAGTTGGGTCTCATGGAAGATCTATGTAAGCTGCTTGGAACACAGAACCAAGCCTTGAGCAAACACTTCGCTGATACAGCTAAGTGACATCTAGAGATTCAGTATATTGGACTGAGAAATATCCTTACCTCAGCAGCATTTGTTTATAATTTAGGCATAATGTATGATGCAGCTTCTGAGCTGTATGACTTATCCAAACATCTAAAAGAAAGACATAACATTGCCAGAAGCTTATTCTGGGGTGTCAAAGCAGATTCAGGTTTTTGCATCAATGGCTGACAATCCTGGCTCTTCTGCTGAAGAGGCTGTCAGTGCTTTTCAGAATATGTTCTTTGAAAAAAAAAAAAGAATCTCTGCACTAGGGGAAATGTCTTAAAAGCAGTTACAGAGAATTTTCAGGGAGTCTTGAATAACATACATTGTGAAACACTGCTCACAAGAGCATTGAAAATTAGCACTGCTCTGTACAGTGTTTCTTGCAGAAAATCACGTAATGTGATTACATACCTCTTGATAGGAGGTGTCAGCTCTGGTGTTACAGCCAAATTCTAACCTAGATAATTACCTCCTGCTTATCTAAATTCCCCTCACAATTTTACCTAAATAAGATCTATTGTTTTGCTTCACACCCTAAACCGCTGAGAAGTGCCGTGTTAGTGTACTTCGAACCAGAGGTGACCGCATTTTGGTCATTACTTTTGTGAGAATTTTCACTTTCAGAGAATATTGGCCAAATTATCGCTGTAGAGAAACTTGATGTAGAATTTTTTTATTCTACACACAGCAGCTGTGTGGCTGACTGGGCTTAAACCATGACAATCATCAGAAACGAGAGAACTTCTAGTTAAAGGAAGTCATTATCAGGTAGAAAAGACTTGATGTCTCTCAAGGAAATTGAATTTTATATATATACACACACTTGTAATTCATATATCATATATAAATGTATATTTTATATGCTTTCAGAACAAAAGTGAACTTTAAAAAAGTCTTGTCTGAAGCAGACAAGAAAGTAAGAAAGAAACATCTGTAATTTTGCACCCTTTCAAAATATACAGTTTGTTTGCAAAATTTGCAAAGCCCTTCAGAGCCTTAAAAGCTTTTCAGAGCCATGAAATTGGCTCAGTCTGAGAAGAACAGACAAAACAGGTAAGACCTGTGCTTTACCAGCAGACACGTCAATTAAATCTTGCATGATGCTGGGCTTAATCTACAACTTTCTAAACTCAGTAGACATTTATGTGTATTACATGAATACCAAAGCTACTGATAATTTTTTGTTGTCCTTCACCTGTTTTTTAGAGCAAATATATTTCACAAAAGCTTAACTTGTAGTGACTTGTGGCTATACATTAGTACAAATCCTTCAAATAAATAAGAAATTTGATTTCTGAATGCAAACAAACTTATTTGTGGTCACATCATGTACTCTGAGTTAGGTCTTTTTCTTTCAGTCAGTGTGGTCTTCTGACATCTGGCAACAAATTCCCATTTATACATACCATTGTTTCATTCCCTACCTTACAAATTCAGAGTCAGTTTTTCTGTTCTAGTTCAGAAAAGCCAGAAGCTGTCAGATGAAAAAGATGCAGGGAAAAAAAAAAGGCCATCAACCATGTAAATAAAAATCCATATGGAAATGGACAGACTTTAGAATGCAGGAATAGCCTTTATTTTGGCATTTCAGTGCTTGACTTCAGTTTTAGCCATTGTTTTCACATGGTTTTGACCTATTGCACGTTACGTTACTCTTATGTGTGTTAATGCATAAAAACACTCAACACCCTAAGTTTTCCTTTTAAGAAAAGTAGTCTCAGACCTAGTTACCAAAAATCTTTGGAAACTGAAGTCATGTTTTAACTTGTAGATAATATTATAAAACATCTACCTTATTATATTTAACACAATAGAAACAAACCTCAGAATTATGAGCTTAACCTGTAAAATGACTGCTTCAAAGTTCCAAATACATGAACTTTCATCTTCACCTAAGTTGTGGATACCACTGTTCTGGGACAGAGTTTGTGTTACGTGAACTTCATTTAGCCTAACTACATCACCCAAATCAAATTAAGTCACATCTCCAAAGACAAATTTAAAACTCAACACATATTCCTCACTTGACTTTGTTACACAGTTGAGTTTGTTAGTAATTAAATGCTGACAGGAACATACAATTTAAATGCAAAGGACCAGAGTGTAAGTAGGTGTTGAATAAGTGAAAAGAGGCAAACACAAGAAAAAATAATTTAGAAACATTTAAAGATATTTATTTATGAACAAATGAGCTAATTTATGAAGGCCACTGCCCTTTGACTCTCACATAAATTAATAAATCTGTAATATTGTTTTGTGATCTTGTGTCACAGCACAACCTCTCCTATTTCTTCCCAGAAAAGACAACTATAAGTGGTAGGTTTGGTTTCCTGGATGTAACTTCCTGCAAGAACATGTCAATGGAGCCGTGGGAAGGAAGTTCTTATCCATTTGTGGCTTATTCTTAAATGCTTATGAAGAGGAGATAAAGCCCAATGATTTTCCAAAATGTATGCCTGCTGAGATTGTTCGCAGTTTGGATCTCCTTTTTGGATTTAGCTTTTCCACTACAGAAGCTCTTTTGTGCATTCTCTGCCTCATATTCTTAATTTTGATAATAGAGTGGTTTTCATCAAATCCTTCAGAAATAACAAATGTAACCCTGCCCGCTAGTCTCCATGCTCTGAACTGCTCAGTGGTTAGGTTCCAGATCCCGACTTTTCCTTCACCCACCTGACTGTGTGTAAAGAGACAAAGTTAATATACTGCTACTAGGTCAAGTCAGGCAAATAATTTTATCTACATTCAGTTCGCCAGTTGTTACATATTTCTTTACCTTTCTGGGAGCATTATAAGGATAAATTAATTTAAAATCTGTGAGATGCTGAGAATACACAGTGATGATTCTAAAAAAACCCCAAATCAGTTAAATAAAGAAGCTGAGGGTATGAACCACTGCTGAGCAATGTTTCTTACACCACTCAACTACCACCTCAGGACAGAAAATAAAACTGGACAACAGGTAAAGAATTATTTGTGCCATTTACTCTTTGCAGAGGCTTACAGTAAAGTTCTTAGGCTTCAGTGAGTGTTTTCATTCCTGCAGTCTCCAAGGTCTAAGTGGCTTGCACAATTCTTAAGTACAGTTTCCTAACCAAAGAAACCTACTTACGCATCTCAGAATGATGGTTGTGATTTATTAGTTATGGGTTTCAGCATCACCTATGTAAAACACTGTTTGTTGTTTATAGTTGCTTTTCTATTAAGTAGAAAATTATACTCTCCCCAAAAAACTAAATTACTGGCATTATTTGAACATGGTACTGACTGACATATGCCAATTTACTTGTCATCATATTCCACATGCCATTATTAACATTTTCCTAACTGATTTAGAATCTTTTGCACAAACCAATTTTTACTAACACTTCCCTAGGCCTAAGAACATATATTTGCTACATGATAGAATGAAAAATAAGAAAGAAAATCCACATTTATTCAGTATCGTATATATAATTTATGCTGGGTAAACTGGAAGTGCTTTCAAGAATCAACTAACATGAAAAGCATATTTGATAAACAAGAATCCTTTTTATAATTTATATTCTGTTTTCCAGGTTTCTGCAACGTGTTCCAACTTATATCAGACTATGTTATTATTTAAATATAACCTTTTTTATAAAACGAATTATAAAAATCTGTGTCAAGTGAGATACTCTAAAAAGACAAGAAGACATTTAAATACATAACTGAAAATGTTCAGAATTTTACCTATAAGCACAGAGAACTGAAAGTAGATATGCCTTATTTCTGGGTTTCAACTGTGGAAAGTACTTATTTATTCAGTTTTCTAATCTGTCAGTCATGCACTTAGTGCATTAGATCCAGCAAGTAATTACAGTCCTAACTAACTTCCAACTTCTTTCAATTTCAGAACAACGGAAACTTAAGACCTTTTTTTTTTTTTTTTTGGGGGGGGGGTTGTGTGTTTGTTTTTTTTTTTTTTCTTTATATGGAGCAATACACAACAGTTTTTAAAACTGTTGAAAAACGTACAAGCAAGGGAAGAACAAAAGTACTTGCAAAAATTTCATACACTTGCATATTATCATTCTTGCAAGTGATTCATGATTTGTGGAAGCTGAAATATTGCTATCTGATTCTATCTGGGAAGGGAATGAACTCTCTTGTGTTTGGCTATCTTTGGGAGCAGCAGTAACATGCTCAGGGCTTTACTTTAGGTTAGTGGAACACTTTGAGTCAGCCACTGTCAAAACCACTTGATTGGCTGCTCAGTGAAACCTCACAAGCAGCAGTGTGCTGCCAGCCAATCACCATGCAAAATATTAACAAGGTCATAGTAATGTACACTCCTATAACTCAGAGATTACAAGAGACATTAAAATTCTGATGCCCCATTCATAAGGCAAAGATTGTAATGAGAAAAGAGAATGGCACAACATTAATTCATTGTGTGACAAAGAATATAATGAGAATGGGAAATAGTACAAACATAACTCATTCTCGTTACAGCTTTAAGATTGTAATGTCATGGTTCATATCACATACTTAGGAAGAAAGGTATGGCAGAAGAAGAGTTGTGATATTAAACATGGTTAGTCTGAATGCAGTACATATTATTATATATGCAATATAATAAAAAAAATGAAACATTACTCAGAAATCATTTGTTCAAAATGTTATAATTTCTCCATACATTTTTGTTAACATTTTATTAATACTGTTGATATGAAGGCTTGCAGTATGTGTGTGTGTGTACTTATTAACAGAGTTGTCCCCAAAATCTCTTTACTCATATATATCTTTAGAAATCAACTACAATTAAAAATAAAAATATTGAGGACAGTATTTGTGTCTCGCATAACACGCATTATGAATCTGTCAAGACAGAGGCAGTCATGTTTAGTCATTTTGTTTGACAGTGAAATGAAATAAAGTCACAAAAAAAGTGCTGTATTTACCTACTGAAATTATTGAATAATTTTAGTTATTGTTCATCTACCACTCAGTCAGCGATGTTTAATATCATATCCATTGTAGTAGACTTCATTAAAGCATTTAACTGGTAAGACATTAAAAATCTTTGAACATCCATTTGAGAGTTTACCAAAGACCACAGCAACTTGTTTCATTCATTAGGTTTTATGAAAGGTCATCAAATTAATACATTATATTTTTTAAAATGGTTTTAAAAATAAACTTTAAACATATTTAAAAGTAAATAATTATTTTTTTGATATCTTCTGTTAAATAAAAAAGGAAATGTTCTCAAGGAGACTCCTAGTACACTAAAATTTAATGTCAAAAAGCAATTTCAATATAGCAATGATACTAATAGATGTTACCTGCTTACTTGCCTTGAAACTTTGTCTTCTGCTTCTATGTTTTGTCTCTGAATGTGCACATCCTACACCAGTAGGTAGGACTTCAGCACTACTTTTTAAAAGTTTGTTTGCTCCAAATTCAGCTCCAAACGTTTATAGGGTGAAAACTTTCAAAGCTTCCATTATCCCATGGAGGGAATGGAGAATATCCTCTCACTACTTGTCCAAGGTTCAGCTATAGCAGTCATTTTTTTCCTTCTCAGTTGCTGGTGCAGTGCTGTGTTTTTCACTTTCAGCCTGGGAACAATGCTGATAACACTGATGTTCTTAGTTGTCGCTCAAGAATGTTTACTCCAACCAAGGACTTTCTGGAGTTGCATGCTCTCCTAGAGAGGAGGGGAAACTGGGAGGAAGCAGAGACAGGACACCTGACCCAAACTAGCCAAAGAGGTATTCCATACCACAGCACATCATGCTCAGTATATAAACTGAGGGGAGTCCAAATGAAACAAATAGGCTTAAACTATAGCTTCTTCAGAAAATCAGAACTTTCGTCTAAGACTACGGTTCATGAAGTCTGACAAGACTTTACTAATCTAAGATCTCTTAAGCTTTCGATGTCCACTCAGGTGCACAACTATGTTGCTTTTGCTTTGGTTCTCTTTACTTCCATGAAAGGTGTAACTCCTTGCACACATGCAGAGATTGTGATTCATCATTTATTTATACACACAGATAAGGCCCTCCCTGATCCTTCTCTTCTCCAGGCTGAACTGTACCAGCTCTCTCATCCTTTCCTCATAGGAGGGATGCTCTAATCCCTTCGTCATCTCTGTGGCCCTTCCCTGGACTCTCTCCGATGGTTCCACACCTCTATACACTTAGTAGAGGTTATCAATGCCAAGTAGAGGAATATAAAAAATAATTTGCTCTTGAATTAAAAAAAAAATAAATAAAAAAATTTTCTTGAATTGGAGAAAAATGTACTGTGTTTCAGCTAAAAAGAATGAGACTGAAATAGATCAACATCTGAATATGATCCCTTACAATATTTTTTTGGCAAACTGAAGGAGGTTTACTGTGATAAAAGTAACACATAATTTCTTTTTCTGTCTACTAAAATGAAAGCTAAGATCTTAACAAAATTATATATTTGTATCACATGGATTAGACTTACATTATTCATTTGTCCAGAAGACAAATGTTTCTAGAGAATCATAGTTCTATTTTCAGTAAATTGGTTAAAATGTAAATTAAATGCTTTTGTGTGGTTACTGCTTTATTTAATCTAGGAGGATTTATTTGTTTCTATATTTATATAAAGAAGTACATTCCAAAAACTGGCAAATATGTTTTTATAGTGTTACTTACATTTTAGTATCCACATTACATCCCGGTGCATTGTCAAAATATGAGATAGGTATAAAGACCATAAGTAGAGGAAAAAATGTGTTTGTGTGAGGGATGTTATGACAGTTCTGTATGCATAATACATGCTTCCCAGGAAGCAAGTCTGCATCTGTTGCATATATTTATGTATTTTTACTTGTACTTTTGGAGATATTTAAGATCTATGGTGATAGATTCTTTCCCCTTAAATACAATAAAATGAAAACATGCAACAGGGGTATGATTTTGTTAGTGAGGGAAGTGAGCTGGGTGTGAAAGTTGTGCACATGGTAGGCTCTGTGAAGGTTAAAATTTTTCTATTCTCAATGCTTAGTAGCCTTTTTGCAGTGGCTTTCAAAACACTTTCAAAACAAACCTCTAATAGATTTGATCTATGTGCAGTTAAAGTATGTTTCTGTTCATTATAATGACTGAAAGAGGGTAAGGAAAAAATTGCTAGATGTTAAAAGTCTAACACAGAAATGATGAAGACATTTTGTGAGTGAAAAGAAAAATCCTGAAGTTTCAGGGAACGAAGAAAGTGATGATAAATGAAGACAACAACACAAGGGTAAAGAGACAGAAAAGATAAAATGGCTAAAAAGACAGTTTTATACAACTAACTGTTTGAAGGAACAACACACTGTGTTGTACTGTAATGACATCTCCCGACCACTGAATTTGCTGTGAAGAGATAGATGAGCCTTCTAGTAGCTTCCATTACACAGCAGGTATTTTTCAGCCTCAGTTATACAGAGGATTTGAAAAAATATCTACTTCAGAAAATTCTTAGATACACTTGGAGGGCAAAACATATTATTTCTGCCAGTTTAATTTTGACTCTGAAACAGCGACTTCTGAACAGCATTCTTTGGGCTTTAGAAGACCATCTACAGAAAGAGACAAACAGGAAGGTGCCTCAAGGCACAAACCAAAAAGAAGCTCCAACTTTCAGATGCATGCAATTCTACAATTGTTACATGTTTTTCTGAAGTTTCTTTGAAGACATCTTATATCAGTCACTATTTTAGACAGATATTACTCCAGATGAACTGCTCATCGTAGCTGGTATGTCAATTATAATATATAAATTAAAAAAAAAAAAAAAGAATGAAGCAAAACTTAAAGTGAAAATATAAGTTTGATGGGAAATATATTCTTCTTTGATCCTTACTATTTCACAGCAATTTTCAGTTACCTAAAAAGCAGAAGAAACAAAAATTCACTAAGGAATTTAAGGTAGCAAAAAAGTCATAGATACTAACTAGATGATAAAATTATATTATCGTATACTACCATTAAAAAAACCTCTAACAACTAATATTTCCTTCAGTTGGAAAGAAGAAGTCAAACAGTTACTAAATTTTACTCTGTTCACTAAATATAGTTTGTAAGAGATCTATACTAAAATATAGCATCTCTTATCAGTAATGTTACGCTGCATTGAAAAAATACATTTATAAGTCATGTATGAATATAATGTATTTATTGAGCTCAAGAAGGTCGAGAAGTGGGCCTGTGTGAACCTCATGAGGTTCAACAAGGCCAAATGCAAGGTCCTGTATGTCAAAAGAAGCTTAAATGGCAGGTGGAGTGAGATGATTCTGTCCCTCTAATCCACTTTGGTGAGACCCCACCTGGAGTACTGCATTTAGTTCTAGAGTCCTCAGCACAGGAAAGATATGGACCTGCTGGAGCAGATCCAGAGGAGGGCCACAAAAATGATCACAAGGCTGAAGCACTCCTCCTATGGTGAATGGCTGAGAGAGCTGGGTTTCTTCAGCCTGGAGTAGAGAAGGCTCCGGGGAAATCATATTGCAGCTTTTCAGTACTTAAAGATAGCCTATAACAAATATAGGGACAAACATTATAGTAGGGCCGGTTGTGATAGATCAAAGGGTAATGTTTTTAAACTGAAAGAGGGCAGATTTTGAGTAGATACAAGGAAAACATTTTTTACAATGAAGGTGATGAAACACTGGAACATATTGCCCTGAGAAGTGACAGATGTCCTCTCCCTGAAAATACTCAAGGTTAGGTCGGACAAGGCTCTGAGCACCTTATCTATATAAAGATGTCCCTGCTCATTGAAGGGAGGAATTGGACTACATGGCCTTTAAGGGTTCCTTCCAACCCAAACCATTCAATGATTCTATGATTCTATGATTATCAGGCTAAATTTCCTCTACTGAGCTACCCTTAATTTCTCATATACTTCCAGACATTATGCAAATATAATTTTTATAACAAATAATATATAATATTACAAATAATTACTTCATTATAAAGAAAAAGCAATGTAAATATTTTAGTCCTACATTTTTTCTTGAAACCTGTCAGTACATTCTAAGTGATAACATGTCTCAATCAACTATAAACCTTGAAAGAAAATGTTTGGAATTGCAAAAATAAAAATACCAACATTAGATAGCCAAAAGACATCAGATAAATCTGTGACTCATAGACAAGTATACTATTTTGAGCTGAGATAGACACTTGCACTTTTTGCAAGCTGCAGATCCTAGCTATTGACGTAGATCGAGTTCAGTCTCATTTTACAGTTAATAATGACTTTGTGTCAACACTTGTTTTATAGAAACAGGTAAATTCACATATATTTCAGGAGAACACTTGGGGTGCTGGGGGAAGAGCACATCTTTACACGTGCCTTCTAATTTACTAGGATGCTCAGAAATGTTTTAGCACAAGCTCTAGAAAGCCAGGTATTATTTGTTAAAGTATTTTCAGTTTACTTTTCTTTTTTCTTTGCAATAAGAGTTTAGGTCACAAGGTAATTGAACAATAGGAAAAATAGAGCCTTGTAATTCTACTGCTTTTCTGTGCAGGTGTGATTTTTTTGCTTTGGGTGTACTACTAAAGAACAGTATACTCTGAAGATCCAACATATTTTGTAGTAGGTGCTGAGAAAAGACGACTTTAACTCCATAAGCAAATTCAAGTTAATTTTGTTAATTTTGAAAATCTGTTTTTCTAGCATTTTGCTAAACATTTCCATTTACCAGTAGAAGATAAATTAATGGTTTTCAGTTGAAGACAGTTATTTAAGATATTTAAACTATACACTTAATTGGCATGTTAAAAGTTAAAGAGTCAGAGCCAACTTTAGTACATAAAAATGTGTAAGCACATAAACTACAGCACTGCATTCCACGGTTCAAGAGGCATCATGCCATTCACTTCATTAATCAAGGGTATGTCCCAGGTTTCAACACTTGATGATTTACTGTCATTCTTTGTACATGCTCAACTATAAGAAAATAAAGGTCTCTCTATAGTGGAGTCAGCTTAAGACACAGATCTGAAATTTGAAACACTGATTTTGATAAGTCAACTTGCTTACTTTAGTGGTTTCATGGCTTCTGTTTATCCTAATCAGGAATGAGGTTGCCACTCCTGACATAGCTCAAGACACAGCTGAGAGAGATAATTCTAGTATTCAGAACAATTTTTTCTCTGTTACAACCAATCATACTGATTATGATGGCTCCTTATAAAGACACCTATTGTTTAAAAAACGGATTAACACTGCACCTGACTAGTAACCACTGCAGTGCCCAGGAGACTGCAAACAAAAATAAATGATTGTGAGTTCCTGGCCTGAAATTTACTAGCGGGGCAAGAGAAAAAAGGAGAAAAGGGAAGAAATTCTCCAGCTGTTCCTTTTATATTTTTCCCAAGACATAGAATCTTGTTCAACAAATGCTACATTTTTTGTTAAAGGGCCATGCATCATCATTTCCAAACTCTCCTGTTCATATTGGTATCATCAAGTGATCAGAACACTTGAGGGAAAAAGAACTATTTCCCATCCTCAGTGCCCATGGCAGGATGAGAACTGTAGCACAGTGTAGTCAGCAGTAAGACACCAGGACATTGTGGTACACCATGGGTAGTCAACGAATGATCCATGGGGCTTTAGTTTCAGTTTCCTCGTGCAAAAAAATCCTGCCATGGGCTAGCTAATTCAGAAGGATGACACAATTAACCCATGAGCTAAAAATATGCTTTATTT
This sequence comes from Psittacula echo, assembly GCF_963264785.1. Classification (NCBI taxonomy): domain Eukaryota; kingdom Metazoa; phylum Chordata; class Aves; order Psittaciformes; family Psittacidae; genus Psittacula; species Psittacula echo. The sequence goes on along the minus strand of NC_137736.1, from coordinate 85,272,121 downwards.
ACCAGCCTATACACTGTCCTGATAGTCTTTGTGCTCTCGCACAAGTTTTAGTTTTCTTTGCATTCCACTGTTGAGAGAGAATTGATCCAGATGGATAGGGATCTCTCCTTTGGCAAAAGGAGGACAAGACTGGTATCTTCCATCTGGTCAGGAATTTCCCCATCTACTAGATAAAACTGTCCAAATAGAAACATGATGTTCTTTAGTTGAAATTAAATTACCATCAGTAATAGGTGTTCAAGATGTCTGGAAGAGGTAACATTGATCTAATCTCACTAGACACTCAACCACTTGTTAGACTATTTAAGTATTTTATCTCATTTCTATTTCATACAAAAATAATCTTCAAAGTTTTAACCACTAATCAAGATTCTCTGTTCTAGTAAATGAAGCCCATTGTCTTAGGAGCTTGATGGTACCCTCCTTGTGAGTCTAGTTTTAAGCCACCTCACATTTTACCTGCGTTGTGTGGGAGGGCTAAATGCTCAGTGAATGGACCGAGGGATCTGAAGTGAGCCAAGAAATACACTGGTCAGTTTTATTTATACCTGAGTAAAATGGGCAGATTCAGCAAAGGAAACCCTAGTTGTTTGACACTTGTAACTCACACACCCTGATGCTTTACATCTGATAGTAAACACTGGCCAGATTTTGTAGACTACAAAGAATGCATTGAAAATGGCTAGCAGTGCTGTAGTTAGGAAAATACAAATCACTGCAGTAATCTCTGAGCAGCTACTGAATGATGTCAGTCTGGCTAATATAATCCTCAGAATCAGATGTCTTCTTAAAATCCATTACCATGGTATTCCCCTTAGAACAGTAGTTAGTTTCATCAATTCACAGCTTTATGACCTAGCCAATTAATATGAGTGATATCCTGACTTCCGCTCATAAAAACAATCTTTCTCTAATGCTAGTATAATTTGGAGATATAATACTCAAAGAACTAACTTTCTGAATAGCAAGGATGACACTGTAAGAGCTCATATACCATTACGCAAAACCTGGATCAGCAAGGCAATGAATCTCTTTTTGGAGACGTACTGAAGAGCATGCACTAATATTACACAAGACACGCTTAAAGTACATACAAGAATCAGCATCTGGTAAAATACCCAATGAATGATTTTCCTCCAACTCACTAAGAAAGTAATACTGAGACCTTCATTTTCCTTAGATGTTGCTGCAATTTTTTATCCACAGTCTGTTACAGAGGGTGAAGTTTTTCTAAAGGCAAACATGCTCATTTCAGTGAAAGTCACATCTATTTACTCTGGAACTGAATATACCATTGAATGAATCAAACCAACAAAGGTATAAAATTATATTTCAAATAAGGCCACACATACAATAATCACAGATCTTTTAGAATATATTGTCATTGTTTTTCATAGTATCCAATTACATTGTGAGTGATCTCATAGTGGGACAAAGATCAAAGCCGTTAGAATATCAGCACTAATCAAGCAGCGTTGTTGATTCTTTCTGCTCTCTTGACTTGCTCACTTTAAAGTAAATGAGATTTCCTGTGAAAATGTTGAAATACTAATGTCATTAGGCAGATTCAGTGTTTTTATTTTTGCTGAATTTCCTCAATTTAACACAAGATTTGAGTTTATTTGATATAACTTACAAATAAGGACACTAATTGCCTGAAGTGATCTTTTCTTCAGTTTTCTTCTGTGTTGTTTCTTTGTCTGTTTGTTTTATGTAGCATAAATAGGTAACTGAAGGATAAGCATGTCTGAAAATAACTGTAGGCACTAAAGATTAAAAAATAGGAGAGAAAATCTATACCAAAAATGAGACTATATAAGCATGAGCTTCATCATAACAAAAAGCATATAGTAAATATCCTGCAGAAGAAAACAGCTATGGACCTATTAGTAATGAGCTCACATGCATTTAATTTTCTATTTATACCTTTCTGTATTATATTCCATCCTCCCCCTCTTTCATGGAACAGCACACTCAAAGGAGGTATCCAAACATCTTTTTACTTTTGCCAGGGCAGAAAGAGGGTTCTGATTCACAATTTCAGAAAAAGCGATAGCAGAGAACAGAATATATAAACTCCAGCAAGGGTTTTTTTGTTTGGTTTGTGTGTGTTTTGAAAAATGGAAAACTGTGAGCAAGTAAGGTTATAAATGACTAAATAGTTCTCATACTCAGTCACACTTTGTCATTTTTCACACAGCTGTGTACTATTTACATGCACGTAAAAAGTGTTGTCTTATTCTTTCATTTAGCAATACATATCTAATGTGTACTGATAGCAGAAAATGCAATTCTTGGACACAAAGCATGTGAATTGATAGACTGATTATCCTTCCTGTTCTTAGTGAAATTTTTCACACAGAAATTACTGGAATGTTTAGAGGGGTTACATAAGCACATCCATCCAGATACATACATTCACATCTTACAAACTTAGCACTTTGGACCTATTTAATTTTTGTTACATTCGCAGGAAGCTACATTCTTCCTGTTTGCCTCTGCCCTGCCAACTCATTTCGTATGATTTTCAGACCTATTTGATCTGGTCCATGTGGGAATCACCAGAGTCATCACGGCATCTTCCCTGCCTTTTCGAAATCTGATTGCTTTTTTTTCTTATGTTAGTTCACTTTGTCCTCCAAGTAAGAATTCAAATGTCAATCATTTTTTGTTCAATTTCATGGGGTAGAATCACAAAAATGGCAACCAATCCAATTGCAAATTACTTGATGAATCTTCTTTGAAGAGTTGCCAATAATGCTAATCATCAAATGGTTGAATTCAGCTCTGTAGAAATGCATTTGTGAAGAACAGCAATCTCTGTGACTTTGACAAAGGAACTGCTGACTTGCCTCACTGTTTGTCTTTTGATGTGAAAGAGCAAATCGATTTATAGAGCTTTTGCTTGCAGATGTAGGATATGATTAGTATGCAGAAAGACCTTTCTACAGTGTCATTTGTTTATTTAGCTGTCTCTGCACTCAGCCCTGATTGTGTATACTTAATTAATGTATACAAAGCTAAAAGAAATAAAATCCTGGAAGCATGATCATAGAATACTGTACTACATGTAATTCGTCAACATGAAAGTGCTATTTATATTTTATTGGCTACAAGGAAGGGAAATGCATACATTTAAAAACTGTTTCAAAAAGTCCTTATGTTTGCCAAAAGCAGTCAATTATACTTACACCAAAAAAAGTGTCAATGAAAGCTGTTCGATTTAAGTAGGAGCTTTTTTACCAGTGTTTAAATTTTTATTCCAAACAGTTGTTGAGTCTTTATAAAAACTACCTCTGATGCCTTTCTGAGGTCAAAGTACTCTGTAAAACATCCTAAGAGACCTGAATCATCCTGTTCTTCAAGGCCTTCTGATTCTGTTGTTTGGAAATTTTAGCTGAGAAACAGTTTAAAGAGGAAAGAAGAGACACTAGAGACCTTCATGTCAATAATGAATGATCAATAGAAGTCACACACTAGAAAACTGACATTCAGTCAGCAATTCTGTATTATTCATGCACATTTTACATTGTCTATTCAGGTTTGTTGTGGGGAAAGTAGACACAGAAAGTCAAAAAAAGGTAGAAATCATCAGAATATCAAATAGTGGAATCCAGAGTGACATCTAGTGACATGCTGTAATAGAAGCACGAACACTTAATTACTGAAATATACTGATTTTACTAGTCATATTAATTACAGCTTTCCAGAAAAGTTACTTAAAAAAATGTTACAGAAGTTTCTTATAAAATACCTTACATGAACATGAGACCATTCACAATTCAACTTACTAAAATATTTGTTCCTCTGTTATAAACAGCAATTCGAGCAGAAAAAAAAATCTACAGAAACATTTTACAAATTTAATAATACTGATGCTATAATTGGCTTGTCAGTACAGATTCACCTTATGCATAACTTCCTAAACTCGTCTGCAAGACCTTAAACTATCATATTCTTCAGCCATGATCCCTGACTCAAAATCATGAGCTAACTAGTATATTCAGGACCTTGTGCCATATTTTTCAAGATAGCAGAGCAATGTCTTCATGAGCAGATTGCATTTCACCTTCTGTTCTAAACTTTTCCATTGGGTTAACTGAACAATTCTGGTCACTGAAAGTTCTGTAACAAAGAAAATCATTATTACAAAGTAAAAATGCAGAATACACTGTTCTCAACCCAGTCTCCAGCAAATACTGATACAGATGATAAACCCTTTAATTTAGATGGTATTAACAAGCAAGAGCAATTCATGTTATTAAAAGAAGAATGAGACTAATCTGCAAAGACCATGAAATAATAAAATACTGTAAAGAATCCTATAGAATTTTCCAAATATACTTTTAAAATAATATAAAATATCATGAAAACTCAATAGGCAAAATATGCTATTGATCCTATGCTTCAGTAAATAGGAATATGCAGAAATTACTGCATGTAAAATTATTTTGTGGGCTGTAAGGATAATGGATGAATGTAGAAGTTACTTTAATAGTATATTTGTTCATTTTTCAAACTTCAGTGTTAAAAAAAGTTTATCATCTTCATCTTTTCACTGAAATCATTGCAGCCCAGAGAAGAGGCGAGAGAAAAGATGTCACATATTAGACTGATTAAGCTTTCATGTCAGTAACTTTAAATCAACAAATCAATTAATGGGAGAAAAAAAAAAGAATGCTCAAAATACTTGACAAAATAAGTCTGTATTTTGCTTTGGAGTTATAGCCTTTCTAGATACAGAACTAGGGTAAAATATATTACAAGTATATTGTAATTATCACATAGCAGTCCTATAATGAAGAAATCTTAGATTTTACAACTGTTTTATTGCATAAAAAACAACCATCACTATACGCACTAAATTTCTTTCTATGTTTTTTTATGCATTTCCTCCTTCTTCTTGCCCTACATACTTGGACTTTTAAACTTAACTTCCTTTTGGAGACAATTGCAGCTTTTCTCAGATGTGCATCGCAATTACTCTTATTTATTTGCGGGTCTTGAAAATGCAAATGCACTTCTAGGTCACATTTTTCTGTAAAAGCTCAACTTTACAAATAGCAGGTCTCAGACACTAATTTCAAATAAGGAATTACCAAGTGATAGTTCTAATTTCACTGTACAAAACACTAGTCTCTTTTTTTTTTTTCCTTCTCATTTTTAAAAATCAAGGTTAACTCAGATGAATGTCTTCGGTGTCCTCTCACTTCCTTATGCTCTTCTGGAGCAGCACAGAATGTACTGGCTAGGTAAGCCAAATTCAGCTGTTTTGTTTCATTAACATACCAGAAAGCAGATTATGTGTACAATGAGTTTTTACTATTTGTCTTAATTCCATAGATCTCTCCAAGCTGTGCATGTATCCAGTAATTTTATTTCTTTAGTCCCTTGAAGATCCTTATCCCTATATTCAACACACCACTTTCTCTTAATTTCTTCTCCCTAGCTTTTCTTGTGTTTCTCCCCTCCTCACATTCCAAATCCCTTCCCAATCCCTCTTTCATATCCTAACTACTGATTACAGTAGTTATTAATTTACCACTTTACCATTAGCAGTAAACAAACAAGTCAACTAACCACAAACCAGACAAGCATGTCACAGAAACTCAAATAATAGCCCTCAAAAGACGGCAACTCCTTCAGCTATCTCTAGCTGTTGTAATGGGATCAGATCAGATCATAATTATTATTCTCCTTTTTTAAAATGGTTGCCCTTTACCCACTTTTCCCCACAAGCTCAGGAAAAGGTTGTTCTCTCCATAGTCAGGAAGATAAGAAAACCCTAGCTCTATCAAGAAAAAAGGCAAAAAAAGATGTTCTTTCCAGAAATCAATTTATTAATATATAAAAAATATTAGAAAACATTATTTTTTTAGTCAGAATACCTCCTATGGTTTTAGCAAAACATTGTGATTTTATCTACACAAACTAAAACTACTGCAGTTCTATTCTTCGTACACAGTAACTTAGTGTGACCTTCTTAACACATAAAATATTTCACTTCCAGACTGAGGTGGGAAAGCTCTCAAACATATGGAAACATAGCCATGGGAGTTGCTACTTTCCATCTGAAAGCCCTGAATTGTTCTTACAATTAGGTGTTACACTTTTTTCCTTTTCCTTCTTTCCCCCCAGCCATCCTACCCTGCTCAAAACTCTCTTCCATCATCTTTGTTCCTTGATTTCCATCCTCTCCACTGCATTTCATTACTCGTGGGCAATTCTGCTAGTTTTGCCCCACCTAGCTGATCTTTTCCTCTTGCTCTGATCAGTGCCCATATAAAACAAGGTATTTCCAACACAAAACAAAATTGACAAGCTGAACAAGAACTTTGAGCTCTAGGATGCATATAGTAGCAGTCACAGTGACATGAATTGTCCCATGAAATGAGACCCTCAGAAGGTGCTCCTTTAATTATATAGAGTTAATCCACTTGTACTTTCCCTAAAGCTACTGGTGCATTATTTTCCTAAGAATGATGACTTAATTAAATAGATTTTGGCACAGACTCGCAAAATCTGCACTTATTTCACTCACTCAGGAAAGACCTTTATAATTCTTTCATAACTGCAGTAGAAAAACTATTTCTCAATACCTCTTCAATGCATAATGAACATTAAACAGGAAATACCAGCTCAATGTGCCTTTATTATTTTTCAGATGTTGAAAAGGGGTAGATCAAGACAAGGATTTGTTAATAGGATTTGGGTGCCTCATGGCCCTAGGCTTCTTTTTAAAACTCAAACCAGAAGAGGGATGTTCTCAGCATATTTGCACAACAAGCTGATGGAATCACTTCTTATATTTTAATCATAGTCTTCAGATTAATGACTAGCACAAGAGTATCTAGATTTTCCTGGACTGGTTTCCTAGTTCTCATTTTGGTATCATTATCATTAATGATCTCTTAATTTTCCTTATTCTCATTAATTTTGATGATCTTTCTCTGATCTTGAGAGTTTTGATGTCTTGATTCATTCTTTACCCACAATGTTGGAAAACTTTTAGAAAAAGCTTGATTAATTGTATGAAAGAAAGGGGAACCACAACATCTTTCTCTGACCACAATTTTAACCAAAGTAGTTGCTTCTGCATTGCATTGAATGTGCCTCTTTTCAACAGTATATGTGTGTGTGCATGCACATTAACTTGTCCATAGAATGCCTACAGAATTGGTCTCCTACACAACTGATGTGGAAAAATGTCATACCTGAGGCTGCCTGTCCTGGGTTCAGCAGTAGCAGTCATTTTTCTCCTTCTTAGTAGCTGGTGCAGTGCTGTGTTTTTGACTTTCAGCCTCGGGACAATGCTGATAACACACCAATGTTTTTAGTTGTTGTGGGGAGGGGGGAAGAAGTGGGGAAGTGAGTGAGCAGCTGTGTGGCTCTGAGTTTCCAGGTGGGCTTAAACCACAACACTGCGGAAAATCATTAAAAAACAAAAAAATGTGGGAAACAAAGAAAACTCCACTCAAACCTCACTGATTTGCAATAGAAGAAGACTCTTTTAAGCATGATGCTATAGAAACAAACTTACCTTGCGCCTTTGAAATCTCTCATTTGATGCCTCCTTGCTTCTTTTAACAGAGGCAGGCATAGCTTTTAGCTAAACTAGTGCCTACCCTGGTGGTTAGAAAGTGTCATTGAAGAATGAATGAGAATGATAAAGGTTTGAAACACAGACTGAGAAACAAACACCATTTCTCAGTTTCTAGGAGGAGTGACTGCTTTTACCAGATCTTACAAAAATAAGGAGAAAATTTAAAAAAAAAAAAAAAAAAAGAAAATAGAGAAAGGGACGCCTCCCCCCCCCCCAAAAAAAAAATAACCCAAAAAAGCCAAACCCAAAACAAAAAAAGAGTAAAACAAGGAAAAATGTGGAAAAGGGAAACAAGCCTATAAAAGATCTTTGCTAAGGGTTTTCTAGAACTCATAGGGTGCCCGAATAAATAATAATATCTAGGCTTTCAGAAATTTAGAGCTCTGGTTCTCTTACTCAGTCAGATGGGGGCTGAGTACTTAAAGTACAGCAGTATCCCTGTCAAGAATCATATGGCATATGCCTGAGTCTTTCCCTTACCATCATTTAAACTGGCCTTTATCCTTCCACTTTCAAGCAACTTGGTCTATCAGAAAATTTGGGTCTCCATAAGTTGAAAACAAAATGAGCTGCGAATACTCAGCAATCTTCAAAACATGCTCAAATATTTGTATGTCTCAATACAGGTTAAGGAGCCTATTTCAAAAAATTGTCCAAATTAACAAACATCAGATGCAGACAGACAATATAACTATGAATATCTTCCTTTTGCACACACATGGGAAAAACAAAAAGAAAAACAAACCAAAACATGCAAACACAAACCTTAGAGGAGTAATACAGGTGCTTAAATAAAGTGTTTCCAATGCCAACTGTGTCTAAATGTAGAGGGGAGACTGATGGACACTTGACTATTTCAGTGAAAAAGATACTATCATGTAAGTCTCAAAGCATCTGTACTGCCGCTCTTCCAGATCTTCAAAGGCAGAAGCTGATCCATAACTAGAGACTTGCAGGAAATATTCAGTTCATTACCTTGCTTTTTGGAGCTGATAATTTAACAAATCAGGTTGGAAACCTGCTGTCTATGTCTGCTATTAATACTTTGTAATTCTAAACTTTAACTTCAACCAGAATAAATACCATGATTTAATAGACTGACAATAAAAGTAATTAATAAAAAAATTGTGAATATGGCTATGTTAAAAACCACACCAACATAAAAAGTATGCTTTATTTTATGTCAGTAAATCCCCTGGTGCAAAAGCAGTGCATTTGATTGTAAAGCTGGAGTCACCTCCTGCTGTTTCTATTGCCCTATGAGCACCCTGAGTGTGGTGCTTTGGAAGCTACCTTTGGGAGCCATAATAATAACTGTACTGTGGGAACCAAGTGTGGCAGCATTTACAGCCCCTTGAGGAGATGCTTTTGTACTCTCCCTGATACAGACATAAAAGAACAGTTCCCCAGATATCGCATCTTTGGGAAATCTTCAGTTCAGATTGTATTTCATGGGAGATTTCTGGGTTTTGAATAGAAGAACAAAAACATTAGAAAGCAGATGGAGTAGACAGGGAAAATTGCTACGCTGCTTCTAATTTCACTTCTCACATCAGGGTCACACATCTCCAGCAGTCTGCATGCAAGGGTTTTGGTGGTTCATTTTCTCCCAGAAGCACTTGTATCTTGGCACCCACATTTCCTCCAACATGGGTTTGGCTCAGTCTTCTCACCCTTGACTGAACAGGATTTCACGTCTTTTTTGATGCACGAACAAAATTTTTCTTTTTTAAAAGGCAAGACAAAAGAAAAATACAGCAATTAGGGTTAACATTGAATAAAATACCAGAATATATTTCAAGAAAGCAAGAATTTCAGCTTTTCACAACAGGCAGAACATTTTTGCCAACTGGATAATGCCTTCTTGACATTACCTGACTTACAACAGCTGTATGGAGACACTAAATCAAAAAAAAGGAGTTATTTATCTTTTTGCATGTCAGTGAGAAGAATAGTTTTTAATGCAATATCTGCTGCTTTTGCTAATTGTCTATTTCCATATGATTGTCTTATTGCACAAATGACAAAACAAAATTACTCAGTACTGTATTTAAGAGCCAGACAATCCATGTAGCATCTAAAACCAGAACTTTTTTTTTTATGTGGAAAGAATGACAGAATAGGTGACTCTTATAGGACAGTTTCAAAGGAAAGAATTCCCAGTGTAGAATTTTTTTTTCTTTTAAAGATACTAAGCTAAATATAAACCAATTTAAGACAGAGAAAACACTTAAAAAAACCCCAAACAGTTCAAAGCACACTACTAAATAAATAAAAAATGAAATTTCTTCTGTCCTATAAGTCATTCAGAGGTTATTCCATGTTTGGCATTTTAAGAGGATATCTTACTAAAATATATCTGAAAATATCTCAAGCATTCCCACAGACACCACATGATACCCTAGGCTCCAAATGAGAGACAAGGATGATGACTTGAGAAAAAAAAATTATGTAGTGTAATGGTGCCCTCAGTCCTTAGCCTATATTATAATTCATTTCTTCTTCTAAATGTATATAATTACATTTTTAAGATGTTCTTTAAAAGAAGCTTAGTGTAATCGCTATGATCCTGCTTAATAATGTCTTGAGAAACAACAGATCCAAATAAAATATCTCTCCTTAAAGTATAAGTCAAGTCAAAAGCTATACACATGGAAGACTGAAAAATAATCAGATTTTGCATTCCATCCTTTCAACAATACAACTGCACTTTCAAATACGCTTTGTTGTTTTCTTTTAATTCATGAAAATTAATCTTATAGATGTAGATGCCAGATTTGCATTAATTAAAACTCCACTGTAGAAGCCAGGCTTAATTGCAATCAAATTTGCTTAATTATGCATGGCAAGAGATTCCCAATTGAGAAAGGTTTTAGTAAGGATTTTTGTTTTTTATACTGACAAAATAAATTGAAATTGTCATTTTTTGTGTTTTATGTAACACTTGTAAATAATTTGTGGAGCACCTTAAGTCTTCTATGTAAAGCAATGTTATTGCTTAAGTAATTATAACAATCTGCATTTTTCATTGTTAATTGTGGGTGTCAGCCTCATTAATTTTAATTTACAGTCTGTAATGAAATTAAGAAAATTTTGTGCTGATCTGCTGAAACTTGCCTTATAGAAAGTTACTTAATAAAACTGAAGTTCAGAAAAGTAGGGAATTTATCCGTGCATTGTCAAGACAAGTAGCAAATGTTCTTTTTTCTCACAAGTTTTGCTTCTAATTTTAAATCAATATCTAGTAAAGCAATTTGTGTCAGAAAGTTTGAGAAAGTTCAATCTGCAAATTTTTCACTTCAAAGACTAATTACATAGAATGTAGACATAATATGTAGTTTTACTGCTAACAGATAATATGTCACTGCACTCAAAAAAATTGTTGTAACTCCATTCTATTGTTCATACACTTTTATTCTCTCTCTATGTTGCTTGGTTAGCCAAACTACTTAACTCACCAAGAACTAAACATGTAAAAAGGGCAAATGTTATTAACTTTGGCAATCACAAAATAACACATCATGAATTATATCAGAAATGTGTAAACACAATTGTGCAGCTGAATTTAGTTCCATAAAACCACAAGAAAAAAAAATAAGCAAAACAAAACATGAGTTTTATGAGTTGAATGACCTATAATCTGCTGCTGTCAAGTCCAAAGAAGGATGCACTGTGCTGCAACTCTAATTTTCAATGCTTGTGGACATGAATATGACTGCTACCACGGCCGTACTTTGGTGAGACCTTACACACCACCTCTCCTCTGAGCAGGAGATCTCTTACTGAAGTCAACAGGACTGAAAACCATGTTCAAACCTCCGCTTCTTGCATAAGATTTATGACATTTTTTAAAAAGACTAAAAATGTTACTTTTAGATTTATTGCTGCACTTGATGGCAGTTAATCTTAGCTTAGTTAGGTCTTCATCCTTGTGTTTAGTAGAGAGTTTTAGGTTTAAACATAAGAAGACTAAAGTTTTCAACTATCCAGGAGAAGGTTAAGAACTTTATAATTGTTCATGGAGGGCACTTGAAGTTGGTCATATTTTGTTGCTACTTGTTTGCAGGAGAAGCTCCTCATTAGAGATACAAAAATCTAAAGAATTCTAGGTCTGTAAACCGCATTATTTTTCTGTGATCAAGAACTACATTAGAAAGCAAGTTCGACTTTCCCATTTAAATAAATACTCTTCTGTTTCATAAGGGTAGTATTAAAGAAAATAAACCATCCTCATCAGTAATTTTAAAGTGTAAAAATATAAATTATTTTTATGAGAAATATCACATTTTAGCTAGTGAACAAGAGATTATAATTTAGCATTAATGATTCTTTTTTCCTCTGAATAATCTAATGCATTTTCCATCTCAATTAAGTGGTTTTGAATATTGGATTTTTTATAACTTTTAAAAGTTAACATTGAAGATGTGAAAATGAATGAGAAATTTGATGAAGGGATCACACAAAATACAATATATTTACATAGTATGAAATTCAAGATAACTGAAAAAATCTGTAGAAAACTCTAAGAGAAAGGCAATTTCAGAGTGATAAAAGTTTCCAGTTAATGCCCTCTGGAAGTTTCCAGTAAAGCAATCTAACAAAACCCCAACTCAATTCTATAATCCTAAATTCTGTAAAACTACATGCTTTATTTCAGTATTATTTTAAAATTTGATTATATTTGAAAGATAAATTCTAAACATATCGCAGGTTTGGTTTTTCAACATTAAAAAAAAAAAAAGTTTTGTTCTTTGTTGTCCAGCACCTAAAATTCTGTGGTATCATTCACTTTCTTCCAAAATGTACTCACCTACTTCACTCAATAAAAGAAGTGTCTCACAGGGCCAATTCCTTCTTCATTCTTCACTGCAAAAATATTTTTTAAATACAGTTCAGAATACAGTTCCATAAAGTGTAATGTTCTTAAAATTAATCATTATAACATAGCCAAAAACCTCTGCTCACTTTGTCTATGGTTCCCTTAGTTAGAGTTTCTTTTTAATAAACACAGTTTTCTGCTTTTCAAACCTCATCCCTTCAAACGCTATCCTTCCTTTCCTCAGTTCTGCTGAGTTTGCAGCATTGCCCCAGCCATGCAAGAAAACAGAAAGATATGGCTTAATTAGGCTGCAACTTTATTAATTTAATTTATCTGGGGACTATCCAGCAGCAGTTTCTACAGTACAGGTCATAAATTTTTCATTAATTCTTTTCACTTGCAGGAGGGCTGCCATTAGCTTTCATTCCCTCTGGTATCAGGTCCTTGGCCCTCAGTGGGTGACCCACCACCATCTTTAAAAGATGGTTAGGAAGCGCAAACTAGACTTTGAGAGTCCTGCTTCCAGCACCCACCTCCTTGTGAGGATGCTTTATGTTTTGTGGTTTTCTAACACTGGTTTATCAAAGAAACAGATCCCCTATGCTAGTTCAAGTATCTGAGATGGATTTTACATTCTTGGAGAGGCCCATAACACGAGGACTAGGCCAGACACTCTGAATTGTATCCCCTCCACAGATTAACAAGGTCAGTTAGTTGACCTGAGCTCCATTGACCTGCCAAGCTGTCCATAGAGCTTTCATCCACCTGGATGGTTGACTTCCAAAACCTGTGAAGGAAGGTGATACTTAAATGACTTAGAATTCTTTTTCCTAAGTAGTCTACTAAACCAAGGATCCAATTTTCGCCTTGAAGATCTCACCTCAGAACTTCCACTTAGCTCATCTTAATATTCCCATACCTCTTTCCTTTTTTACTTTTTACTGGAAACTATCCATAGTGGATTTGCTTATCTTTCTTTTTAAATGGTACTGACAGGCATTTATTGTTATGATCCTGCATACCCTTGCACAATACTTTGGATGAAAAAGGATTATATGATACCATAAAATTTACTGCAAAAATGCAAAGGAACAGAAATGGCAATAGGCAAGTTGTGGGGAGAGGCTGTTGTTTTTCTAGTATGCAAAGACATTTCTCAAATATATCACATATATAATAAACATATAAAAGTATAAACCCAAGAATGTCATAATGAATATAATATTTATAGTATTATATAAATCATATAAAATATAAACATGTTTTTGATACCTTCCTTTAAGAGTCTGCTATCCGAACATGTGGAAGCTAGCAGGGGAGGGGAAGAAATAATAAACCCATGACTGGAAGACATGAGAAGAACCAGTGAGCCTGTGTTCTGCTTTTTGCTGTTACTTTTCCTGTATATAGCTTGTTACTCTTACTGAACATGAAAAAGAAAAGCATAATCTTGTAAAACAGATGAGTCCCAGAACATACTGCATGATCTAGCATATGCTTGATCCACCACAAGTCAACAGGTGAGAAATAAAAACATGGAAGTGCTGAACTGTTTCAATATATCAGAGAGAAAATATTTGAAAATTCAGAGGCCATACTTACTTTACTACTTCAAAGAGGATTTTTTTTTTTATTTTTATTCTAGATGAGTGTTTCACATTGGCCTGTAGTGAAATTATTTTCAATGTTTTTTTCAATATGAGCTAAAAATATGTAGCAGAGACTTCCTAGGATTTACCAGAGATCACAGATGTGTCCAAAGCAGATTCCCAGTCTTGTGTTCCAAGTGTTGGTGGCTATGAATTAAGGTCCTTTTGGTATGCAATAAAACTAAGAATGTAATTAATCTAATGTGTTATAAATACATACATAATTTAAATTAAGAAGTAATAATCTAGTCTCCTACTTTCCAGCACCTAAGTAGATTTTCCTTTTTAAATGGATAGCAGCAGGTACTTATGCACCTCAGTGGTCTTCTAAAGGTACAGAACACTAAGAGGAAGAAAAAAACCCTCTGGAAGTTAGTTCCAATCTCTGTGCAGCGTGCAAAATATTTTCATTAATATGTAATGGTAAAAACAAGGCACATATTGGCATTTTTAAATGGTGGGGCATTTACAATGATGTTAAATATAATCTTCAATTTTAAATTCAAGTTGAGCACAGGGTGAGTTGAAAGCAGGATATCTGCTAACAGCTGCTGGACTGTTTGGTCTAGGTCCTTCCACCCGCACTGCCTCAGCCTTTTACTTCTACCATCCTAGGGGCAGCAGTTTTTCTTCAGGGCTTAGTTTCTCATGCTTTTCCTCCTTTGTGGCTTTCCACCCTACCTCTGCTCTTTCTTCGTTCTCCTTCACCTCTCTCTGTTTCCCTGAGCAAGACAAGGACAGGTTCAGCTCTTCATTTCTGACACAGCCAAACTCTATCTACCTGGCTAAGACAAATAAGATCAGCTCTGCACAGAGGGGCTGTATTTAATCTCTTACAAAACAGATAATCTTTAACCTTTCCAGGTACACCCGGATACTTACCCAACAATGTTAATGTTCTGCTGAGGCACACATCAGTAGTATGCAGAAGAAATTACAAAGGAGTGTGTTTTAAACCTTTGGTATAAGTTTTTCCTTACGTTTTGAAGGCATCGATGTGGAGAAAAAAAAACCAAACCAAACAGATATTTTCATATATCCTGTATGAACCAGCATAGCAGAGTACTAATTTGCCCTGAACATGTAAATAAAGTGTAATGTTGACATGTTGTGTCAACAACTTTCTTAACAGTTCAGCTAGCACTTAAATGGATTTTACTGTTTTTTTCTTTCTATTCTCAAGACAGGAGGACATTAAAGACTGAAAAGTGAACGAATAACAGGAAAAAAAAACCCGCAACAGAATAAAAAAGAAAGGAAACAAAAATGAAAGAGAAAGATTAAAATCAAAGAAAAGATAAAGAAAGAGAAGGAAAAAATTCTTGTTTGTAAAGGAAGGACTTTGGCATACCCATTTAATTATCAGTGGATACACAGGATAAAGAGATCTATTTCAAAACTGTGACTTAATGACAAGTTGATGTGTAATAATTTGCCTGAAGACCCAGACAACATCATTAAAAGAGAGACAAGTAAATTGTAGGTAAGAAATAAAAATAAATGTTTCCACACCTCTGACATAACTGTAAAAGTTAAAAGGCTACTGATAAATTGGAGACAAATGACTATTATTCTGGCGGAATAAGGAATCTTAATTCATTTTTTGATAACAATATTGCCAGCTTTTGCAATTTTATTATTAGCCTTCTGATATTTGATGTTTCTCTTAAAGACCGAGCTCCTAGATTTATGCTAATTAGGAGGCTATTAACTTTCAAAAAAAATACCTTGTTTCCAGTCCTGGTATTGAAGCAGAAAAAAATTGGAGCATTTCCTATAAATGTGAAATATAGAAGTCAAACAAGGGGAACCCCAAACAGGTTATTACAAAAAAAAAAAAAAAAAAAAAAAGGAGCAAAATAAAAATGGAAACCCACAAACCTATGAATTGTGAAGTCTTACTCATGATTTCTGAATATGTGGTAACACTATATTAACTGTAATTAAGTTAGAGATTTATTAGGTAATAAAAACAGCAAAGCTGATAAGAACTGCCTGCAATAAAAAAAGCAGAACACGCTGAAAATCAGCCAAAAGAAAGGGAAATTCCAGAAGACTTTAATTTCAATGGAAACTTCTACTTTACTGTCACTTTTAATGAATGATTCTGATGATTCTGCATCAAAAAAGAAAATCTGATTGATTTTAAAAACTAGTTTGCAGAATCTGGCTTGTTCCACTGACAACAAACCCAGCCTACTATTGTAATTTTCATTTTTTTAGGGATCCATGAATATTGCTGTCCGTCACTGTTTTAAGCTTCTTAGACTTCAACAATTTGATATTGTTCAGGTGGCACAAGACCATGCTGCTAGCAGGGTGAACTGAGTAAATGGCTGTAGTTATTTTTTTATTAGTTACACAGCTTTTAGGAAAACTGTACAATTTAGGAATTGTACTCAACTAGTATCCAAAATGCAATTATTTACCTTGACCTCAAACGCTTTCTGATAAGAGACAGTCACTAAAATAATGTGCCATTTGAACTGACTCTGCTCCCTGCAACACAGTCCCAGCTGGGGGATGAATGTGTGAATGTTTATTCAAATGGTGTGCAAGCTATGAAGAAGTCCATCCATGTTGCTTTGACAAAGGAATAGAAGCCCTGGAAGCAGACTTTATTAAGTCCAGTGGTAAATGAAATGAAGAATATAACCTCAATAGAGCATGCCAATCTACCATTTCCAAGAAATAACAACAATGACCAGATGTCCTGGGTTCAGCAGTAGCAGTCAGTTTTTCTCCTTCTTAGTAGCTGTTGCAGCACTGTGTTTTTGACTTTTGGCCTGGGAACAAAGCTGATAACACTGATGTTTAGACTGACCAAGGACTTTGTGAGTCTCATGCTCTGCCTAGTAGCAACAGCTACTAAGATGGAGAATAACTGACTGCTACTGCTGAACCCAGGACACCAGGTAACTTTATAACCTGGATAAAAAAATGAACAGCACAAACTCTAAGGAAAGCCACAAATTCCTACTTGTCAAATAGAAAATAATTTTTTTCTGTTGCTATTCCTCCTGCATTGTTTGGGGAAAACTAATTTCTCTCTTAAAATTTGCCATTTATACTGACCAGATACTGCTGCAACACCATCTAAGTGTCCAGATCTTAATTACAAGGGTAGTACTCCATGACCTGGAGTCGCTGGGCATACTTTTGCTGTAGTGACACCAGAGTTGTTCCTTTATACCTGACTTCTTGGAACTGATGGACACAGTGTAAGTCCTTCAGGCCTGTTTGTCTCCCAGTGCCTGAAAGCCTTATCAGATTTCAGCCTGGCAAGTCTGATAATTTCAGGACCAGAAATTCCAGCCTGACCAAAACCATCATCATCTTCAAATCTGGGCAGTCTAGTCAGAACTCCAATTCCACAGTCTGTTGCAGTAATGTTGTCAACAGAGTGTTGCTGAAAAGAAGCCCCAGATCCCAAATATCAGTCATATATTCTATATAATTTTTATATTCTAGCTGGGTCTCTAACACTGAACTCCAGTTCAATAGTGGCTGGAGAAGCTGTACCAATTGCTGGACAAACTTTGGCTTTTTGCCCCAGGTAGCTACAGCATCTTGCTCTGGCCTCACTCTAGGTGTGGCTTGAGACTTAGCTCTCCTTGAACTTTTCACCAGTTATTAATTACCTGCAGTGCCTTGTCTACATGTCCATGATTCTATGGCAGACTGAGAATACCTGCAGCTGCCTGGAAGGACACCAAAGTCCTTCTCATCTTCTGAAGAGAGGACATTTTTTTCGTACTTCTGGCCACGCACTGTCCTGAATTCTATGTCCCAAACTCATTCCCTGATCCCTACATTCAGGAATAAGGAGAGAGGAAGGATTCTGCACTTCCCATGTTCCCCCTCTGGAGAGAGAGAGCATCTGTTTGGAATCATTACATCCTTACCCATCAGTTTCTTCACAGAAAGTTCTGGAACCATCTTTCAAATTATTTGACAGAGTGAGTAGATTAGCAGCAAATCACACTATACCATTACCAGTCACAGCATTCCTGAGAGCTGGGCAGTTGCTAGCATGATTCTTTTTTTTTTTTTTTTTTTTTTTTCCCTTTTTTTTTTTTTTTAATTTAGGGGATGCCGTGAGAATTACAGTTTGTTATGGTGACTCAAAATTAAAAAGGCAAAAAATAGTGCAGCACTTGGGTAATCATAATATATATGGCAAGGGAAAAACCAAGAAGCTTTCTGTAGCAAAAAATTGTGCTTCTCTAATGTGTTAGAAAGTTCTGAAAATATTAATAAGACAGCAGATGAAAGTGACCCAGTGGACATAATTTACTTGGATTTCAAAAAGCTTTAGAAAAGGTCCCTCATAAAAGAATATTAAAGATAATAAATAACAATGAAGTAAGGGGCAAAGGCTTGTCATGGATTAAAAAGTGATTAAATGATAGGAAATAAATAGTTATAACCTCAAAGAAGAGAGATATTAATAATAGAGTGTCTCAGGGGTCAGTACTAGGATCAAGTTGTTTAATATATTTTTTTAATAATTTGAAACGGATTGTAAGGTGGCAGAGTTTGCTGATGACACTGTACTACAGAACAAGTAACCACTTGCATAACATTCTATTCGTTATGGTAGCCTAAAAACCAACCTATACTGCTCTGAAAATTACCAACAACAAGAATACAAGTGAATACCAGTAAAGGACTTTAGTAAAGTCCAGGGAGGGAGGGAAGAGTTACAAACTTGTCTGTATGTCAACTGTTAAGCTCTATCTCAAGTTTTGCAGAGTGAATGGTAAAGCTCAGGTAGGAACTGTGACAGAGAAAAGCGGCCTCTGTCATGAAATGTTTGTAAGACATGACTTTGGTATGCTATCTTCAGGAAAATCAGAAGTGTTCCTACATAGTTGATGAAATCTTACCTATAACACTCAACTATGACACGTTAACCCTAACAGCAGAAATAGTGTATTATTCCTTTCTCAAATTATGGGTAGCTTTGACTGGTTGTTAGCCATAGCACCATGTACAATCTCATTCAATAGCTTTTCCTTGCAAAATACAAATCAAACACAACCCCTTGCACCAGAACTATGCATTCTAGTTCAGGTTTTCACTGTTCATAACCTTCTGCTCATCCTCATCAGTAATGATCAATCATCCCAAATCTTAGCCCCCAGGTTTTCACATCCCAAGAGAGCTGCGTTGTTTGACCCATCTGAGAGCTGACTGGAAAAGAAGACTGTTGTTGTAGTGGGATCTTCAAAAAAGTCAGTCTTGTTTTCAGCCTTGGAAAAAATTACCTTATTCATTACTAGCTGCAGCTTCCTATAAAAAAATTGTGATAACATAGGAGTTCTCAGGGCTCAGGACTAAAAAAATAATTATCTTCCTGTAACAGATTTTTTTTTTCTACTTGCAATTCTTCCCCAAATATAAAGAATTAGACCTTTCAATCTAATTATATCTTATTTGTCTCATGTCCCAGGATGAGTTCCTTTCCCAGAGGACACCTGAAAAATAGAGGTCAGTATTCATTGTTAGTAAAAGTGAAATGTACTACAGTCATTCTGGACACATTTTATTCAAAGTGGAATAAAATGTTTGTGTCTTGGGGAAGTTGTTTTCCACAGTCTATCCCTAAATGGGAAGAACAACAATCACCCAGAAAAAATCCGTGGTCAAAGACAGTCCCAGTTATTCATTCAAATTATATCACTTCCAAGCCCAGTTTGCTTTATTCCCAGGCACAGATAAAAAGGTTTATCTACAATGTCACCTCTTACTGCTACCCTTGCAGAAAAAAATGACCTCATCTTGGGTTACCCGAAGGAACAAGAGATAATGTAGATGGACCGAAGAACCTGCTGCTGTTGAAGTGTAATGTTAGTCAATGGATTTTTTTAGAGGCTAGTGGAAGAATTCAGACTAATGCAATTTTTATCTTATGCAATGCAAAATAATGCTATTTCTAAATAAGCCTCATCATTTAGGACACTAAATGATTATCAGTTGATGTTCCACAGTGTTTTGTTTATTCTTGTTTAAATTGCAGAATTATCTGATTGTTCTGAGGGGGATATCCCCAATTTTGTTGGCAATGTTTTCATTTGTAAGCAGGCCACTAACTTCAAAAGGCCATCAGTTTAATTCATTTTGTAGTTCTCTGTTGTTCTAAACATTGTGAGAGAAATTCAGTCCACGCACAGGTTGACACAACTTGCAGCAGCTTAGTTGGTAGTTATAGCCACTCAACAGAAGATCCAACTTTGGTTCGTGTGCTTTACACATCTGATAAAATGTATAGTTTTAAATGCATTAAATTTAATCAAAGAATTTATTCTGAATTTTCAAAAATAAATTAAGGGATCTTAATGTCTGTCGTGGTTTAAGCCAGTCAGCAAGTCAGCCACGCAGTTTCTACTCCCCACCACCCTCCCCAGAGGGATGGGGAGGAGAATCGAAAGAATGCAACTCCCACGGGTTGAGATAAGAACAGTCCAGTAACTCGGGTATAACACAAATCACTACTGCTATCACCAATAATAATAATGATAAGGGAAATAACAAGGGAAGAGAATATGATACCACCCGCCAGAAATGAGCCCGACAGACAAGAGAACGTGCCCTTCCGGGGAACTCCCAGTTACATCCCCCGGCATGACGTGCTGTGGTATGGAATACCTCTTTGGCTAGTTTGGGTCAGGTGTCCTGTCCCTGCTTCCTCCTGGCTTCTCCTCCTCCCTGGCAGAGCATGAGACTCACAGAGTCCTTGGTCAGGGTAAACATTCTGACCAGCAACTGAAAACATCGGCTTTATCAGTATTATTCCCAGGCCGAAAGTCAAAACCACAGCGCTGCACCAGCTACTAAGAAGGAGAAAAACTGACTGCTACTGCTGAACCCAGGACAATGTCGTTATTTCTTTTTATTTTTAATAAGATGCTAGATACAAATTCTAGTTCATTGTCAGCTGGTTGAGAATTACAGTATGTTGCAGTATAATCACAAACAAATATTATAATTACAAATACCAAGGGAAATATAGGCTATAAGGCAAAATGAAAAAAAGAATTTGACTGTAGAAAATTAAATAAATAAAACATTAAAGCACTAAAAAATAATCCTACTGCCTATTATAACTAAATTGTTTGCACATTTAAAATACAGAAACAATCTCAGTGTTTGCATTTATGAATGTTACATGGCAATCAGAGTAGGACGAGGAGATAAAGCACAGTTAATGTTACAGTCTTCTATCTCTTTCTCCCACATATTTGCATACTGAAAATAATTTAATCCATAATATTTTTATTTAAAGCAGTGAAATTAGACATTTATCTACTTTACCTGTAGTTTCTAAGAGACAAGTAACAGGTAACCAGTATAGCCATGATATGCCATGCCATGGCATACACTAGGAGCTCTTTTTATGTAGAAGTCAATGGGAGCAGAATTAAGCCAGTGCTAAAAGCTCATGAAAAATCTTTCCTAGGATGACTTTCTCAACATCAGATAGTAAGTTTGCAGCAGAATTGGGATTGGAATTGCACTCACATCATCTAAATCCCAGTTAAGTGCCTTAATCACATGACTTACTGGAGCTCCCCTAAATGAATTCATACATGTTCCCATCAGTTCTTCACCTGTAGACCCAGAAATTCTTGTCAAAAGCAATCTGAAGTAGCTGCAGTTATGCATCATCTCCCTGTCAGCTGTCTGGTGCCAAACGTATGCATGAACTCAGTCATCATTCCTAAAGCGGGGAAACAAATACCTGGGAAATACATCAGAATACAGAAATCAAGTTCCTCAAAAGCACAGCGGTTCACCTAGCAGTACTTTTTTTCCTGAGTGTCTTATCAGTCAAATGCACAATTCATGTATGTGACTGTTTGCTTTCTTGCAAAAATTAAGTATAAAAATATATAGAAGTGCTAACTTCAATGCAAAATCATCTTTCAATGAAGAAAAAGGCTCACAAAAAGACAGAGCTTCAAGGACATTTTTTGTGAAAGTTGGAGAGCCACCTAGACCATCTGTGACATCTGCACTAATTGAAAAAGCAAACGAGGCCACAAAGGACTGTTCTTTGACCATTTAATCAATTTTCCACTCAATGCATTGTTCATTCTTAGAGACTTTAATGCTAGAATTGATTTTAACAGCCATTACCGAAACACGTAAGTCAAAGGTCTCACAACCTTTTTTAAGTTTGACCAATGGGGGGAAGATTATAGATATGCAACTAAATCAGTGACTATGATTCAAATGCCTTACTGAAAAACGTCATGTGAATCACAGTGTACCCATGTACCAGTGGTCACATGGGCTAACTACAACACAATGCAAGAAATAGCAAGATGATCTCTGGCAACATCTGGTCTGGACTCTGCAAAATTATCTTTCAAACTTTCAGTGATGTGGAGCTCATATAGCTCACTTCAATAGTCAAAGCTAATATAGAGGTAAGGAGGTAAGCTGTTGTGAAAACAGAATAAACTAAAGTGTATGCAGGTTAAAAAAAACCCAACCTTATCTTAACATCCTACTTCTCAATTTTAGGAAACTTTTGTCTTCAGTGACAAACACCTACAATCCATAGACTCCTATTTCACAGAATAAAAGCTTTTGTGGATATGAAAGAAGCCATTAAAAAAAATATAAAAATCATGTTACAAATATGTACCAAAGGCAGCCATGTCTGTGGGATGCTAGGTGTTGGCAGTAACTTCTTTAACATTGTAACATCAGCAGTTCCCGTATGTACAGGCTTCTCCTTCTGTGTTCTGGGGCAGTAAGAGTTTGGCCCTGTTGAAGCAGATTTACAGTATGACCTTTGCATACATGCATGATATATTGTGATGACAGCCACTCCACTGTGAAATATGATGCTATGATCTTTCAGTGGTTTTCCTTTGAGCCTTACATGATTAGATTGATATGCATCAATGTATCAGAAATTGTGCCAAAACAGCAGCTACTGGCACGTTGTACTGTAGGAACTTTAAGGATATTGACATAGTTCCAGAAAAACAAGCTTAAAGACAAGCTGCACCACAAAAATCAAATCACGCAATTGACAGATTATTTGATGCAGTTCCTGATTAACACTTTCCTGTTTTACTGAGATACAATGACTTACAAAAGACCTTTGACACTCCACTGTAAAGTCTATGAATGCTTTAAGATTTTTCATTATTATTGTGAGTGCCTGAAATTTGTTTAAGCTGTCAGGTGTTTGTCATGGAGTCCTCAATATTGTTGTAGTATAAAAGGCCATCTATCAGACACATTAAACACCATGTATGTTCCTTAAGGATATTGCCTGTATCTGATATCTTGCACTATTGACACACACTCAACATCCAATTTAGCAATCTGTATGTATCCAGAGATTTGCATGCACCATAAAGCAGAGCTTTAATTTTGTTTTTCTTTTCAACTGGGAAACAGGGGAGGTGGAAAAAGGGTGCTGCTTTTTACCATCTATATTCAGTGACATTGTTGAATGTTCTTCATTCATCTAAATGTTCATGTTTGGTTTTAATCTTATTTTCATTTATAAAGGTCAAAGCTAGGTTGAGCCCAGTTGGTATGGCTGCTGTGCAGAAATAGGTTAAAATATCAGTCATTCTCTCAAAAAGCTATAAGTAGACAAAACATAACTGGTGGATGAGGCAAACAGGAAGATAAGGCAGATTGGGAAAGATGGGTCAAGAGACAGAACAGAATGTGCACTTATATAGTACCATAAATTCTTCTTACATACCTTAACGCTTACAAAATTCACCTTTCACCTCTATCCTGATAACAGTCTAAGTTAAAGTTTCTGCATTACTTGCAAACTTTGGGTTTATGCCAGGTCTTTCCATAGTCTTAGAGTACTAAATGTTGTAAATGTCTATGCTAATTTTGAATGAGGTAGACAGTATAATACAAATGAGCTTTGTCTTTTTTTGCACACGACATAGTTCTATGTATTCTTATGACATCTCGTGTGATGCAATATATAAACAAAGAACAGCATTATTTTCATGCTTCAGCCTCTTGGTGACATGTATAGCAGTAAACTGAAAAAGAGAGTTGCTGCATAGGTATGGGTTGTGCCATTCAAGTTTTTTTTATTAATATAGATACAGCTGTAATGCTGTGCAGTAATGTTCATCCTATCTAAAATGCAATTTTGTAGAATAGATGATTCAGAAAACAGAGATAAAACAAATGGAAGATATCCCAAAAAATACTAAATATATTTGTATTGACTAGCTTAAAATAGAGGCCCAACTCATTATTCAAAGAAACTGATAAATAATGACAAAAAAAATATACCTAAACAGGCTGACACCAAGACATTTAAAAAGCTCTTCTGTTTTCCCATATAGTGTATGTCTTCAGCTCTTTTATGTCTAGAGAAAGCAACTGCTCCTTGTTAAAGTTTAAATACTTAGAAGATAATGAAGGCATAGTTCTTAAATTTTCTGGAAAAAATGGAGTATGGTTTTGGAATAACCTTCATCTTAGATTAAAAATCTTCATCATAAGTTGAAGTATGCTAACTTAAAACATGGGAGTGTGATCAACCCTACCTACACACAACACCAACACCCACTTCCATGGCTGCTATTTAAAGTGTTAATTCCTTCCAGTGTTCTATTACTGTTATTAAGTGCAATATTCATTCACACTGTGAGAGGGGAAAAATTCATAAACAGCCAAAAAAGCAAGTTAACATTATTAGTTACAGGAAAACTATTTTTTGAGAATATATTGGAAAGGAACCTGACCTTTCAGTTTGGATACTTACAATTGTGGTGACAGTCCTTGAACCATTTGAATTAGTATTTCACCCCCATAAGTACCTTGTTAATTTGTGAAATTTTCAACAACTCTAGATACATAAAGGTACAACAAATTATGGGGATTTGATACATTTCTGGGTCCAGGTTATCATTTAATAGAGTCGTCTAATTATCTGATTTTGTGTCATTTAAATTCCTTCAAATACCTGTCACCTAAGTGAAATCAGTTAATTCTAGTATGCATTTGATGTATTTTAGACATCAAAATGCTTTCTTTTTTTGTTTTCCCACAAACAGCAGCATTTAGAGGGAAGAAAAAGGATTTAAACAGTTTCAGTTGTGCTATTATTATGACCATGATCTTTTTAAAACCTCTAGGCAAATTGATTAGCTCTGAAAAGCTGCCATCCATCTGTAAAGTGAGAATAATCTGTAAATAAAGCTGCAGATAAGTCTGTTGAAAAGAATATTTCACTCCTGTCCATTACTGAAATACTCTATCAGGAGACAACTGTTTACCTCCACCTGCAGAAGCTTGGTGTCTACTTGCAGTCATGTAGAGAATGACTGGGGGGGGGGTGGGGTGGGTGGAACTAAGATACTGCTGTTCTTTTAATTTTGCAAGGTAAAAACTAAGGCTTATTAGGAAAAAGCAGAACAGTCAGTGGTACACAGTTATGCTGGTCTGATTAAATAGAAAAAAAGGATGGGGGCAGAAAGAAAAGAA
Organism: Psittacula echo; assembly: GCF_963264785.1. NCBI lineage: Eukaryota > Metazoa > Chordata > Aves > Psittaciformes > Psittacidae > Psittacula > Psittacula echo. The sequence goes on along the minus strand of NC_137736.1, from coordinate 85,246,554 downwards.
ACCTTAAAGAAGAAACTGTAGTTGCTATATAAAATGGCCACTGCTACTCTCCCAAATGCAGTTCTTCAGCTTCTTCAGTGGAGATCTCAATCTAGTCCTGAGTATTCTGGCTGTACTGCAATAGACATAGAAAACAAAAAGTTCTTGCTTTTACTTATTTGCTTTATAGTTTTTTTACAGTCTATTCAATTTTGCAGCTGTATTTAATAATAAAAGTATTTCAGGGTGTAATTTTTCATAAAATACTGTATAAAATGCTGCACTGATACTATATCTATTCAAGTTTAGAATTAATTATATGTTAATGCTCCATTTTGGTTGGAGGTATTGCACATATCATTTATACCAAAGCTCAGTTCCTGTTCCACACAACTTCCATGCCAAAGTACCTTGACTGAGGACTATGAAGGGATGTCTTATTTGCAAGGCGCTTAGATAAAGAAACAAAACCCTCATGTAAGAAGTTGCAGAGACATGCCAGTTGTCAAGAACTTAGTGAATATACCAGGTTTTAAAAATTTTTTGTCCCTTTCATTTTGCTTTTTTAAAAAATCTTTCTAAAAAACACTAAGGATTTCTGAATAAGAGAAAGTTTGAGAAAGAAAGATTCCCATCTACTCTAACAGGGTGTGTGAAGGAGAGCGCTGGAGTAAGGATAATGGAAAGATGTAAAAAAAGGAAAGTGGGCAGGGAGACTTGGATTAACAAAGTCAGAAAAAAATGAAGAGTAAATGACCATAATAAGGCAGAGATATGCAGAGTCTTAAAAGCACAAGTCAGATGCTGTGCAGCAAATCCAAGACTTCCACATTAGAGAAAACAATCAAAATAGGGTTGGTAATGTGCATTTTATCTTAATGTCAGAGATAATTTTTTCCATCCTTTGAGCTTGTCTCAAGCTTTTTTAGTAAGCTTTGCTAATTTATCAAAAAAAAAAAAAAAAAAAAAAGAAGGGTATTTGGATAATAAACATGAATATTAAAACAAAAAGAAGTAAGGTTTATGGAAGTTCACTGCCCAAATGTCTTAGCCCTCTATTGTGAAACAAAAGTATTCATCTGCTCTTTCAATTGTTTGGTTAAAATGCTAAATTATTCCTGGTGCTTTGTAGCAGATCAGTTAACGTTACTCTTAGTTCTATTCAGACAGCATGTTCTAGTTCTTCTTTGTATATGAGGCACTGGCAGCTTGACCTTCCTGTTTATTCCTTTATAAGACCATTATCATCAAAGTTATGTGGCAGACAATTCATAATTTTCAAATGTTAATATTAAAAGACCTAGATTTCTGCCTGATGTCAAGCTTTATTTACACACTTGGAAAAGCAAAAAAAAAAGTTCTTATCACACTTTGAACAAATAAGCTCTAGATAAATCGTGAAATACAGCTTGAAATGTTTCTTATCACATTTTTGAGAAAAACAAGATCATGACAGATGCTCTGGAGAATAGAAGCTAGATAAAATGTACGTTTGGACTCCATTCTCCAAGAGCCAAATGACAGTATATTTTAATTTTTTTCTTAACACAAACCTATGTGAAGGCAGAATGCAAAAAATAGTTCCACTGAAATGCTCCTCAAAAGCTGTTCCTCCATACAAATTCAGATGCTAGGTTCACATGTAGCACTTGTGCTGCTAACCAGATGAGCAAATAATTAGTGAAAAATAACTCAGCTAATGAATTCAGCTTTTTATGCTCCTGTAATACACAGGAGCAGCCAACGATTATTTCAAACATACACCAAGTTACCAAATACCTGTAATTTTTAACCATAACTTCCTCCAAATTTTCAGTGATCATATCTTCATAGTTGTGGTAGGTCACTCAAACCTTATAAGCAGTGTTCTGTCTCTTCATTGATCAACACATCAGATGGATCATTGCTAAAATATTAGTCCAGGGTAGGAAAAGTTGGTTTTCCATGTGTCTTCTGTACACATGGGTTTGCCATTCACCTGTGATGGCAAGGAGTAATGCCAGCACCTGGCCACCAGCTGGTGACGGTTTTACTAACAATGCGTTTACTGTTCCCAGTACTCTGTCAAATAAACAGTTATATCAATTTCTATCCTATTAAAAACTATGGACTTTGCATGTTATTCTTTTGCCATGTTTAATGCAAGTAATTTGACAGTGGAATGTTTCATAAACATAAGAACCTGATTGGCACATCTAGAGACCAAAATTATTTTGATTTATTTGTGGTTCAGACTAAAAGCTAAAGAGGTAGATACTGACTTTTAAAAATTATATTCAGTGCAGAGCTGATAACATGACCCTTATTTACCACACCATATATTCAGCTTTAATTTTTTGTTGTTTATCCTTTTTCTCTGCAAGCTGCAGCACTTGCACTGAATATAAGAGTGAAATAGTGGGTAGACAGGCAGTGTTATTCAGTTTTGCTGGCTGTTCTAAGTGATGAAACTATAATTCACTGGGTGATAGATAACAGAAGGTAATTTTATGGTTGCTAAGAAGGAGTTTGCATTTGTTGGGATAGTTACTCTACAAATTTATAGATCTATTTTGTATGTACCACATTTTAAATTTTAGTGGCAGCACAAGGAATGGTATGAGAGTAACACAAGTAGTACTGTCATGAACTCCTAGTTTAGCAGCCACTTGTAAAGGTATACTGTAATTCAAGATGAAATAGCTTCAGAATGTGCTCACAATCTTGCTATAAATCATGGTCTTTGGAAGGGAAGGTGTTATTAAGTTTGTTTTTTGATTTTCTTTTGCCCTTTCTCCATCATCTTATCTAGGGAAAGTGTTGAAAGGCAGGAAAGGCAATTCAGTACAGGAGGTCCTTTTAAGTGCTGGATTTAAGTGCTCTTTCAGGATTTAGCACTTTTCTAAGCTTAACTGACAGGTCACTTTGCCCCTTGTTATCTGGGCAGATAGACCCTGGGACTCTACAAAGACAATAAGATTAATTGTGGGGCAGGCAGTAGGATACTACAGCTTCAGATCACAAAATTCAGACAAGCTTCAACACCTGTCAAGCTATTATGACATTTACATTCAATAAATATAATGTCTCCAGAGAACCAGAACTGTTTTTGTTTAAAGATGGAGATTGGGCCCCAGGGAAGCCATTTTGTTGAACATGCCATTCTGTAGAGAAGAAATACCAGCTTTTGTCAAAGATTTAATTGTTGGAAGAGCCATTAAGATTTCAGTTCAGGTTACAAATCTGAAGGAAGCCTAGACTGACAGAGGGCTGCTTGATTTGATGATCATGGGAGCAGAAGAAAGATGGAAGTGGTAGATGTGCTACATTTGCATTTAAAAAGCTCACCTAGGAACTTAGCAATTAGACTTTTAAATATAAAAATGTAACTTCAGAGCATCCCAGAAGTATTCGGAAGTACTGAATTATGTAATGGCCAAACCAAGGACGTTCCTTGAAAGTTAGGTTGTCTGCAAAGTACTTTTACACAATGTAGCAGAATTCTGGGGAAATGCAGCTATGATCTTCAGGAGTTCAAACAGAAGCTTTAGTCCATTTATAAAATTAAAATGGACATAATTAAGAAATTATTCTTCCTAAAATTTATGAGATTATTTCTTCCACCATGATCTACACTACAAAATGTTTCTACGCTGTAACAGTATACCCACAAATAACAAGAATGCATCTTGAAAAAGACATTAAAGTTGGGGGGAAAAATTGCATGCTGTCCAATAGTTATTCCAAACCCTCCTTTACCAAAAGAAATTGAAATTATGGCTTTGTCTGCTATAGCTTAGCTTATGAGGAATAACTTGGTATTTTCACAGAGGAAAAAACAGATGATCCAACATATCCTTATATAGTTGTTAATTATAGTGATCACCAGAATTCTTGATAAGCACCTATAGACCTGATAATAATGCAGATAATGTACAGTGAGATATGCTTTAATGCCTTAAAAATGGCATAAACAATTAGCTGGATGCAAAATTGTTTTCAGTTCCTAAAAATATTCAGTTGCTCCTCTCCTTCTGGGAACAATGGGGAGGTGTTTTGCGTTTGTATCCTAATTGTAAAAGCGAAGGAAGCCAAGTTACCAAATTATTTGTTCAGAGTATTTAAATTTATAAACCCATTGCTGAGCACGTATGTTCTTTTTAGTGCCTCTATCTCCTTGGCTGTATTGCAATACCTTTACTCTGTTATATATGAAAGCAGAAGGTAAGTAAGCAGTCGGTGAAAAGTCACTTTGGGAACTGCTCACAGGGGCACACAGTGATGGAAAAAATGAACAGAAGCAAAGTCAGTGCTGATCTCTCGGATCCTCCAAAGGCTGCACTGCCAACACCCACAGCTGAGAGTCACATGAGAATTGATAGCAAGACCTACTGCTATCAAGTGGGGAGTGGGGAGATCCACAGGTAACAGCAAGATCTGGAGGCAGCTCCTTCCTCTGAGAGAGATTTCACGCTCTGCTTCACTTCAGCATTTAATCAACTGCAAAAAGTTTATTGCTGTGTATACTCCAGTGCCAGAAGCATTATCACCTAATTAAGTTGTTTCATTGTTTTGCTGTATCGAGCAACATGTCTCTTTAACTCCCTGTTTTATTTAGAAGTGAGTTTGCTTTAACATCATCAGAATGGGATATTAAATTGAAAGGGTGGCTTTTTAAACTCAAGTTCAAATCAATAATACAGGTAGCCTTTCACTGCCAAATTCTAACTGTGGTTTTCATTTTGCTGTGGTCCTGCATTTAAGCACCGTCAACAGCCTCTGATGCATTCGTATATGATTTATGACTATTCCTGTTGGTAGGACATATGTTTCAAGGCCTTTTCACTGTTTAAGCTTCCTAAAATAAGTGGAATTTCTCTCTTGTGCAGTTCTTTTGATTATGCTGACATGCTCAGTTTCATTATGTCACTAGGACAAAAGCCAGTATTTTTACAATTAGTTAATTTTAGATGTCAAAAAAGACAAATATTTAAATATGCTGGGGCCTCACAAAACCTTAAATTCTATATACACCTCCTGAAGCACCTCTAAATAGTAAATTTATTACAAATACCAGACATAAGCTTTCCTGCTCATCTTTTATTTGTTTTAAGAGTTCTAAATGGATGATACTTAAGTGTTCAAATGCCCTCAAGGTTATTCCAGATATTCAGAGATGGTTCGAGCCATAAGGTTCTCATTTTTGCAACTATAAATCATTAGCTATGTTACATTGCTGCTATTATATTATGTAATTTGCATAATGAATATTACTGTATAAATAACATTAACAAAAAGCTTCATATCACAGTATAAATAATTACTAGCTATTTAAAAGCAAGAGAAATGGAACTTGGTCACCCAATGACTCCTAAAAATTATTGTAATTCCCTTGTTCATAGTTCAAAAATTTATTGTGTCTGGTAAAATTTGGAGTTACATAGATGAGAGGAAAGCAGGAAGTACATAAAAGTTGTTTGTCTAGAGCCTTTTTTAGGAAGACTATTTTAGGGAAAGAATGCATGGTAATGCATGACTGGTCCAAATCTTGGCCTTGAGCTAAAGTGTAGTGTATTTCCAGAAAAGAAAATTTTTTAACTTCTGTTAGTAAACCCCCAAACTGATGAATTCAGGATCTGTGTGTCTCCAAGCACCAGAAATGCAGAGGAGCAGCCCTGAGCTCAGCATCCCTCAGGTTGTTTGATATGACATATATCACATTGGTTACCTCTTCCATACCACACAAACATCTATGACACTGATGCTTGTTGAGCATTAACAAAGGGCAGAATGCTTGTCTTGCATAGTGAAGGGCATCTCCAGGAGGCACAACCAGAGGACCCTGTTGGGTGTACAGAAATCTGTATGATAACTATATTTAAATTTACTTATGATATCTTCATGTTAACTGATAAAATTTTGCTTTCTGCTTATAACCCTTGTAAAAAGTAATTGCTTCCCATGACCTAGTCACTGACTGTTCACTCCTGTTCTTCCCCATTAAAGAAATAAAAAATATGTTTTACTGTAATTTCTTTCAAACACTTTATTTAATTTGTTCTTCATTTAGCCCATAATGATAACCCAGCAACCCTCTTTTCTGCATTGTAAGAGATGATGTCGGAGATAGTCTATCAGCTTTCTAAATACAGTAAAGTTATAAAATTAACCTCACATCTAAGTTCTCTATGTTCTCTTTCAAATATCCAAATATTCAAGGTGGATTTTACATCTTTACATGGAGAGAGAGAGGGAGAGGGAGAGAGAGAGGGAGAGGGAGGGAGAAAGGGAGAGGAAGAGGGAGAGGAAGAGGGAGAGGGAGAGGGAGAGGGAGAGGGAGAGGGAGAGGGGAGAGGAGGGGAGGGGAGGGGAGGGGAGGGGAGGAGAGGAGCGGAGAGGAGAGGAGAGGAGAGGAGAGGAGAGGAGAGGAGAGGAGAGGAGAGGAGAGGAGAGGAGAGGAGAGGAGAGGAGAGACTAAGGAAAATTCCAAGGTTTTTATCAGACATCAGAGAAGGTGAGGAGGTTATTACAATGGTCTCACTGGATTTTCAAGCTACGAGAAAGTAATAGTTTAATATGTTGTGATAAACTAATAAAATGTGTTAAAATATTTTTTGTGATCTTTAAAATGGGTTTGACAGAGGATTTAATCTTCACAGAAAAAAATACTTCATCTAAAAATGGGACATAATCACACAACTTAGCTGTGTACTAAATGGGCTAAGCTACACCTCCTTCAATTGACAAATAAAAGGAAAAAAAAATGTTTAAAAAGCACACTGAATGAAAAACGTGGAATCATTTCCTTATGACTGAAAAAAGACTCACAAGTCTCTATTTCTTGTATTTCAGAACTTCTATTTGTAAGGAAGGGAAATAACCTTTACTGTATTGTTGGAATAAAAGGAACTAGATGATTCATCTCTGTGAATCTGCTTGTTGAATTTGATGGATCATTCTTAAAAGCGACGTTGCTAATCTTCAGGTTTTCTTTTTTAGGTTATTCACAGATCAGTGGGTTTTCCAGCTAATACAGGTCCTGATGCTCTTCTGTCTTCACACATGGTATTCATCATATCTTGACAAGAAAAGACCTTCAGTCTACAAATAACCTTCACTGAAGTAAGACATGTAAGTGGGTTTCTATATGAAAGATAGATTTTACGGCTGAATAAAAAACAATTGTAGTTAAAAAGTGTCATTGCATGGCCTTATTTGAAGATTTTTCCCCAAAAGAACTTTTAGTGTTTGTTGTTAAAATCATTAATAGACAAAAAAAGAATTAAATTGTTGTGTCGTTAACCACAAATTCAACAGGAAAGGAAGATCAGTTGAGTATTTTATCATTCTGAAATGTGCAGCCTTTAAAATATTTAAGTATCCACATTAGTTCTTGTCAAACTAGCACAAAGCAGTGCATAATATGACCTATGTGTAAGAGCAGAACAAGATAAGAGGCTTTGGTAAGGGTGAAATATTCACAGTATGGTTACTTTGTGCAACAGTTTATAATTTTGTCTCCTAATATGATACAGTTATTACTATTATTATTATCATTATTATCATTATAATTATTATTATTACTATATGGTTATTGTTGCTAAAAATCCTGAACATGATGACAAAAATAAAAAATTTCTATTAGTAATTCAACATCAGTATTACTAAAAAATAATGAACACTTGCCAGTGACAGCAAACATCAGCACAGCAAACCGGATTAAATTTCACTGTTTTATACTACAGAATCAATTTAGATTTGTCTCAGAATGATTGGTCAAAGTTTACTAAAATTTTAGTTATCTCTCTTATCACAGGCTAGAGCTAACACTTCCTGAAGTGACTTACTGATTCACAGGACATATGAGGAGTGACGGAATGTGAAGGGGTGGGGTTTAAAAAAAAACCATGGCAACTAGAACTAATGAAATTTGATTTGTAACATCTCTCACATACCAGTCCTTTGAGGCATGTTAAAGGATATTTTGTTAGTATTTTCCTCATTAAGAAAATTTTCCTCATATCCTGATGAGGAAGACCAGTAAAGTTTCCCTGCTTTGAGAGCCACTCATTTCATGGAGCGTGTAGAAGCTTAGTATCTTCATAATATCCATTCCTAACAAGTCAGTTTGAAAGTGGTCACTGGTTTCCAAGAAGACTTCACTGGGCATAAGAAAAGGCATTGATCAACTGAGAGACTTGTTGAGGCAGAAGGATCTGTCTGCAACTCTGCTAGCAAATAACTAGGAACTCCACTTTAAGCAGCACACCTAACCTGTGATTATATGAGTATAATATTTTTATTTTCATGTTGAGTTAATAATGAAATAAAAATTATGCTAACAACAATAAAAATGTCAGGACATGCACCTTCAAGAGCTAAATTCAATATTAACATTTAATTGCCTAAGCTGCAGTACAGGAAGATAAAACACAACAAAATAAAACATGATAAAACTAAGATCATATAGTTTGATCATTCTCATAAGTAATTTCATATTCTTTGTTGTAAATATGTGTAAAAAAGCAATAGAATGAAAACAACAGTTTTAAAGCTCTCTGAAAAAAAATGTTATGCTACAACAAGACAGTTACTAAGAATGAACAGCAAACATCTATCACTAAATGCCTCAAGACAGAACTGCAGTTCTAACTGGGATTAAAACAGTGTAGAAGCAGTGATATACATAATGCATTCAGATAGTACCATGTAGTCCAACAGATCTGATTATTTTGTCTGGTTTTTTTTTTTGTTTGTTTGGTTTTTTTTGTGTGTATGGTTCTTTAAATTATTGGACTTAAATATATCTTATATGTTTGTAGCTACTTGGTTTGAAAAATTACATTCTCTCTACCTCTGTATAGAAGTATAACATCCTGTCTGATAGAAGTACAGAATAGAAGTATAACATCCTGTCAGAGGACTGGTAAATACAAAATACAGCAAAATACTATAATCCAGCCAAATCAGAGTGGTTTAAACATATTTCAAGATTTTGCTGTGTAAACAACTGAAAATATTTAATATATACATATGTATGCAAGTTCTTAAGCAAAACCATCATCTAGTAGTCCACTTTGCTTGAGAAGAGAAGAACCTCATGGACTTAGAAATATAAATTCCTTCACAAAAATTAAACTTTTCTCATGAAACCTCTAATAATGTGATGCTGTTTCCAACTTCAGAGCTGAAGAGTTAAAAATGAGAAATGCACTCCTTATATGAATTCTGTATTAATTTTAATTTTTTGCTTGAGTCTTTTGAAAGAAACAGAAATGTTAAATCATTTTTGAAACTCAGTATGTCAAGTTTCAACACAAAAGTAATTTTTTACTGATGGCTGTTTGAGATGCCCAAAGAGCTAAATACTAAACTCCCTACCTCAGCAAACTCAAGTGTAACTCAGTAGTGAATGTAAGTATCAGAGACCTGGAATGTAATTTGGAATCTATTTCTTCATTATTTTTTTTAATTTAAAATTAATCTATAACAAATCAGAACAAAAATGAGACTCCAAATTAAATTTTATAGTAGTGTACTGCAAATTTAGTACAAAATTATTTTCTCATCAAAACCCAACAAAAACATCATCATTTATTGCACTGGAGCACAAGCCCACCACACGCTATTACAGTAAAAGCTAGGCATTATTTCCATCTGGCTTTGTGCGCACAGGATGTTGTATAAACTACCAGAAGGGCTCTATTTCATTGTAATTAAAATTTAGTGTTGCACTTAAGCAATAAGGCAACTCCAGGAGATGTGATTATCATGAGATAATGACCTTGGGGTGTTATAAGGCAAGGAAGCAACCGAATGCCTCTAATCCTCCAGGGGGTATGATTATTTCAGAATAACCACACCCCCTGAGGTTGTGTGACTATTATCAGAAACAAAGTCTGTACCGAGAATACAAATATGATTTTGTAGGGAAATGTTGGTGGGCTGGTCTAGGTGAAGTTGGTAATGAAAAGTGCTGAAACAGCAGTTTTGTATGAGTTGTGTTGTTCATGTGCTAATTCTGAAGTGTCTTTAAGAACTCTCTGGACACATATATAGCTGGCAGTGATGTCATGCCTGTATAAGTAATACTCCATAAATGAACAGATTTAATCTTTTCCTTCTATTTTGGTTTCATAATTTCCATTTCATAATAGCAGTTTATACTCTGGTAAGCAATGCATTTCTGGGGGATTATTCCACTTCTCAGGTAGCTAAAGTCACTCAACCTTTAGCTCCTATCTTTCGAGACATCTGAAAAGTGCAATAATTCCCCAGAAATGCACTCCCTGTCATGTCTTATTGCTTAATTACTTTGTACTTATCAAGTAGTTGCTCTTTAAATGAATGCAGAAGCACAGTATGTTTTACAATTATGGTGTGTATAGCAGCAGTATAACACTATGATGGCAAAACATAAAATAAGTCATCGTTACAGCAGAAGTACAAACTAAAGCTGCGGTACAAACTACAATACAAACTAAGTTGGGTGTAGAACACTATATTACTCTGATAAGTATCTTGTATATGGTTAAATAATGGAACATCTTCATCTTTAATAAGGATGAAAAACAAGGACCAGAAGGAAAAGATAAAACAGATACTGCAGAACTAAAATCTGATTACGAAGTTTATATTCCTCTTGTTACTGATAGCTTTGGGAAAATGCTAACATTTCTGAAACTAGTGAAATCACATTTGTAGTGATTCTAGTAATGAAAAAATGAGTCAAACGGTGAGGTGTATCAGCAGCAACAGGGGGAGGCCACATCTTGCTATTGATCTTCCAGAAAAGAAAGTGCCCCAAAATGAGGTATAGAGAATAAAAAGCAGCCTTTACCTGCAGTAAAAGGAAATCCTGTTTGATTTTTTATGAAACCCTTAAAACTAAGATGCTGTTCACAGTTGTGAGCAACAGGAAAGGCTGTGGAATTAAAAAACTCCATTTGCACAATTCCTGTGAGAACTATTGTTGAAACCATCACAGTTAGTCACTGTAAGATCTCACTTCAGTTTCTAACTGGAGTGGTTTCCATCCTTCCTTTCCTATGGCTAAAACAGGGTCCTCTGGAGGTAAGCATTCATCTTAACGGGTGTAAAAAAAAAGCCAAGAGAGAGCTGCTCAGACTTCAAAGGCTAGATTTTCTGTGTCTGACTATCAAAGTAAGTTCACAACCTCCTTCTGAGCAATGGAAGCTCAGAAATTAAAAATTAAAAAATATACTGGGCACATGGATATGGATATCATGAGTTCAATATATGTCAAAAAGCCGCTATTTATGGCAGAAAGCTCCTAATGCTGCTAAAAATAATGCCCACCTTTTTAAAGAAAAGGAAACATATGAAACCCCATAACAAAATCTTCACAGGTCTGTTTACCAAGTTTGGAGCACTTCCAGTCTAGGAGGAGCCACACGCAACCAGCCCAGAAATTATGTTGCAGTGTAGAGTACAGTAATTAAAAACCAGGAAAATCACTTGACTGCCAGCTGAAGCAACTTACAAAGGTTTAATCCAAGGATACTAAGCTCAATACAGCCTTAATGGTCTAGGAAAACAAAGATAAATTTAACAATGTAACAAAATAATATTTATTCACAACTGGCTTTGTCTGTGTTGTCTACACCACGTAAATAAACTATTATGGAGAGCAGATATGAGTTCTAATACTGATTGTCTCATTTAAAAGTGTTTCTCTATGCTAACCTATATATATTTCAGTAACAGTATAAGGCTTCATTAAAGGAAAAAAAAACCTGAAATTAAATTTTACTTCACACTTTCCAAATACCTGTCTTACATTCCCTCATTTTGGCTTGCTGGAAAAAATTCATGGTTGAGCTTCTTTAGAGAGAAGTCCTTTCTCTTTAAAGGAGTACCACCCAAAGTAGCATTGCAAAAGCAACTGATAGACAGATATATGACAGACATATAGATGTAAGAACAATATCTCAACATTTCAGAGCAATTCTATCATATATGTAAAGAAGAAAACTTTTCAAGAAACAAGGCTGAATTTGGCTGAAATTAAATCCAAAACCCTGATAATAGGTGACTCAAGGAAATCATAATATGTAACACATATAATCATAGAATCATAGAATAGTTAGGGTTGGAAAGGACCTTAAGATCATCTAGTTCCAATCTGTGAATCTATAGTATGCAACTATGAACCTGAAAGAAAATCAACTTGAAAATTTCCACCCTATCTCATTATGTAGCACTTTTTCTGTCCATTGCAGTATAAAGATTAATTCATGTTCTAACAAGCCACTTTCTGCATCCACTTTGATGCTAGGAACTTACGTATTAATGCTGAATACTTGTAGTGAGAAATTTTAATACTCTGCTGTAGTAGAAAAAAGACTTCAGATGCTAGCATCCTAATATTCTCAATAGTTACTGTCACTGCAACCCTTAATTTAGAGCACGGAATTGGCACAATGGCAAATTACAGTGCTCCTCTAAAGCTTCACCTTCCAACCCAACACTGCAATTGTGTCAGAATTTGAAAGGATAAGAAGAGTTTATTTCTCAGTGAGTGTGATGTCACGTTGAGCAAGAAGGAATACATGAAGTGAAGAGATTTGCAATGCCAGTGTGCTAGTTCAGAGCTCATCACTCACATCTGACTTTCTGGAGCATTGTTCTTAGTAATTTTTTAAACTTGTCATTTGTAACATCCTTGAAAACAGCTAATAAGAGTGGTTGGAGCGCTGAGTTGGCATTATATTGAATGTCATTTAGGTGTAATATATTTACTTCATCTATTTAGACATAATCTGGTTTTATTAAAAATAAAAAAGATGTAAAGACGAAATGCATAAAGAAGAGCACTAAGATGGTATTTTCTTCTTAATTTCTAGGGGATTCACTCCAAACTGATCTTACTTGGATGGTGGTAGCTTTTCATGCCTCAGGTCTCTGATACATATGATAACATCTGCAAAAAATACACTGCAGAAAACTATTTTTTTGCATTGTAAAATAAGTACACCAGTCCAAAAATCACAAACGATGGTATTTTTTTTTTCTTAATGGTAGATAGAAAAAAAAATTCTGCTGAAATATTCTGCATGTAAGAGTAAAAACCTGTTATCATTCCTGATGCTTCTAACCCAGTGGAATTCATGTTTTATAAATGAAATGTTAGATCTTATTTCTTTATTGACTGGCAAAAGCCAGGTAAAATCCCAGAAGACTACCTACAGTACATCTTTTCTGACATGGGGCAATTGGCTGTTTCATTACAGGGAAATCAAACCAGATGTAACTTGATTCTTTATTACCTTCTTGTAGGGCAGAAATGGATCAATCTTTAGAAACCAGTATGGACAATAATTTAGATGATAACTTGGAGAGAGCATATTTTAGTGTGTAAGGCCAGACAAAATAATGAAATTTTGCTTTAGAGTATTTAAAACTCAGTGAAAGTCACTGCTGAATAATTCCAAGCTTTTAAAATTTAGGGACAATTTGTCAATACTTTTAAAATAAATTTTTATAAACTTTCATTTCATTATTACTTTTTAATCAGTTTATGGTATGAAGGCTGAGAAATTTTTAGAATTCTATACAGGGCTGTTAACTAATGGGTACATTCACAACCATGTTAGATAACAATGACAATATATCCCCAGATCCTCTTACTTGGGGTGACTGCTTCTCATTTCTCTCTAGTTGACAAATCGAAACTGCTCACAGTTCCATCTGTAGTCAGTCAAGAGAAAAAAGATTTCCAGATGGTAATACAACAGATACATTTTAGATGCATTTCTATGTATGGAATGAAACCTGCTTTGGAGGCCTTCCTTTTCCCTAATCCTTCCTAAGGTAAATTTACCTAAGTCTATAATTAAGCTTGAAAATTGGTCTATATAGCCAACTTGAAACAGTTTAATTGAATGAGAAGTATCCCAGTTTTACTGATTCAGTTTTAATTACCTATGTAAAGAAAATACATGGCAAATTAAAGTGATATTTGCTATGTGCTGACTTATAAAACACTCAGCAGTATAGAAGTAAAATGTGACATGTCAACAGTTGAATTAGATACATAAGCTTAATCATTATTAAACCATAACAAACATTGCTAACAGTGATCTCAAGAAGTTCAACAAAATGAAATGCAATGTCTTGCACTGGGAATAACACCATGCACCAGGAATAACACTGGCTACCAGCTGGAAAGCAGCTTGGCAGAGAAGTATCTGAAGTTCCTGGTGGGCACAAGTTCACTATTAGGCAGCAATACACCTTTGCAGCAAAGACCAAGAACATCCTGGGGCTGCATTAGGAAAAACAGTGCCAGCACGTTAGGGCAGGTGATTATTTCCTTAAGTTCAGGCCTGGTGAGAACACCTGGAATGGTGGGACCAGTCCTAGGCTCTCTAGTGTAAGACAGACATAGACTTACCGGAACAAGTCCAGCAAAGGGCTACAGAGATGATTAAGGGATTGGAGAATCTGGCGTACAGTGGAAGGGTTGAGAGAGCTGGGACCATTCAGCCTGGAGAAGAGAAGGCTCAGGGGGAATCCTATCAGTATGTATAATAAATACTTGGTAACTATCTTCACCTGGTCAATGAGCAAGGAGCGCTCTTTACAGTAATCTTATATGCTGGTAAAAAATTATGATGGACATAACCACTCAGTAGTCTTCTTTCCTTTCTCTTGAAACAAACAAACAAACAAAACCCAAACACCCAAGCGTTTTCTTCTAAGCAATATTTTTCACTATAACTGTCATCTGATAATCTTATGGAAGTATACGATATCCCAGACACCATGCATGTGTGACTAACATATAGCAACAAGAAGGGGAGACAAAGGGGAAATGACTGCTATGCCCCAGAAAGGCTGTAGATTCATTGAGATGTAATCTTAAGGACAGAATCAGCACAAGGTAACTGAAGAACAGGAAAAGAGCACATTTTACTGAAAGTAGTGTCGATTTTCAAGTTGTTTTAATGTGCATCTTGTCTTGAGAACAATGAATGAAATATCTAAAAACTGTCACAGTACTAAACCTTTCCTAGCTGTGTTAGATTAAGGTCTTTACTACACCTTTTCTAATAGCTAAAGGTCATCCAGGATTTATGCCTGCCCAAATATGAAGTTTTCTTATCCTGGGCTGTTAAAACTAGCAGCAGCTAATATATCATAGAATCATAGAATGGCTTGGATTTGAAAGGACCTTAAAGATCATCCGTTCTGATCACTCTACCATGGGCAGGTACACCTTGCACCAGACCAGGTTGCTCAAAGCTCCATCCAACCTAGCCTTGAACACTTCCAGGGATGGGGTATCTACAATTTCTTTGAGCAACCTGTTCCAGTTCTACTCTCGTAGTAAAATCATAGAATCATAAAATCAACTAAGTTGGAAAAGACCTTTAAGATCATCAAGTCCAACCATTACCCCAGGACTGCCAAGACCACCACTAAACCATGCCGCTGAGAGCCTCATCTACTTGGGTTTTGAACACTCCCAGAGATGGTGGTTCCACCACTTCCCTGAGCAGCCTGTTCCAATGCCTGATCACCCCTTCAGTGAAGAAATTTCTCCTAATTTCTTCCTTATATCTAAGCTAAATCTCCCTTTTCTCTGTTTAAAACCATTAATCCTTGTTCTATCCCCACATGCCCTTGTAAAAAGCTTTTCTCCAGATTCTTTAGGTACTGGAAGGATGCTTGAAGGTCTCCCCAGAACCTTATCTTCTCCAAGCTGAACAAGCCTAGCTCTCTCAGCCTGTCTTAATAGCAGAGGTGCTCCAGCCCTCTGAGAATCTTCGTGGCCTTCTCTGGGCTTGTTCCAACAGATCCACGTCCTTCTTGTGCTGGGTGCCCCAGATCTGGACACAGTACTGCAAGCAGGGTCTCACAAGAGTGAAGTAGAGGGGAAGAATCACTTCTCTTGACCTGCTGGCTATGCTCCTTTTGATGCAGCTCAGGATATGATTGGCACAGGCTATATAGCCAGGCTCTGTATGTCTGTCCATTTTCAGCTCATTGAACAGAAGTCATGAATCCCACCGAAAATGAGTAAAAATTAAAAAAAGTAAAATAAAAAATTAAAAAATGTCTTTTGGGGGAATACAGTATAGCATTAGAAGTAACCGTGTAGTATGTAGACATGACCTCCACATCTAAACTAGTACACATCTGAATCCTCAGGTATTTCTAAGAATTTTTTATTTTTTTTTTTTTAACAAATCACAATACAAATGAAGTTAGTATTTTGCTAATTGTGGTAAAGAACAGACAAACAACAGAATTATTTCTCTATGATATTGTTCTGGGACCAGCAATCTCATATTCTGTCAGCATGAAAATCCTTGATGTGATATTGAATTAAGAGCTACCTTTTGACAGTCATCTTCATGTAATATTCAAACCCGTTTTCACCATCATAGGTACAGTATAAGCCTGAGATCTCTGCTTGAAGAAGATGGAGAAGTTGATTCATACCTTTGTCATGTCTAGCTTGGGCTACTGCAATTTATTATTGTAGCTAAGTCAAGCTAAAATGCCTGCTTCAGCATTTCCAATTTTGTCAAAACATCAATTGCTAGAGATCTACTCCAACTCAATACTGTTTATCAACACACATCTTTAAGTGTTTCCATTTACTTCTAGTAAAATATCACATTTATTTCAAAGGAAAGCTTTCAGCTGGAGAACCATACTAGACTTGTTAATTTGTGCGTTTATTTAATAGACTAAATTTTGAAAGGGGCTTTCAAGTGTGTAGGCATAAGTATTCACACATGTAAGTAATAGAGTTTATGCTTGCAAAGCCCATTTTGACAAAAGTGATTTGCTTTAGAAACTTCTATCCTGTGTGTAGGTAAGTGCTAGATCCATCACATTGTTGTGGTTTAAGCCCAGCCAGTAATTCAGAACCACACAGCCACTTGCTGAATCCCCCCCTTCCTCCTGCTGCTCCCAAAGGGATAGGGAGGAAAATCGAAAGAATGTAGCCCCCAGGGGCTGAGATAAGAACAGTCCAGTAACTAAGGTATAACACAAATCACTACTGCTACCACCAATAATAATAATGATAAGGGAAATAACAAAGAAAGAGAATACAACCTCTCACCACCCACCGACCGATACCCAGCCCAACCCAAGCAGAGATCAAGCCCTTCCGGGTAACTATCTTCAGTCTATATACTGGACATGATGTGCTGTGGTATGGAATACCTCTTTGGCTAGTTTGGGACAGG
Source organism: Psittacula echo (assembly GCF_963264785.1). Lineage (NCBI taxonomy): Eukaryota > Metazoa > Chordata > Aves > Psittaciformes > Psittacidae > Psittacula > Psittacula echo. The sequence goes on along the minus strand of NC_137736.1, from coordinate 85,229,368 downwards.
TGTCCTGTCCTTGCTTCCTCCCGGCTTCCCCTCCTCCCTGGCAGAGCATGAGACTCAGAAAGTCCTTGGTCAGAGTAAAAATTACTGAGCGACAACTAAAAACATCGGTGTTATCAGTGCTGTTCCCAGGCTGAAAGTCAAAACCATAGCACTGCACCAGCTACTGAAAAGGAGAAAAATGACTGCTACTGCTGAACCCAGGATACACATGTATGCAAAGATGACAATGTTGTCAAAATATCTGAACAAATTTTTCCATCAGGAAAATGTTTTGAGTATGCTCATGGTATCAGGCTTTCCAGAATCTGGCCTGGATTTAAAGTGGATTTTCACAGGAGGTACTATTGTTAAAGCAGCAATTTCAGGACAACACTGTCACAGCTCACTTTCTGTTTTAGTGGTTTAGAGGGAAACTGTTAGTTTTTGCAACTCTTCCATTTGTGGTTTTTTTTTTCTAATTCTTAACCTTAATAATAAGCATAATAAGCATAAATACCTTAAATAGCTAAAAATAGAAAACTGTGCTAATCTAAATTAACTTTCTGCATGAAAACTGTAGGTTCTTCTAATTTGTGCATATAAATTAATAAAGTGTTATTGAAGTAGGTTGTTTATTTTAGAAAGACATTTGACATTGATAAAAGGACTCCAAATGATAGTGAATTTACCATATTCTTCACTAATACATTGCAAAGCTGATTGCCCTCACTGTTACAAATGTGTATCTTGCATTTACTCTTTCAACTGAAATCCCCTGCGACTGCAAGTTGGTTCAAGTAAGATGCCATGACTTGTGTAACAGCTTAATACATCAATGACTGCTCCAGGTGCTGACAGTACAAAATGAGTGAGCTTTCCCCAACCATCAGATCAGATACAATAATCTTGTTACAGAACATTTATGCTTAAATTTAAATTTATAAAGCATTGCACAGGATTTTAACCATGCTATTTCACTGACCATAATGGAAATTGTCTGACTGCATGCCCTACAAGCTGCTGATAATATGTATGCATCAGACACTAAGGGCAAGATATATGAAATGAATCGGGTGCTGCTGTGCTGGGATTTGCAATGCCTAAACTTTTAAGCTGCTTGACTTCTCTTCTGCTATCAAGGTCCTGGATTAGATGGCCAAGACTTAGTGGGAATAACAGTATAAATCACTCGGAGCACATAGATGCCTCACAGCAGCCAGAAAGTTCTGTAGGAAGCCTCTTTATTCTAGCCACCATAAAGCTTTAGCTATTGCTAAACAGGCAATGTTCATTGAAATCTGGCCATGGTTTAACAGCTTACTCTGCAATTAGAAAGCACTGAAGATGCTTTCTGTGCTTCAAAATCATGTGTCCAGGAGGTAGAGATACTTATCCCCTTACGTGTGAGGCAGAAGAAAGATTTCAATAGAAAGCAATAAGGGTGATGACTCTCACACAAGGCTTTTACCTAAGTTAAACCTATGTTCCAGCATGTGTGAAGTCAGCAATCAGTTGTTTCCTGTGTCTGCAATAATGATATTCCACACCACCCAAAAATCAATCTAAGCACAGCATACATCTTCAAAATCTTCTGAACTGCCCTGTAAAATTATGTATGGCCACCATTCTCCAAATTCTTTCCCTAAGCTAGGTCTCCAACATAATGTTCCTGGCATCACCATTCTCTATCCCTCCAACTCTAAATAAAGATTTCAATCCCAAGTGCCACGTGCCCCTCAGCCTTTCACAGAATCACTAAATGGTTGAGGTAGGAAAGGGCCTCTGGCGGGCATCTGGTTCAACTCACCTTCTCAAGCACAGCCCCCTAGAGCCAGTTGTCCAGGACCATCTTCTGATGGCTTTTTAATATCTTCAAGGAGAGAGACTGCAAAACGTTTCTGGGCCACCTATGCCAGTGTTCTGTCACCCTTACAGTGAAAAAGTGTTCCCTGATGTTCAGACAGAACCCTTGTGTTTCAGTTTTTGTCTATTGCCTCTGGTCCTGTCACTGGACACCATTGAAAAGAGCCTGGCTTTGTCCTTTTTGCGCCCTGCCATGAAGCATGTATACACATGGATAAGATTCCCTAGAGCCTTAACTTCCCCAGGTTGAGCAGCTACTCAGGGTCTCATCTTCTCCCCATCGGAGAGGTGATCCAGTCCCTTCATAATGTTCATGTCCTGGGCTTCATGAGCTGGACATGAATCTTGTACTGAGGAATCCAGAACTGGACACAGTACTTCAGGAATGACCCCATCAGTGCTGAGTAGAGGAGAAAAGATCACCTTCATTGACCTGTCAGCAACCTCCTAATGCAATCCAGGATACCATTTGCCTTCTTTGTGGCAAGGGCACATTGCTGCTTCATGTTCAGCTTGCTGTCCATCAGGAGCCCCAGGTCCTTTTCGGCAAAGCTGCTTACCAGGTGGGCAGTCCTCAGCATATATTGGTGCATCTCCAGTCTGTCATTTCCATCCTTTGTGTTTCTCAAACTCCTGCATCATGAACAAGCAAGATGTGTTGAGTTCTTTGATCCTGCCTGAAGCCTTATTTCCGAATTGTATGGATTACTGTTTCTAGGAAGCATCTGTAGCACCACAACACCTCAAAGCCAGGATCTCCTGTTCTGGTGAGACGAAGGAAAGTGGGGAAAAGAACTGAGACATGTACAAGAATGATAATCTAGCACATATGGCTAGATACAATTTACACACTTCAAATAACATATCACCAGGACTACAAGTCAATTCATGCTCATATGTAAAAGCCCTCACCATTAAGGACAACGGTTCTTTTCATTTGGTGGCCAATTTAATGCCAGATTATTCCATACAAAAGAATTTTCAAAATAGACTATGAGTTATTTATGCATTTCATAGTAAATTGTTTTTACCTTAAAAAATCACACATCTCTGAAGAATTCACTAGCATAGGTGTCAAAAATTATGTTTACTCATTTCACCCCAGTTGCCACTTACAAAGTGAGTAACCTCTTCATGAGAAGCCAGGGAACTGTACCCAAATGAATAATGTAAACACAGCGGTGTAACAAGATATTTCAAGGTTTGAGTCACGTAGAGGTAAACAATTAGAGTCCTGAAACAGAAAAAGTTTCAAGTCCCTTGTCCCATGACCCTAATGTCATTAGTCACACAGCTAAATTATAATTCAAAAGTGTGATGTAATTAGGAGGAACCAGAGCAGAAGTTAGGAGACCTATTTACTATTTCAAACTCCATAATTTCTTTCCAAGTAAGCAAATCCCAAAACATGTTTGGTTTGGTTTTTTTTTTCAGAACTAGAATTATGTATATCTATTTTTATTAATAGAAGTGGTGATTAAATTTATAATGGTCATTAATTTATTAAGTATAAATACTGTTGTTATTAACAGGACAGCAAGATGTATACTGACTTCATGATTTACATATTGTGATAATCCTTTGAATGACTTCATTGTCTGAGTGTTTAACAAAGAAGCATTCACAGTGGACTACAGTGTACATGGCTATAGTTTATGACCTGCTAGTATGAACTGAATAATACTATCTTGTATAACACACATCTAAAATATAATAGATGTGCACTTGAAGGATGAGCTTGGAGGTCATAATGTCAGACCCCTGGCTGGAGCTCTAGAAGTTTATGCACAAATCTCATTGTCACCTAGTAGATCTTTGCTATTCTTTGCAGAAACTTATCTTGTCATTTCTGTTTTACACCTTAGAAGAAAGCTTCAAACACATTAACTTTTCTTGCTCTCATTATGTCTGAATGTGACATTCACCCTTGCAAGTAGGCAAGGGGATTCAGTTAATGTTTAGCTCTAGGTAACATTACTAATTCTCTTACCATACTTAACACAGAAAAGCTGTTGTTCACTCAAAACATTGATATGTGCTGATGACAGAGATGCCTTCAGAGCTGTGTAGATTTCAGAATGGCCGCATTTATTTTTGCAGAATCTTGAGATTCTAAAAAGTCCTCATGGTATATGGCAAAAGCAAAATTAAATATTCCTGAAGTAATTCTGTAAAAGTATACAAAGAACTTAATAAATCATGTAGACTGCACTTCGGAGCAACAATCTCTAACATATCTGGGGGATGAGGGACCTCAAACAGCACCTCCAAAACCTATCATTAAACTCAGCTTTATATGACTGCATCAAACACCAGCTAAGGGAACTCTTTCTCCTGGTTTTTCAGTAATCTAACAAAGCATTTTTGTGTCTCTCAGCATTTAACATTCAATTTGTTAAATGTCACTGAAGAAAAATAAAATGAAAAAAGACATCAGTTAATAATGTGCTCTTTAATGTTTCATCATCCCATGACTCTGTGTTTCTCTGTGTTGACCTAATTTGCCATGACAGGAACATGGTCCTTTTTTCAGAATATTCCAAGTGTAGAAATGGCTAAATTTTAGTGAGAATCCTATGCTACCTTAGCAAACAGAGCCACCATTATTGACATCAATTTAACTGTTCATAGTAAAGATCATTAGGAAGACACAAATATACTAAGTGGAACATGATTTATTTAGGTATTTAATGATTTAATTGCCCCAGTTAGGGGCTGATTCTTTCTCATATGGCATTCTGACAATCTTCTTACATAAAATAATGTAATTATTTAGTATCTTGCCAAACTAGGCAAAACTGAGCTGTAAATCCTAATTTTGTTAGGCTTGTCTGACACTCTAAACAAATCTCACAATTTAAAACCTTCAATTGGAACAGGACAAGTAGGCTAGGATTTTAAAACAATAATATACCTTCCATCTGTTGATCATAAATTTAAACTCCTCCATACTTGTTATCAATGAAAAGCCTTATGTGTTGACAGCAGCGACTGCTACAGGAGTTTCTGCCATGGTGGACCAAAGACCACATCACAAAACCATAGGTACAGGAGTTCTAACATTGTAGCACCTAAGAATCTTAGAGTGAGAAGTTAAGGACTGAAAGGCAGATAAAATTAAGCCTCTCTTTCACCTTCAAGACATTCATACCAAAAGAAGATTGAGGCATTATGGCATTATTGTAAGGTTCTATTTCCATATTTCATTATCCTGTAAATACATAAGGGCCTATAGCAGTCATTACTATTAGGCACCGACTCACAAACGCAAGAATTGGGAAAACTAGAGGAAAAGTCTGAGCAAAGTGGTGAAGATTTAGGTTAGATGTCAGATTGGAATATTCTACTGAAATTATTGCAAAATACTTGCTGGCAGAGAGAATCATAAATCTGGCCAACTACATTTATTAAAAGTATTCTCTATGCATTATTTATTTTAAAATAATAACCTTCCAGATATTTAAGTATTAGAGAGACTCTGTTTTTCCCTAGAAACTTCATTAATTTACCTATCCCAGTATAACCCATTTAACCAATTTATCTACTGTTTTATTCTACAAGCAGCCTGCAATTTGAGCTGTCACATTAATATATAGTGATTCCAGTGCACTTAATCAGGACAACTCTGAAATAAAAAAATGGAAGGAAAATGCATAAACATTTACAAGGTCATCTGCCAGCATGTTATTTCATGAATGAAAGTATCCTATGAGACACATTTTAACCTCAAAAGACAAGTTCAACATGAGTATACATATTTTTATATTCCTAGATGCATAGATTTCATGTGTACTACTTAGTATCTGCTATTCCTATGAGATAATTATATTGAAAATTATTAGCCCCAAATGCAGTACCACAAAAAGACTAAGCTCAGATTACTATTTGATCTTTCACATTTGAAATCAGTTTCACACATTCCTCTTTTATGACTCTGAATCAGTTTTGGCAACTCTCACTGATTACCATGTCGTGTCACTTTCAAACGGTTTATACTGATTCAGAATAATGGATTAATTCCCATAAGTTGTGTTCTCAGAAGACTGGAAATTACTTTGGATACACTTTCTACAGGGTTCCTTTCTCTTCTGGTGTACATCTATGAAGGAACTTAAGAGGAGTTCAAGATGAGAACGTTCCCTGATCTGCTGATGTTCCAGAACCTTTTCACAGCAAAGTACATTTCCTGAGGGGACATAAAAATATTTTACTTAGCAGTGGAAACATCAGCGATTTTGAAAAAATATGTAAAAGATTACTTCAAGAAAGTTGTTTAAACTTATCACATGCAGATAAGAGTATATTTCTAACTGTAAGGAAAAAAAAAAAGTCATAGAATCATAGAATAGTTAGGGTTGGAAAGGACCTTAAGATCATCTAGTTCCAACCCCCCTGCCATGGGCAGGGACAAATCCATTACTTCCAACAAAGATCAGAGATGAGAAAACAGCCAAAGTAGAAAAAAAATCCATGACAATTTATGAATTGGTTACATCTACTTGGGTTCCTGCCTGTGACACCATTATCCTAAGCATAACATTAAAATGTAGCTTGCAGTCCAGTTATCTGACTGTTTTAGATTATAAGGAACAGGAAGCAAGTGTGAGGAAGTGAAGCATGATGATCCTCGTCAATGCCCTCTCAGTGTCATACAAGATAATATCACTCCACTCAAACTTTAGACTAGATTCCAATTACAGACAGTGGAGACCACCAGGGACCACCAGGCACTTATAGGATTCAATTGCTTATTTTAGGTATCTATTTTGGATGTGTTTATTCACATCCTGAGAATACATAGCATTCAACAACATACAGAGGCAGCTAGACAATTCACATGTGGACAATGAAGGTGTATGTATCTGATGAAAGACCATGCCATGTCTCTGATTGCTTTGGGACATTTCTTTCATTTGGAAAAGTCAATGAGGAGCCTTATGAGTGACTAACTCCAGTGATATTTGTATTCCACAAGTCATTCAGTTTGATGATGTATAATGCCAGATATTATGTTACCCAGTTATCTGTTCCTTATTAGATAAGCTTCAGGCAATGCTGTGGCTTATGGCCAGTTGCCTTTTCTGTTGAAACATTAGATCACAGAATCATAGAATAATAGAATAGTTAGGGTTGGAAAGGACCTTAAGATCATCTAGTTACAACCCCCCTGAAATGGGCAGGGACACCTTACACTAAACCATGCCACCCAAGGCCTCATCCAACCTGGCCTTGAACACTGCCAGGGATGGAGCATTCACAACCTCCCTGGGCAACCCATTCGAGTGCCTCACCACCCTATCAGTAAAGAATTTCTTCCTTATATCTAATCTAAACTTCCCCTGTTTAAGTTTGAACCCGTTACTCCTTGTCCTGTCACTACAGTCCCTGGGGAATAGTCCCTCCCCAGCATCCTTGTAGGCCCCCTTCAGATACTGGAAGGCTGCTATGAGGTCTCCACGCAGCCTTCTCTTCTCCAGGCTCAACAGCCCCAACTTTCTCAGCCTGTCTTCATACGGGAGGTGCTCTAGTCCCCTGATCGTCCTTGTGGCTATCCTCTGGACTTGTTCCAACAGTTCCATGTCCTTTTTATGTTGAGGACACCAGAACTGCACACAATACTCCAAGTGAGGTCTCACGAGAGCAGAGTAGAGGGGCAGGATCACCTCCTTCGACCTGCTGGTCACGCTCCTTTGGATGCAGCCCAGGATACGGTTGGCTTTCTGGGCTGCAAGCACACACTAAAGCCAGCTCATGTTCATTTTCTCATCGACCAACACCCCCAAGTCCTTCTCTGCAGGGCTGCTCTGAATCTCTTCTCTGCCCAACCTGTAGCTGTGACTGGGATTGCTCTGACCCAGGTGTAGGACCTTGCACTTGGCATGGTTAAACTTCATAAGGTTGGCATCAGCCCACCTCACAAGCGTGTCAAGGTCCCTCTGGATGGCATCCCTTCCCTCCAGCGTATCAACCGAACCACACAGCTTGGTGTCATCGGCAAACTTGCTGAGGGCGCACTCAATCCCACTGTCCGTGTCACCGACAAAGATGTTGAACAAGACCGGTCCCCACACCGATCCCTGAGGGACACCACTCGCTACTGCTTTCCAGCCGGACATCGAGCCATTGACCACAACTCTTTGCGTGCAGCCATCCAGCCAGTTCTTTATCCACCGAGGGGTCCACTCATCAAATTGATGTCTCTCCAATTTAGAGACAAGAATGTCGTGTGGGACAGTGTTGAACGCGACATCTATATTTGGTATTTTTTAAGCTGTTACTATGTTATCAGCTAACATTTCTAATTAATAGAATATTTGTAACAGAGACTTATTTCTCAGCCTATTCAATGCTAGACTACAGATCAGACTTTACCATGTCAAAGAACAAACTTCTGTTCTAGGCAAAGTTTATAATTGCTTTAATAAAAAGTGCAAACCCAGATATATACCTTGAGATCTACTTTGCTCTAGGACTTTCCTTCTCTCTTGATTAGGCTGGATCTTGTTATCGTCAAACATCTATTCTTCTAGGCTTTTTTAAACAGACTGCTCATGGAGCTGTGAGGGTTTAGCAGGAAGTAACTAAAAAACATTTTTTGACATTAAAAGGGTTCACAGGACTTAGGTTTTCAATGCTTTTATATATATTTCTGTAAGATATAATTTTAAAATTAGGTGTTGCATTTGGAGAGTAAGTATTTATATGGAAAACTCTTCTAATGCAGAAATAAATAAGCTAAAATAAATAAATAAAAACTCTTTTAATGTAGACATAAATAGCATATACCATGAAAGCTAATTCCATATCTTGATATACTAGTTTCAAGCTGTGGATTAAATCCAGCAAGTGAATTAGTTATAGTGTAGTACTGCAATTGCTATAATTTTCAATTACCATTTTTAACTAAACTAGGTTTTAAAATATCTTTACAGCTTTAAAGTAAACATTGATATTTACCATGAAGCCTATTCATGTTACATTTCATCCCATCTTGTTTTGTCAATCAATGCCTAATGCAGTGTTAGTCTAATTATATATATACAGTGTAATTACACTGTAAGTAGAAATCCTCCTATTAAATATAGCAGTGCTTTAGACATGGGTAGACTAAAGAAACAATGCTCTACAGAGTTGTGTACAATGCTTCTTATCTAAACGAAGAGCTGAAATGTCATATGAAGATGAAGCACAATAAAAGTGATTGATATGTCTTTTTTTTTTTTCTGGTTAAGATATTGTATGCCATCTGACTACTTTGTAATGCACTCTAAACACAGAAGAATAGTGTCATAATTCTAGCTGAAGATGTGTATATCTGTTATTGATTTAATCTGTTTAAATTGCACTATTGTTTTCAATGAAAGCTTATAATGCTTCTTAGACGTGTGAAGTTTTCTTTTTAGCTTTAGTACTTTACAGAAGAAAAGAAGCAGAGAGAGCATCAGATCGGGGAAGCACGTGCATCAGCTGTTATCAGTCACCCAGCTCATAGTCATCTCATTAACGTGGTTTCAGAAGAAGGTCAGACCTGTAGCAGATGTGTTACCCAGGTGACAACAGGAACATCAGCACTGATGCATATCACTCGCAGAAGTAAAACCTCTCTGCCTGGACCACTGCTGCCCAATCAGGACACCATTACAATTAACAAATTGTTACTCTTAGTCTCATAAATGTATATAAAAAGAACTGTCATCAGTGTACTTCCTTCAGATCTACTACAGATCTCTACTTCAGATCTCTACTTCAGGAGAGCAAATCTCCTCAGATGCAGTCAACGGAGGAATTTTGGAGAGAAGAGGGGAAAAACATGTATATATTCTCTCAGTGGGTCATACCATATGGGGAGAAACCTAGAAGGCTGGTGCATTTCCAAAGCACAAAACAGACAACAACAAACATGGTGGATCAACATGTCCAAGAGGTATGCAGTGCAGGCTGCAAAACCTAATCTGTTTCTAAATGTCAGTGTCTATATGTAAACTAAATGTCTCAAGTTCCCACTGCAGACAGCTGAATGTTAGTCAATAAGGCAAGAAGGCATCTGACTAAATGCCATTAGATACTCTGGGGTGATTTTAAGAACTCTCCAGAATCTACTGATTTTATTGACTAGATGGAAGTTTAGATACCTAACTCATAAATTGGTACTTGCATTTGGAAACCTAAATTTAGATATTTAGAATCCAAAGCTGAGCATCAGCCCTGAGCTGTGTTTCTAACTCTGGAAACAAATTATACTTCTATGATCACAGGAATCAGAAGTATAGAGAAGCATTCTTGCTTGTTAGCTGTACAGGATGAACCCAATACATAAATGAAAACCTTGAAGTTTTAAATCCTGTAGCCAGGTATCATGATTTAACCCCAGTCAGCAACTAAGCCCCACACAGCTGCTTGCTCACTCCCCCTGAGCAACACGGGAGAGGATTGGAAGAGTAGAAGTGTGAAAGCTCATGTGCTGAGATAAAAACAGCCTATGTAAAGCAAAAGCCATGCACATGAGCAAAGCAGACCAAAAAATTCATTCACCACTTCTCATCAACAGGCAGGTGTTGAGCCATTTCCAGGAAAGCAGGGCTCCATCATGCATGACAGTTACTTGGTAAAACAAGCAGCATCACTCCATATACCCCCATTCTCCTTCTTCTTGCCCCTGCTTTATATTCTGAGCATAACATCATATGGCAGGATATCCCTTGAGTCAATTGAGATCAGCTGTTACAGCTGTAGCTCCTCCACTTCCTTGTGCACCACCAGCCCATTTCCTGGTGGGGTGAGAAAAGCAGAAAAGGCCTTGGCTCAGTGTATGCACTTCTCAGCAATGACTAAAACGTCCCTGTGCTATCAACTGTTTTCAGCACAAATCAAAACCATAGCCCCGTACCAGCTATTATGAAGAAAATCAACTCTATCCCAGCCAAAACCAGCACACCCAGGGACAGACTAGAGCATGATCAGTTATGTGAACAGCTGTGCATAAGCCATGACCATGAAGCAACTGTGCTGGTGTGGCTTAGTAGTAACTTGTAGGAACTTGCTTGCAGTAGTAACACACTCCTCCCAGACTTTTTCTCCTGTACCCTTGGAGGAAAATGGGTTTAGTGCTGTTGGGTGAGGATGCAGGAAAGACCACTAAAGCTAAGAGAGCAATAAAAGGATGTTGCAGAGATAGGAATATGTGATATCAATGCGGCTTGGAAAGCTTGGAAGGCTTCTACAGCTGAAGGATAGCTGAAGTTGTGTTTTAACATTTAAAAATTATTTAGGACTACCCCTCCAAATGTTTCTTGAGACCAACCTGGCTGTCTTTAGCAGAGGCCAAAGTCAAATTATTTCTGAGTTTTGAAAAGGCTGAATTTGACTCGGTTTATTATCGGTTTATTATCAGTCTTAGAACATTTTTCTTTCTATCACATACTTTCTCCAAAATCTTTAAAATTGTGCTCAGTTTACCTGGTAATTTTTATGTTTTCCCTTTTCCTGTAAACATAGGAAAGCATGGGGTTCTGTTGTCAGATAGATACCTTCATATCTATGGCATATGTGATATACAAGGAAAGGCTGAGAGGGCTGGAATTGTTCAACCTGGAGTTAAGAAAAGGCTTAGGAGAATCTTGTTAATGTGTGTAATGGAGGTCAGTAAAGAAGATAGAGCCAGACTGTTCCAGGTGATATCCAGTGAAAGGACAGGAGGTAAAAGGCACAAACTGAAACATAGGAAATGCCATTCAAACATAAGGAAAAAAAAAAGCAACAAATATTTTACTGTGCGTGTGGTCAAACACTGGAGCAGGTTGCCCAGTGTTCAATATCCCCATCACTGGAGATATTGAAAAACTGACTGGACACAGCTGTGAGCAAGCTGCATCAGCTGACCCTGCCATCAGCCTAGATGTTCTCTAGAGGTGCCTTCCAACCTCAGCAATTCTGTGATCTTGTGATTTCTCAGTTTCGTATGTCTGGCCAGCAGAAAATTATGAGGCAATAAAAGATTTTTAATAACTATTTCAACCTTCTGAAAACTTTTAAATCATTATTTCCACATATTACCCAAGACTATTTAGAAATTTGCATTGAATCAGAAGTTTAGCATAAGCAGAGCAACCTTGCACAGCAAGCAATTTAACCTTGATAAACACAAATCAAAGTTTAAAGTACTAGTACTGTTCATATTTTTTGTTTACCTCTTCAAGTTTTAAATTCTAGTTCTTTTATATATTTTTGTGAAAAAGCATGCTCTAGATGAGAAACTGAATCCCCTTGTATGTGTCATGGCCACCAGCTGATAGTCACTGACCAGTGAAGGGAGATAATTCATTAGCAAAGTAACATTAATCTACAAGTTTAATGGACTTCACCCATCTACAAATCACATTAGAAAGCTGTGATGCCTTATAACCCAATCATGTACAGCTCTGAGCATCAGCTGGGGCTCACTCCCTGTCCTCCACTCTCATTTATATCCCCAGCTCTCTGCTTTCTTTGAGGGTATAGAGCATTTCTTAGTGGTGTACCTTGATGCATCTCGAGGCAAGTCCCCAGGCAGTAGTTTTATCCCATGGAGGCATAACTGATTGTCTCTCTTTCAGCTGCACAAAACACAGCTTATGTTGAAGTCACTCACTGAATATAGTGAAATACTGCTCTAGAAACTTATGCCTGTAATTTCATAGTGAGATGAATTTCCATGTACAGCTGAAGCAAGATTTAGAGGAGATCAATGAAACTTCTCTCAGCTGATACAAAAAAAATTATTGTGTAGACTTTAGAATAATCAAAGAGTTAATCTAGTTTCATTCCTACATGTCTAAAACTCACTGGTAGGCTTTTATTATGTTAATCTTCTAAACTTGCAAAGCAAAAAACTCAGTAAACTGAAAGTAACCAAAGGGGCTCTTTGGTAGAAACAGAAATGAGCTGTGTCTTTTGAAGTGTTCCAGAGAAAACGTGTTCAGAATATTTAAGTCTCAAGTGAGTTACCAAAGGTTATTCATTCACAAGTGAGATAAATTCATACCTGTCAAATTGTCTGGATCCTCTGTGTGATCACTAGGGCCTCAAATCATTTATTTTTTTCCCCAGTGAAAGTTTAATATTTTCATGTGTCCAAATTTAGTAGCATTTCCTGTGTCTGAAAGTAAATGAATTCATTTTCCTTTCTTCTCATTTTCCACTTTACCAGACTAGTGAAGAAGGGAAAAAAAAAAAAAAATTCAGGTTGGCTGACATAAATTGTTTTTAAATACAATTTTACAGCGCCAACAATCTGCAAACTCCTTACAACAGACACTATAGCTGTAAACAGTCTTTTTAGTAAAATTATATGTCTTTCAGTGATTTAAAATGGGTGTATAATATAATATTTCAAACTATTTCAAGACTTGTTTAGCCCTAGAACACTTTTCCAGTGCTTAAGCTGTCACATGTGCAAAAGAAAGGAATATGAACCCAGAAACTTTCCTTTTTCTCCAGTTTGATACTTGATCCAAAAGGTGTTATTATATGTATCCTAAACTTGTTTTATTATAATTACATGAATCACTGTTTCCGTCATGCAAAATGTGAACAGAATTTGGTATCAGCTTTGTGGATTGACAAAAATTCAATGGAGCAGGGTCAGCAAAAATAGCAGAAACCATACATTTTCAAAGAAAAAAGAGATGGGCAGGAAGAAACAGAAATAGTTGGCTTATGAAGCTAGAACAGCAAAAACAGTGGACAGAAGCATTTACAGGAGTCGCATTACTGACACAAAAAGAGACAGATGGATACTGTGGACTTGTATTTTCCTAACAGTTCTTTTTTATCAACTTCACATGATAGGAACTTAGATTGCAAGTGAGTTCAAGGTCACTATCTCTGCATAGCTAAGTTTTTGTAAAATAATTCATGGCAAATATCTTGTTTACTTTCACAAAAAGAGAAAAGGAGGAAGCAAGTTCCAGATATCTTTCATATGCTTTATGCTAACTAGGTTGACATTAAGGAAACAGAATATAGGTTCTCAAATAATAATACTGTTTTCTATTTTTGTATTCTATACTTTATGGTTTTGTTGGTGAAGTGATGTATTTCACAGCATTTATGTCCTATGTTTTGCTGCCTTCGGCATCTCAGTGCAATTATGTTAAATGGAATTTTTAATAAAAGTAGTGAGCTGAAATTTCAGAAACCTCCGTATACTTTCACCTGCCTAGATAAGCAATTTCAGAATTATTACTTCTCCAAACAGTATCATTAGATCTCACAAAGATTAAAATACTTCTAAGAACATATCTTTTATTCTATTCAATTTACATGTTTCTGGATGAAACTGTAAATCCTCCCATTCAGTCACATTGATGTGGCTAACATATTTTTTTCTGAAAATCTGTGCATAATTTTTTATTTTTTAATCTATTCATTACTCCTCAAACCTCACTTAGGATATGTTTGTTCTGAAAAATGCAGATAAGATATCATATACTGTTTTGACGTTGTCTGATTCATGATGGGAAATAACTATTGGAGGAGATTTAAAACAATAAAACATTCAATCAAAACAAAAATGAAATTTTCATCCTCCTAAGAATGAAAGATTGAAGTATTCCATGCTTGTACCTTGAATAAGACTATATTACTCCTTTGGAAAACATTTTCTATGTTTGCACATGCAAGTTAGAATGTGCTTACAAATGCAATATAAAAGAGTAATTCTAATATTATTATTCAAAGGAATGTCTTTGACATTTTATTAAAATAGAAAGCTGCTATATATATATAGAGAGAGAAAGTCACAAAAATTATTTTCTGGGGTTCTGACAGTACTAAATGTGTGTGATTTATGCTATTGTAAACCCAGTATTGTGGATCTTGCTAAGGGGAGAATCTGGGCAAATGAGGTCAGAGAGGAATGTAGTGGCATATGTATATTGTATAAATACAAATAAAATAGATCACAAGGTACTCAGAAAATGACAGATACTTTAATTCTTTAAGGGCTTAGACTTCCAACACCTTTAGAAATTATGAAATGAAGAATAACAAAAAAACAACCCCCCATCATTATCCAAGCAGAAGTGGTGTAAGATCATTTGTCTTGATGGATGTCACCTTAGAGCACATATTATCCCTATCTCTCAAAGTGTTTTTTCCCCCTTATTTCATCTCTGACATTCATTGTAAATTTAATGATCCACATACGATTTGCTGGTGTCTCAGTCTGGTGTTTTGAATCATGAAACTAGTGCTAAATTTATAGCACTGCAGTACTAAGTGAATCATTAAGCAGTACAGTGATTTCAATGATTTGGATCATTCTGGACCTCATCACTGTATAATGAGGTTCCATTTAGTGTAAATTTTATGTAAAAATTCAATTTGCAAACCAACAACATGAAACTACAACATTTTTTCTAACCTGACATTGTATTTATTTATTGTGATTTCCACCAATGTTTCACATGGAGAAAGAAAGAGCTACCTCATTACAAAAGTAATTTCTTACACTCATTGCACCACTGAAAAAATGTGTACTTTCAGATTGTTTTTCTTGTAGAAACTGGTTTTAAACATAAACCTTTAGAGGGCTCAGCTATGATTATTTGAATAGGCTGAATTACATTGCAATATTACTGATCTGGCTAAGCACTTGAAGAAGAGAAGGTTCATAGGGCTCCCAAGCCCTTCCCTGCAGCTTGAGAGGATCCACTAGTGCAGAGGGAAACATTCATTACTGCCCAGCTCGATAGCATTGTGTCACCCAATTGCTGTTTCTACTATAAACCCTGTTTTTCAAACTGGAAGATTTCCATTCTGAATGTTTTTGCCTTGCTTCTCTGAAATACACTGAAGGAACTGAATAGATACATGTTACCAGTCCAAATACAGACTCCCCACTTTGAGCAGTTTTACACTGTAGAAAATGTAATGAGCACAATGGAGCCAATGTACTCTTAGAATAACTAGCATTTTGTATAGAAAGGTTTTAATTTACAAACTAGTGATTTTAGACCTTTTTTCAGCAAAGTTTGTTCTCAAATTTATTTTCATCAAACAAAAGCAATCTAAAATATTCACAGATAATACTTGAAACATTCTCTAATTACATTTCATTTAACATCTTGGTATGTTTGGGCCAAAGTCTGTAACAGAAGAACATTAATAGGAAGGAAGTACATTTCTTCAAATGACTGATGATTCTTCAGTTCTTCTGGTCCAGCTGACATGCATTTTAGGAGCTTGAGATTTAGTTAATTAAGTTATAGAAACCCTACATTATTTTTGAGATGGTGTAAAAAAATGGGGATATCTTAAAAATCCTTAACTTAATTGATCTGTTAGTTTAACAGCACATGGCTGCTCAGACTCTCTAAGTAAGTATGTTACAGATGACAAAGGTTAAAAAGTTGTGAATAGGAAGAGAGAGGGGCTTTTTTCTCCAAAGGAAAAATGAAAGCAAAAAGTAATAGACACTATGCAGTAAATCAAATGCATATAACTGGTAAATAAGCAAAGTAACACAATAACCCTAACAAAATCTTCAAGAAATGCTCATGTTACAAAACATTCTATAACGGTGCAGCCACTTTTCTTCATGACTGCTCAACTTAGATGCCCATTGCTAGACATAAAATGGAGAAATTTTACGTTAAACAGCATCAGTGGCTAAGAATTATGTGATACTACTTACTTGGATATTTTTAAAATGGAGAGGAACATAATAGAGATAGAAGTTCCTCTCTGCCTTTTAGCTTTCTTTTCCACAGTGCAGTTGTAGACACAGTATTTTATAGAAGCAGGAACACTCAGAAATCTGACTTGAGAGACAGTAAATCTTGCTATATAAAGTTATGTGGTTGTTATAGAGTTGGAAAGAATAGTAGAGGAAGTGCAATATGAGATCTCTAGCAAACAATTTGAAATACATCTTTTTTAAAATTTACAATTGAATCCATGTTTACTTGTAACAGTGTTGTAGCCACAGGACTGCTAGCTCTGCAAAGAAAACCTGTCTTTAGACATATATGCAGTATCCAATGCATTCTTGCTACCATATATTTAGGAAGTAACGATACTTGCTTTCATCTAACTGAAGGGATATACATATGCACACTCTCATACCTAACAGATTCAGTAATACTTTCATACACAGGTTTGAGAGTACCAGAGCTAAACAAGCCCAGTTTCTTATGGATTTTAGTATCACAGCTGATACCCCCTCCTTACCCTCTTGAATAACACTTTGAGCGATTCCTCTGCAAAGGTTAGCTAACAGACAGGTTAGCATGACAGCTTTTTGTTGGTTTCCTGAGCAGCTTTGCTCCAGCTCACACAGAGCACACAGTTCATCCAACAAAAGGATTAGATATCTAAACAGATACCAAATAAAGCTTCAAAGCAAATAGCATGCCACTGTTAAGAAAAAAGTTTTGTTGTAGTGTTTGCATTGTGAGAAGGCAATGGTGTTCAGAAAAAACCCTACCACTATTGTCAAAGGTTACTTGCAATTCTGGCCAACGGTAGAAAACATTTCAAAGGTTAATGCATGTCTCAGAATATTTCATGTAAAACAGACACTTTAAAGGCAATTTGAATTATCCACCCCATAAATCAGCATTTTTTTAAATGTTGGCTGGAACCTATCTCAAGCTTGAGTTATTTCTCTTACAAAGTGTAGATCAATCATTTACAGTCTCTATTTTAAGGCTAAGACTAAAGCTAAAATGTTTCCAAAATGCAGTTTCTAAACATTAAAATATCATTTTGTGGCTGTGAATTGCAAACAGGAAAAAGACCCAAGCAACCCCTGAAAACAAAATAATTACAAACCACTCCTTCCTACACACACAAAAATCCAAGATTTGTCACAGATGAACTAGAGGATGAACAGCATTTGAATACTTGAAAGTCTGTGTACTCTTTGATTTCAGACAGCTTTGTTTTCCCAACTGCATTTTCAAGCAGTAAAAGATAAAAATAATAGACACAGTAAACTTGTTTTTGGCATTTTACCCACAACATTACTAGATAAGCTAATATTTTTCTAAGTTTTTATTCAGTTATTTGTTGTAATAACAATTCTTCTGCTTAAAATTTAAGCTTTATGCTGCTGATTTTTTTAAACACTGTTGAAAGTTTTGCAACTTAGCTATCAAGGACTATCTCTGTATCAGAGCGTTGTCATCTCCAACATCAGATTAGTATGTTTTATCCAAGATCATAATGTACTTGACAGGATATGATTGTTATTTTTTTTTTAATTTGACATTTATTTGGTGTGCAATGAAAATATATACCATAAAAACAAAGAAAACTTTCCCATGCGAATAATTTCCATTCTTTGGTAGTTTGCATTTTTTCAGGATGTTTCTCATTTCTACAATAGCACCAGCCACTTTACCTGCAGTGCTACGTCTTCCCATATGATCTTAATTTTATGGGTTAGTAGCAACCAACCATATGAAAACCAATAAAAAGTAGAAATTTGTTTGACAATGGTGTGAATAATATCACAAAAAAGCCTGAATAAAAATTACAATGAAAGGCATGATTCTGCTAAAGCGTATCACCATCAGCCTAGTAATCCAGGATAAAGCAAGATAATTGGAGGTCCTACTTGTAAGAACATGTAGACTGCAAAAGAAATGCAAACTTTTTTAATTTTGAGACTACAGGTAAATTTCCTGTACTTAAAAACCTCATATTTTTACATTCACAGATATTTCCTTTTCACAATGCTTTCAGTGCAGGCACTTTTCTTTCTCTGTGCATCCTCCTCCATGACATTAATGAAAAGTAGCAATATCGACATCTATAATGTAAGTGCTGCTGGTACACATGTACATGTGCATTCATTTAGCATATTGTGTTGAAACAATGGTAATGATGGAAAACTTTTGGAGATAGGTCACTTATTATAAAAACTTCAAGGTGCTTTCATTTAATAGACCAAATGATGTAGGTAAGTAATTTTTTTTCATATCCTGCTGCTAGATATTTACTGATTTCTGAAATATTCTTTTAACATTAAGAATCCTGGGGTATAAAATTATTTATTCCAAACTTCTGAAATTTATTGGTAGCCCATTGTTGATCTTATCTTTCAGATTTTAAAATATCTGATCAGGGATTTTTTCTGCTCCAACAGTTTTAATTTTGCAAGCCACTGGACCTTAATGTGAGCTAATCTCTTTACTTATTTTGTATGTATGAGTGGGAAATCTAAGAAGGCTTTTTTTTGTTTAAAACAACAAGTTTGTGTAAATGCACAGCAACTACTGACATTTCATAAAGTTCATATTACTGTTCTGTATATCTCAAATGTCTGTAGGTGGGCACAACAGAGGAAAAAAACACTTTGAAAAGGGAGCCTGAATCAGATGCTAGGTTAATATAGGAGTGAGTCCATTTTAATAGCGTAATTTTTGCTTTATTACATTGTACTTCAATGATATTTGAACATAATTGGTTTCTATTTTCCTCCTCTTTTACACTAATAAAATCTGTGCTAAGGATATTCTGCCATGGAAAATAAATATATCCTTTCTTACACATGTACAGAAATGATAGAAAGTGTTGCATCAAGAGAAAAGACTGATATTTGTCTAAGGAACACTTTACAAAAAAATAAAAGGAAGATAAGTGGATTCATGCCTATAAAGCTGTTTAAATAAAGGGGAAAGTGAAAACAGCAAGTAAAGAAATATCACAAAAACCTTTAGGGGTGTTAATATATATAAACAAGGCCTTCAGACCATATCTGGAGTTTCTACCTAGCTCTGAGTTCTACATAGCTGTCCAGTAAGTTTCTGAGTAATGCACTGAAGAATTGTCCAGTGTCAAGTATAGTATTACTAGATTAGTTCACGTTCTGATACTGTGGACCATAAAAGACTGTATTAATTTCTATGTTTTGTTTAACACTGGTTACTCTCTCCAAATTTAATGAAAAACTGAAATCTACATAGTGAACAGCAAGTAAGAATTTTGCAACTGAGATATAAGAAAAAAATTCAGAATAAAAAAAAATAAAATAACAATAATAAAAACAACAGGATTATAATATATATATTTTTTTTTATATATATTATATTTATAATTATATTATAATAATTAATATATAAATATATATATTATATTATAATTTATATTATTATATATATATTATATATATATAATATATAATAATAACAGGAAACTCCTCAAGCCTGGAGTTTAAGCTGTCATTCTCTTTCAAGGGATCTTCAAAGTTGAAATCACACTTTGAAATGCTGTCTTACAATACTTCTGATGCATTCTAATTGTGAGACTATCTGAAAGCGGAAAGTTCAGCTATGTATAAACTTAATTAACCAACTTTCACTTTATCCACTGTCATGATTTTGTGAATCTCAGCTGTATCACTCTCAATCTTCTCTTCTACAAACTGAAAAACTCAAGCCTTGCAAATCTCTCCTCATAAATCAGCTACTCTGTCTCCTAATTCTCTATCTTCTAAAATCTGGTACGTTATCCACGGAGAGGCCAGAACTACCTCCATTACTCAAGATGTTGAGCCACAAAGTCTTACACAGTAGGAAAATGAGAGCTTCTGTTTTTCACTTCCTTTCTTTTTTGATGATGACCATTTTGTAAGCTTCTTTTCGGACATCCTCTGCCCACCAAGCTGATGACTTCAAGAACTGACCTTTCCTATAGCTGTAACTTCTAGATCTATGGTCAGGATCATAAAGACTTAGTTTAAATGTCTTTAGATTCTTTTTTTCCTAGACACTTTATCTGCCTTGAACTTCATTTGTCATGGTTTTTGCCACTGACTCAGATTTTTTAAATTGTTCTGGAGTTCATTATTGTTAGTGTAACATTTTATTCAAAAGAGTATCATTTGCAAGTGTAGAGATTGTTTAGCCTAGTTCCTTCTCCAATCATTGATGAAGATGTTCAATAAAACTGGTCTAACCAACTAGCCATGTTGTACCTCAGTATGAATTTATCTCTATTCTGAAAAGGGGTTAGTAAGGCACATCCTCTGCTATCCTTTAACCAAGTATCCTAAAGGAATCTTTGTTCCTATCCTGTGTCAACTCAGTTTATTTAAATGGTGAAAAATCTTGTCAGAAGTTTTGAATATAGAAAACTTTATAGGCATATACAAGAAAATTAATGCATATTTAATGTAAATAGCCGTTGCAATTTCCAGAGGTTTGAGGGTTTGGGGTTTTTAATAATTTTTACTAAAAGCTGTAACGTTGGTAATTTTCCTAGAAAGCTGAAATAGCAACAGAAGTTTTCTATGTTAAAAATAGATGCCACAAATAAAAGAAATACATGGAATACCATACTTTCATTTGAAATGCACCATATGTCCTCTAATACCTATGCACAATAGGGTGCAAGTTTAATGACTTGCTTTTTGTGCCCCTGTTGTAATTAGGTATTAGAGGACATATGGCATGGTGCAGCCCTAGCAGTGAATTTTCTTGTTTTGATGGTTTTCTGCTACAGGCATAACATTACTTCAATGATGATATTTTTAAGAGAATTAATTCGTATGTTGATTTCTAGCTTTGAAAGATGAAATTCAGGTTATACATATTTATGAAATCTCAAACCAAAATATGTACTAGTATCAACAAGTGAATGAATTATCAATACAAAAAGAGCATAATCAGTTCAAAGAGTATAGTTTTTAGATACCGTAGGGAATGCTGCATTTATTATGCTTCAAACTGCAGTCAGAATTCAGCATTCATTGTTGAAGGAATGGCTCTTTCTTTCATTTTCAAAATCTTCTCCTTCTACATGCACTCATGCTCCCCAAGCAAGCATCCAGCCTTGTATCTTTCTTTCCCTGATCTGTAATCTTCGGATCTCCCTCTTTTACTCAAGTCCTTGAGTTATGTCACTTTCAGTATCTGCTGTCTTTACTCAGTGAGTCTGTTTGAGCTGAGGCATTTTTCTTTTTTTTTTTTCTATTATAGGAATCTGTGTTTAGCCATTGTCTAGGGCAGAGATGATATGATGATACAATCCTTTTTGAGAAAGTGTTTGATTTAGCAGTTATAAAAAACCCATGTATTAATAAAATATTCAAATATGTGGAAAAAGGAAATCTCAAGATTATATAAATGCATGAAAAGGATTTGAGTAAGTGAAGTCAGACTGTTCTGTATATGTTCTTTACTTTTTTAATGTCAGTCTTAACAGTATATGAAATTTATTGTTAAAGATGATACATAATTGTATAGTAATTTTTGTTGGGTTTTTTTTTTGAATGCCCCCTTTCAAACCACACAAACAAATGTTTTTTCTTTGGTGTTCAAGCAAGATGAATTTGCCATGTGTTTCAGAGGACATATGGTATCTCAGTAATTTATACTACACCAACCTCCTAAACAGATTAAAACATTTCTTCTTGCACGACAAAATCTGATATTCTGTTTCCCCAGCTGGTAATAGAGGGGATATTACTAACACTCAGAGTAGAAAACTGTATCAACACGTAGTATTTATTTCACCAGTACACACAACAAGCACTAGTTTTGCCAAGTGTCATGATTTTATCATGAATCACATTTTATTTTTTACCTGAAGTACTCACTCATGAATAGTGTAAATTAATTAGAAACTTAATTTGTGTGTATGTTATGAATATGTCACTATCTTTTCCAGAGCACTGAAAATATGTTCCTTATGCCTCTGAAAAGCTCAACATACAGAGAGGAAAGCAAAACTACTGATTTTTTTTATTTCTATTTTATCTCACATTATTTACCACAGTTTAATTTCTGCAGAAGTAATGATTCAAAATCTTTTAATTTGGGGATTGGCACCACTGTGATGAATCACAGTGCTACAAATCAATAGCATCTTAAAATTAAAAAAATTAAAAGGAGAGAGCAAACATCAAAATCTGTAGTGTAAATGCTTCTTTTGATTGATGACAGTTTCAAGAGTGGCATTAATGTTTGTACCTGTCTTTTCCATTTTTATTTTAGAGTGAATTCTGCAAATAACTATCCTAAGGGGTATAGAAATGTTAGAAAATTTACATTAAAAACTCTATACCAGTCATTTAATTTTGACATCTAATCTGGCAGGTAGAAGTTGCAGAATTGTTAGGTCAGCACTACCTTTTTTGGCTAAAATCTCATCACAAAGAATTTCAAGTTCCCCATTCTTAGAAGAATTTGTGGTTGCTTGCCCCTGTCCCAGTGAGCGCTGGGAGTAGATCACAGTGTAGCGAGCTTCCCAAATGAGCCATGAAGACTGATAAAATACAATCTCAAGTAGCTGCTGGCACCTCCCTGTCAAGCTTACTAATGAGTGCTGTGTTATTGCTAGAGTCAACTGTCACATTATCTCCAGGCTAATAAACGGATCCAGTGACAAACAATACACAAACAAAAAGGAGCTGATAGAGGATCTTTCCTTTTAATTCCATCTCTTCATGTCCCTAGGACACAATCAAGTTGTTGGCAAAGATGATTTTCATGTTGTAGAAGGAAGTTTTTCCCTGTTTGCTGCTTTATGCATTTATTTGCTTTCAGTTATGTGCCACAAAACCCAGATAAGTAAAAATATTGTGGTTCTTTGTTTAAAAGTTAAAGCGATTGAATATGTAATAGTTGATAAAGTCAGCAGTTTCCAAAACCAGCTTTTATGCTTCTCACTGTTTCCTCATTGTAGTGATGACTGGAAACAGATATGCCAAATCTCAGGACGAAATTCTTAGCTGAGGTATTCCCTGCAGTAGAAAAAAACCCAGAAAGGATAATTACCTACAAAAAGTGGGTCACTGAAAAATTAATTCCTGAAGATTCATGTAAGATTTAAGGAATGGCAAGGTACCTGTGTAACCTTAATTCAGCACCCTTGCTGAGGGTCATTAAAATAGTTTGAACATTTTCAGTTCCCAAAGTTCTCCTCCTGATGCCATCCACCAATCAATAGATTTGTGTAACATCAAATATCAGAGGAAAGCAAATTTTTAAACAGCTGTTAATGTCACTTGCAAATTCTACATCTCTTGAACTCAACAGTATTAATTTTGGAAGTTATTATACCTGTGAAAACTATCACATTTCTTTGTGCATAGGTTGTACACTAAAAAAAAGCTCCCAATTTGTCATAGCTTAAGCATGCAATTTTTCAAATAAAAATTAAAATAAGGAAAAAGAAAAAGGAACTAAAAAACACCTCATACAAAACCACGAAGAGTGAAAACAGTCTTCTTTGTGAACAGGACTCCAGTGAGAGTGAGATGCCTGTTTTCAGTTGTGCAGCCTTTTTCCATACAACTGTGGGATGTTGCAACTCAGCTACTCTTTTTCAGGTGCTTGAGAGAAGCAGCCTTTAGTGCTTACAGGCATTCTTTCCATGTCCTCGACAATGTCCACACACAGCTTCTCTCCTGCTTCATCCGTGCCAGTACTTTCCCTCTCTCTATTCCTATTAAACTCTCCTTTCCTTTGTCCACCTCTGTACATGTTCCCTATAGCCTGCCCTTCTCTGGTTTTCATTCCCTCTCTTCTGCATTGATTCATACCATTTTTCATATTTGAAAATGTTCATACATTTGTTAAAAACTAATATGATCTTCTGTAAGGATAACTTTTGATGTTAAACACAAGTTAAAAAGACCAGCACTTTTTGTTACGTATATCAGGAGCAGTCTCACATTCACTTAGAGTCCACGTAAAAGTGAGGCTTGCTTTATCCCAGCAAACACCAATTCCTTTCCCATAGAGGTACTTACAAATAGTTCTTTTGGGTACCTATTTCATGCAATGCTGAATTGTCTAAAGATATTTTAGAATTCACACTGAGCAAGAAATAAATGAATGTTGGTTTCTTTAGTTGCTTGGGTTTTTTTTTCCATTTTATTTGAGACTTACTGTAGTAATTATTTTAGGAAATTAAGTCCTGTCGTTTAATTGCAGTTATCCTGCATTTTTCTTTTAGGCGGAATTTGTTTCTTTTTCATATCACTTTCACATTTCATACAACAAAAAAGAAGAATTTGAATAATAAGGGAGTTCACAGAGGGTACCAAAGATGTAAAGGACTTTTTGTTACTGGCATCCCTTTATATTTATCACAAAAAAAAAAAAAAGGTTAATATAGAAGAATAAATAAAATTCTTATGTAATGAAGTATCTGCAGAAACCCTTATTAGTCCTTGAATTCATATTTTACAAATATGGACAGAAATTAAAAATACAATTTAAATTTACAACACTATATGTTGTGTAAGTTACACCTCATAAGCAACATTATTACCGGATAAGCTTTAATGCATGCAAATCAGGTCATGAACACTCAACTCTACCTGTTCATGACTTCCTCACAAATCCAAGGCCCTGTTATCTGTAAGAAGCCTAGTGAACTGTATTCTAAAACTAAAATGTAATAATGATGTGATATTTGAGTTGCAACATCATTTCATATATTCCTATGTACTTGAACTCAGTAAAGGGAAAGCTCTTACACGGCAGCAGAACTTTACTCTTACATCTTCTGCAGTTCTTGAGGCACACTGTTCCTTTAATACTTCTCCAAGTGTCTTGTACTCTGCTGTAACCACAAATAACAGGGGTGAAGTACAAAAATGGTGCTGTTTATGCCATCATGTACTTTTTCACACTGATCACAGTAAAGGCAAAATTCTTACAATGGAGACAAGGAATGTTATTCTACATAGTAATTAATACAATTTTGTATTTCTGCGTCCTTAGATGCTAGAAGTTCGGGCTATTTATGTGGGTTACTTGTAGATTAATGGACTTCAATAAATCCATGTAAGCTTACTTGCAGTTTGCCAGAGGTGTATGTCAGTAGATGACTGTTCTAAACCTCTGTCTGGAAGTGACCACTACACATCTATTCCCAAGCAGTAATTCTTGAAAGCAAATTCTTGCCTTACTACTCTCAGATATCCATGTAAACTACTAGATTTCAATCCAGTTCACACCAGCCATGTGAGAAAAGAGATTGTCACTATGGTTCATTTTAGAATGTTTGCTGAAAGTTTCAGCATGATAAAACTTGGAAAAGGAAAAGTCAACATTTTATTCCTCTGAAAAAGATTATCCAAAATTGTAGTCAGGCACATTTTGCAACACAGTGGGAAACAGTATCATTGTTCTAAAAACAATTCTAGCACTTCAATTTTCAGCAATTCTATGTTTTCAAAAAGAGCACATGTCACAGCAAATAAATGGATATCTACATAAATATATGTGAACAGCAAATCAGAGCTTTGTGCATTTTCTGTCTAGAGAGCTTGCTTTTGTTTTATAAAAAACACACATGAAAGCCAGGCTGCTTCTGTAAGTATGATGCCACAACAAATAGTACTGCTGGCTATCTCTGCTTTGTTTTTATGTCCTGCAGAGAGTGACATCTGTGTGCAAATTAGCAACAGATTTGTGTGAGCTAGCTGTGAATGCAATATTTAGGAGGGGGGGAAAAAAAGGAAGAAACTTATGCATAAAAAAAATTAATGTAATAATGAGGTAATTTAATTCAATTTCAAAACATTCTTATTACCTTCCAGGTGTATACAATGCTTGCAAATCAAATATTAATTACTAACTTCAAGTTTTAATTTTGGCTCTTTAATGGCTAAAGACACACCTGTTTTGTCCTACAAACAATGTCTTTAGAGCAAAAGAGCTGGTACTAAGAACCTAACGTACACAGAAATATTTGGGGGAATTTTACTTTGGACTTGTTCAAATCTGGTCCACAAGATGAACATAAATTAGCAGCTGGGGCTCCTTTGATGACTCCTAGATCACATCCTTTGTGCTAGCTTCATCCAAAAGGGAATCCATTTCATGGACTCTAAAACTGCAATACCAACCACAACATGGAAAGAGGGAACAATTTAGATATTGACTTTAAAAGTGTATTCCTGATCTGAATTAAAACATTAATGCAGTCACATCCACTAAAGTCAGCCAACTGAAAGCATTGCCTGTCCACAGACCCAGAAATTTTTTTCTTCAAGAAATAAGACCATGAATGTATTTTTCAAAACAACACTTATAAGATTTGTATTTTTAAAACACCTGAAAGGCTAGAAATCCAGGTTATTTCCATGAGGGTGTCTAGTCCTACTTGATAGTAATGTGGTCTCGACTTGTATTAAATGCAGAAATGGTCTGTGGAGCAAGAGCTGGGAGGTAGTCCCACCCTATTGCTCAGTCAATGCCCCATCCATGGGAATTCTATTGCCTTTTCTGCTCAGTAAAAAATGTTATTGTTTATTTAATGCAGACCTTCATCTAGACAACTTGTGTGATTCAACTGCCTAAACACTGGTGTCCATTACCAATTCAAGTGCCTCGGAGGATCCAAGGCCTACAGGGTTGCCGGAAGTAGTGTAGATATCACAGGACACCTGCACCCTACTAAAGTGGTAGACAGAGGCCTCAGTAGGACACCTCTAGGAACCTCAAGGGACCCTGAATACTTGGGAATTATTTTAGCATGGCACGGTTTGCTCTCACAGTCTCTCTACTCCCTGGCTATGAGGGGAACTAGGGGAGCTAACTCAGAAAAGAGATATAACATGGATGGCTGAAGTTTGAGGGAGAGGGGGCATTTCTTGCATTCCCTGTGGGTTTGCACTTTAATTTCCCATTGTCTAGTTGAGTGCTTTAACCCCTGAGCTATTAAAATAATAGCCCCAAAGGCACTGGCTACATTTTCAAAAGAACATGGGATGTCAGCTTTACTGTGGTTTTGGTAAAGACTGACTGTTAAAAATGTCCAGTGATGTATGTCCCTGGGAGAAGGCGGAAAGAGAAAAATGATATTTAGTGATCACAACAAAAGTTAAACATGAAACAGATAAAGACTGTCCATCCTGCCAAAAGTGAGGCAGCCAGAACCAGAACTAGAAACACTCAGACTTCTCCTACCGAAGTCTGAGACACTAAAGTATTTCTTAAAGACTCTTAGGCAGAAGGCAGGTATGAGCAGGACCAGGAGAGTCAAGGTTTCTGGCTGAGTTTATTAGCTTTCTCATACTTCCCTTTTTAGGTTGTGAAGCTTAAATTGCTCCTCATTTACTGCCCTCAACACCAGAATGCAGGTATCTTCAAGAATGTGCAAGACACCCATCATGCAAAACACAGCTCCCAAATCCCATCTTTACAGAGCCTCCTACTCCCAGTGTTTTAGCTTTATACATCACCCTAAATTCTACTTATTCACCTCTCCTGTTGTTTCTTAACTATTTCCACTTGTTATTTTCCCCTTCATGATTAGCTGTGAAATAACGATTTAGATGGAGATTGCTTTGAAAGTGTACCTTCCATTTAAAATATCTGAGCCTTTGATAATTACCAATGCACACACAGCAGCAAAGGAATGCTTTATTCATGATGTCATGGTACAGCTATTAATGATACTCAAAGGACTGAAAATTATCATTTTGGATGTGTCCAGAGCAGTAAACTGGTAAACAAGCCTGCAGTTAGTGCTATGGATGGTTTGAATCAACAAGGGTGAAAAGATTTGGTTACTCTGTGTATTAGTGTTAATAGGAATAGATTATAGAGGAATATTTGTGATGTGACCTTCTGTGCACTAATTGAAATAGTATTCAGAGTCAGCAGTGGAGTAATCAAGTTAAACACTGAATCATAAATCATCATGAAAAGTGCTGTCACAACTTAGCCATTAATGCCCTGTATTGCTGGGCAGCCTTACGAAAATATCTGCTATGCCGATCTTTAGGTTAATAGGAACAGAAATGGCATTTAAAGACTATTTGGATCAAATCTGCTCTGAGGTTGAAAGTGTTACTCTGTTAATTTACTGGTAATTTGAAGTGATGTAGTTAGGGTTAGAAGCAACACAGCTGAGCCCCATATAGCTAAACAAAAGGTGGTAGAAATTGGTTTAATATTTATTTAATTGCTATGAAATACAATACTGACACAACTTAAATATATGTGTACATTCCATCGGTTAGCATTTGGTGTGGAGGTCAAAATCAAAAAACTTAAAAATTTAGCTTCATAATACGGTTATGTTGCTAAAGCAGTTCAAGAAGAGACTTCTGTGTGTTTTAAAAATAGACGGTAAAATCTGGGTTTACTGTTATTGTGAAAGCTGAGGGCCTTTTAACAGAGGGTTGTTACAGAACAAGCTACTTTGCATTAACTTTTAAATGCAGAGTAATTTAATCTTGTGTTTGCAAGAAGGAGAAATAAAGCTTACCCTCCAGAATCAGAGATAAATGGGGTTTCCAAAGGCAGTAAATTTCTTTAGAGAAATTTTGTGATTCAGGTTTGATCAAAATAATAAGCATAAGAAATATCACAGCTGAAATGATGTATACTTTTTCTAATAAAGACCTATGTCTCAACACTGGCAAAGCTTGTGCTAATTTGATTCGTTACTCATCAGATTACTTAGACAACTAGATGCATAATGTTTGGGGGGCATCTATTTATCATGATTTGCTTCAAATATTGTTAATTAACATTAACATAAATTACACTAGGCATCTGGTACAAAGGAACTCATTTTAAACAATAGGCAAAGCCAGTCCTTTAAAAAATTTCATAGATTTACTTCAAGAAAGCGTCAGAATGTGCATTCACATAAATTTATGCCAAATGCAGCTATGACATTTAAAATCTGGAAGCAACAATATTTTTTTCACAATTATTTTTCATAAAAAATCAACAAGTATGATTTTCTATGAAATTATCTATTCATGAACAATGAAGCATGGGGGAAAAACTTGTAACTAATAATGATTGTAAAATGAACTTAAGTGTTTGACTAGTCCACTTTCCTATGTTTAGTTTTTATTGGCATGTGCCTATGAAGTTCTCCACATTATTGAGATGAAAGTCTATTCTCTAGTTTACAGCTGTAAATTAGATTAATATTATCCCAGAATTTACCTAAGTAAATTGACATCAATATTTAGCTATAAAGTCCTAGGAGTTTCTTAGTGATAAGTGATAAACAAAAATTAATTAGAGAGCTACAAATGAATAAAGACATACAATGTATTTCCAAAAATATTGGAAAATGACTGGAAACAACTGCTAAATAGTACTGCCATAAAATCTATCTGAGTTTTCAGGGACCTGACATTGTTTTGTGTGCAGCTCAAGGAGATTTCCATCCTTGATTTATTCTGACATGTTGACTGGTGTTGGAATTTGGTATATTTCCAGCATTTATTTGTGAAATTTCATTCCCTTCGAATTAAGATCTCAGTTACAGTAAAATAATAGGTAGACATTGGTGTGGGATTTACATCATGTAACAGCTAACTGCCAGGGATCTAAACAGAGCTCTGAAGTCACTGATGAGAAACAGTCACTTCAAGGGAAAGACTCATTCACTTACCTTAAGATGGACCTAGTTGCCCTACCTAAATCTGCTACAGATGGTCACATAGGTTAGACCTGTCCATCTTAAGATGCTGAATTTGTTATCCAGGACAGCTAGAGTGTGACTGGGCTGTTTTAGCATAGAAACCTAATACCATTTGAGGGAGGTTATGCTATATGTCTGCATCTGCCTGGGCCAAGACTTGTCGTAGAGGTGTGATGACCTGCAGGAACAGCAGCTGGAGGTGGAGGAGATATCACACAGGATCTTGCATGATGTTAGACTTCTCTGAGGAAGCAACTAAATCATACCCCTACTGTATGTGATGAATTCTACCCATAAATTTGAAACATGTTTCAGGAAAACAGCTGTGACTGTGTACTACTTGGAGAACTACAGTAACTTAAAATTGGTAGGACAGTAAAATGTCAAAGCAATGATATTCAGGTAAGCTAGGTTATTGTCCTGGGTGCAGCAGTAGCAGACATTTTTCTCCTTCTTAGTAGCTGGTGCAGTGCTGTGGAAGATCAATCTTAAATTACCCAAAATTAGAACTGAGGAGAAATTAGCTTTTATTTTTTTGCCACATTTTTCTTTGCTTTGCTCTATTCTGTCAAAGGTAACATTTAACACATCTTAGCATCTTTACACTTCTCCATCTGATGTAAAAAGAGGAATGTTTTGCACCATTTAATATGAAATCTTCCAGGATTTGCCTCACAAGTGTTTACAAAATTTTCCAGGGCATTGTCTAAAAAGCTGAACAGCTGTTCCCAATTTGTATACATTGTAAGCCTAAATAAAATTATCAGAAAGAGCTTCTTCCCTCATAGAAAATAAATTAAAGAGCACTAGCTGGATCTGAAAATTTTGATATTTTCATTATGTATTCATTTAG
The DNA here is from genome assembly GCF_963264785.1 of Psittacula echo. Classification (NCBI taxonomy): domain Eukaryota; kingdom Metazoa; phylum Chordata; class Aves; order Psittaciformes; family Psittacidae; genus Psittacula; species Psittacula echo. The sequence goes on along the minus strand of NC_137736.1, from coordinate 85,198,275 downwards.
TAGCACAGGAATTTATTTCAATACTAGATTTTTATACAAAAAAAATTAAAAGCTCACTAAAAACTCTTCTTTAGTATAGCCTTGCTGCAGAGAAGTATTATACTTGCTTTATGACAATAGCTTTGGTGGACAATGAGAAATCAATGTTTGGAACATTTTGCAGGTCCCAGCAACAGAAACACACCCCTTCACCCTGAAAGATATCTCGGCTGGCAAGTGAAATAAAGCAGACTTACCACAACATAAACTTCAAGGTAAACTATCCTCTGTGGTCTTGACTGTTCTTAAAATTATTCTGAAAGAATATTTTTGTTTCAGGATATGATTCCTTCCACCAAGGAAGTAATTTTTAGACCCCTTACCATATGAGTGATACTAACACACTGCACCTGATACGATACAATACTTTTTTTTTTTTTTTAAACTTTCAGTAATAGGAGATTCCGAGCTATTTATTTCACAGAGTTTTATGAGAAATTAGAATTTATTATCTTTTCTGGATATGTTCATTTTCAGCTGTTATTGCCAAATCCAGCCTCAGTATAAAAGGGTATAATTCTACTGAAGTCAGTGGTGGTATATCAGTGCTGTATATTCCCTAGCTGGACAATGAAGCTGTAAATAACCAAATACATAAAAAATAAAAATTGATTACTCTATTTTATAGTCTCTTAGAGTGAATAAGTTTATGATTTAAAGGCATGTCATAATAAAACCATGCTGGGAGGAAATCAGAGAGAATGTAACATAATGGGCCAAATCTAGTTTTCAGCCAGAACAATTACATTAACTTCCACAGAACTGTGCTCATTTGAGTGTTTATTTTCTTTTAAAAACAAAGAGAAAATATTCTACTGATTTGTTTTCTTGGTTGCCTATGAAATGGTATTCTGTATTTCAATGTTATTCTGTATTTACATTTAAACTTTATTCCTAATCAACATTGATTAGGAAAAAGAACAAGTTATAACAATACACAACCTATTTTGCACATTCTGAGTACTTATAACAGTCAGTTATATTAGAAGCTCAGATTTGCTCTAGGAACACTTCAGAATAATTAGATCTGTTGGCCAGAGAGGAGCCATGGATGGAAAAAGCAAGTTGCATTTCCAGAGTAACTGGCAGGTCTTCAGAGGTACAGAAGGTGGAAATCTGCCATCTACTAACGGTGTTTGTGATCCCTAAGTGCCCATGGTGGCATTTTATTGTTAAATTGTGATATTTGATGAATTTTATTTTTACTACTGTTCTCTTATGCTTACTGTGTAATTTTTTTTTTTATGCTGTTTATTGCATTTAATAATATTCACATGCTTTGTGTTTGCTTACTACCCCCTTGCTCATATGAGCTGTACCACCAGGTAGGCTCAGCAGGACAAGAGCCCATGCCTAGTCTCAAAGACTTTTAAAATTGCTCTAAATTATTCACACAGTTCTAACTGGAAATCATTCTTACATATTTATGCATCCACACAAGTGTGAATATTTCTATATATAAATAAAACCAAAATAAATAAAAAGTCAATGCAATATAGATTACACATTGTAGCTCAATGCTCTGCTTTGCTATAATCTTATATAAATCCAGCTTCCACAAATTTAGCAGGTGCTTTAAAATTTATATATATAAATGTAAATCATGCATTATTATGCATACATGAATTGTATTTTCACATAGTGTGCAGTTTACCTTGTTTGATGCTAAAAAATATGTAATTTCATTCTAGGTAATGATAAAGTAAAAGAGGTAAAAGACATATATGTTCGTTTAAATGGTTAAAGCTGATTTTTTCATGTCTGAATTAAAAATCTACTGTAGTGACCCTGTCTCACACAGTGTAATTCCCTAAAACTTCTAAGTCAGTCAATGATAAGAGGCTGATCTGAATGCTTCCACTGCATTAATCAAATACCAGGTCTAATTAAAAGAGCCATGCACAAAGCTTTTTCAAAATGTTGCTCAGGTATTGCAATAATTTCTGATCACCCAAGCCTGGAAGACAAATAATTAGAGCTGCCAGAGCATTCTGATGAGTGATGTCAGCATCTCCAAGTGACCTTCCCTCCACTAATTAATTTTCATCTTAAGAAAAGAGACCCTGTTGTTGCACATTATTAATTGAGTTCACTAAAAGATGCGCCTGATTAATTTTTGTTGATAATACTTGTCATTCTATACAGCGGCTGTAATCATTCTATTGGGTTTTATTTTTTTAAGTTGATCTAGGTCTTTTACAATGTGACTGATACAGTATCTTCCATACAGAATACTGTGCATAAGGGCACAGTCTATAAATGTGAGCACAGAGCTTTCATTGTTGCTGATAGTTTAGATCACGCAGAACTTCGATGTCTAGTTTGCTAACCTATTTTCAGTTGAGTTGATAGAAATTTTTTCCTGCTATTTCCTAGGATTGCCTTCAGTTTCCCAATTTAAGAGATTCTCATTTTTTTTTCCCCACATATTCCCCATCTCTTACCTGTCTTTCATAATCCGCCCAAATACAGTACTGTGTGGCTGGCTAAAAAATATACCCAGGAACCCAAAACCTGGTAGGTGGTCCAGGGCAAAACCGATGGTCAGAAGGATGACAGCTAATGAAGCCAGAGCACATGGCTGAGCCTTGTCAACATCATCAAAATTGCGAGTTTGATCTATCCCAAGCAGAGTTCACAGAAACACAGAGTCTTTACCGTTGGAAGGAACCTCTGGAGATCATCTAGTCCAATTCCCCTGCAGGGCCACTTAAAGCAGGTTGTACAGGAACACATCCAGGCAGGTTTTGAAAATCTTCAGAGAAGGAAACTCTACAACCTCCGTGGGCAGCCTGTTCCAGTGCTCTGCAATCCTCACCATAAAGAAGTTCTTAGCTCTCCTGAGCAATGATCATGTCTGTTTTGTGGGAGAGCAGGGCTGTGGGCTTCATTTCAAACACAGTCTCTATGGGATTTTTGGTATGGGATGAGAAGAGGGGAGACATGCATTGTTGAGTGGAATCATGATGCAACATCAAAGGACAGTTTCATTTGTTAATTTAGATGTGGCTACAGAGAAGGCAGTGGATATACTCCCCCAAAATAAGCTACGGATGCAAAACTGGATCCTTCATCTCAATGGCAAGGGCTACTCCAAAATTTCGAACTCTTATATTCACTTCTGAAACTCATATAGTTTGTATAGTTGAGTATTTGTAGGACCACAGAGGGATGAACATAAGGACAACCTGCAACTAACAAGTTTCTTTCACTTCTTTAGGTCGCACTTCTTAGAATCATAGAATCATAGAATAGTTAGGGTTGGAAAGGACCTTAAGATCATCTAGTTCCAACTCCCCTGCCGTGGGCAGGGACACCTCACACTAAACCATACCACCCAAGGCCTCATCCAACTTGGCCTTGAACACTGCCAAGGATGGAGCATTCACAGATTCCTTGGGCAACCCATTCGAGTGCCTCACCACCCTATCAGTAAAGAATTTCTTCCTTATATCCAATCTAAACTTCCCCTGTTTAAGTTTGAACCCATTACCCCTTGTCCTGTCACTACAGTCCCTAATGAAGAGTCCCTCCGCAGCATCCTTGTAGGCCCCCTGCAGATACTGGAAGGCTGCTATGAGGTCTCCACGCAGCCTTCTCTTCTCCAGGCTCAACAGCCCCAACTTTCTCAGCCTGTCTTCATACGGGAGGTGCTCCAGTCCCCTGATCATCCTCGTGCACCTCCTCTGGACTTGTTCCAACAGTTCCATGTCCTTTTTATGTTGAGAACACCAGAACTGCACACAATACTCCAAGTGAGGTCTCAGGAGAGCAGAGTAGAGGGGCAGGATCACCTCCTTTGACCTGCTGGTCACGCTCCTTTTGATGCAGCCCAGGATACAGTTGGCTTTCTGGGCTGCGAGCGCACACTGCAGCCGGCTTATGTTCATTTTCTCATTGACCAGCACCCCCAAGTCCTTCTCTGCAGGGCTGCTCTGAATCTCTTCTCTGCCCAACCTGTAGCTGTGCCTTGGATTGCTCTGACCCAGGTGTAGGACCTTGCACTTGGCATGGTTAAACTTCATCAGGTTGGCATCAGCCCACCTCACAAGCGTGTCAAGGTCCCTCTGGATGGCATCCCTTCCCTCCAGCGTATCAACCGAACCACACAGCTTGGTGTCATTGGCAAACTTGCTGAGGGCGCACTCAATCCCACTGTCCATGTCACCGACAAAGATGTTGAACAAGATCGGTCCCAACACTGATCGCTAAAGGACACCACTCGCTACTGTTCTCCAGCTGGACAATGAGCCATTGACCACAACACTTTGCGTGTGGCCATCCAGCCAGTTCTTTATCCACCGAGTGGTCCACCCATCAAATTGATGTCTCTCCAATTTAGAGACAAGGATGTCATGCGGGACAGTGTCGAACACTTTGCCCAACTCCAGGTAGATGACATCAACTGCTCTGCCCTGTCCATCAGTTCCATAGCCCCATCATAGAAGGCCACCAAATTGGTCAGGCAGGATTTCCCCTTAGTGAAGCAATGCTGGCTGTCACCAACCACCTCCTTGTTTTTCATGTGCCTTAGCATGTCTTCCAGGAGAATCTGCTCCAATATTTTATCAGGCACAGAGGTGAGACTGACTGGTCTGTAATTCCCCAGGTCATCCATTTTCCCCTTCTTAAAAATGGGGGTTATATTTCCCTTTTTCCAGTCGTTGGGAACTTCACCTGACTGCCATGATTTTTCAAATATAATGGACACTTGTTTTGCAACTTCTTAGGTTCATATCATTTCGTCCTGCCCAGTACTATGTAGTTCTGTGAAAAGACCCATGCACTTGAACTTTTTTGGTATCTTAAGTGACATGAATCCAATTTCTATAATGAACATAGCTGACCATAATGATATGTAATAATATATAGTATATTACCAAGGTTTTTTCCAGAGGTGAAATCGATTTCCTGCTAAATGATCTTAAAATGTATAGGCATTGTAAGCTGTGAAAATATACATATTTTTCGCTACTTTGAAGAGTATTTTAATCATGTCTTAATCAAGATAGCCATGATTACCAATTTGTCAAATATCAGTTTAGCAACAAAGATTATGGAAATTTTCCCTAAGCCTGCGAACAAATTATGATTAAAAGAGTTCTTCACAGCACTGTGATGAAAATATGCATAACTCTATTCTTCAGCTATGTTCTAGCACATGAAGGGATCAACATATTGTAAAAACAGTAGGTTATCTAGATAGAAAGAGGGGGGGAAGAGAGAGAGTTACAAATTGCAGTAAAAACAATTATTTTTCAACAAATTTGAAGGTCTCTTTTCTTATACATCCAAGCCTGGACTGAATTTTCTGCACCTCAGACTGTGATGAAAACAACACTGTACCTTTATTTATCTTTGCAAATAAATTCTTTACTGAGCTGTATGTTCCTAAGTTTAATTGATAGGATTGATAGGATTACTTGAATGTGAAGAAATGCTTGTTACCTTGGAAGTTTTTATGTCCCCAGGTGTGTGCTTCAAAACTAGTACTGAGATTTAAACCTGAGATTGTTCTTCCTGTAATCATCTCCAAAAAGAAACGTTGGTTTCTGAATTTTCCTTTTGTCCCCCAAAAGTTGTTCCTACAGATGCAATAGCAGCTTTGATTTTTTATTAAAGAAGATACTGATACACAAATGAAGACATCAGCAGAGAGCTATTGGCTTCATCTCATTTCCTTTGGTTTTTCTTTCTTTGGTTAGACACACAAACACAGATCACAACAATTAGATCCTTTTTGCTACATCAAATCGCTTTTCATTTATTCAGGTTTCCTTTGATACGTTCTTCAAACAGATTCACCAACCACTTAAAACACAAACAAGCATCTTACCATAGCTAAGATACTTGCCCCAGGACCTAGAAGGAAGATGCAGAAAACTGTTTTGCTGTTTGCAGTCTTAAATGCTTTGGATACTGCTAGAATGAGGGTGGGATCTTGTGCACAAAAGACATTAAAAAATACCCTTAAACTACTAAAAATAATTTCATAATATATTAAATATTTCACTGATGTTTAATAATGGTTAATATAAAAAAGGCATTTATTTTACAATATTTGTCTTCATAAGATACATCTCTGATGGTACAATCACCAGGAGGAAGTAGTGGGTTCAAGCATCCCCAGATTCATCCTGAAGTGAGCGCACACACAGGCATGTGGGGACACACACACACACACACTCTCTCTTGCTTACTCAACCACCTACGAAAAAATAGATGTTTTCCTGAGCATCTCTGAAATGTAGTGCTTCCTTGGAGATAAACACTGAGTATGTACGAAACAAAGAATTAATCTGGTAAAGTACAACAAATACACATAAGCAATGGATTTACCTGGCTGTTATAAGTCATTTTGCTTCTGTTCCAATGCCTGTAGGCTAATACTAACAATGCAGTTACATCAAATTAGGTCCAAGCTGCTGTGGGAAAAGCTGCAGTTTCATTTTCCTTCTTTTTCTCCCCCTGGATAACCACGTGGCTGCAGGATGAGTTGATTCACTGCATCTCAAGGTCCTTTCCAACCCTAACTATTCTATGTTTCTACAATTCTATAGTAAGCCATTGGAAAAAAATTCTGGAAAATGCAAAATTAAAAAAAATATAGTTTTCTCTCCTCTCATCCTGCTGAACTACTTCACCCTGGTGATACAGCCATTTGATTCACTTAAAAGTTAGAGAAGCCCATGACACAGTCAGGGTCAGGGAGCAAGGACTGTCACTATCTAGCTCAGTTTTTATGTTTTACACCTCAGGAACTGCTGAGTACAGGCCTGTTTCTTACAAGTTGCTGCCCATTCTGCTTTGTTGTATTCTCACCATCTTTAGCTACAGTACTACCTCTGTCTTCTGTCATCAAAATAGCTATTAGCTACTTTTTTCTTTTACAACTGTGTTAGGCAGTTGAGAGAACTTCAGCAAATACTATTCAGATGAAGTTATTTCATTTTAATAAGCAGAAAAGCTGCCACTGTGAAGAGTCAAAGTGACCTACAAGAAACATGCTTTATTCCTTCACAACCAGTGGCCCAATACACTGATCTTCCCTCCCTATTCCTCTTTCTTCACCTTATTTCTGCAGAATTGAAACTGGAGGGTGAATACCAGCAATCTGCTTTGAAGGGCTTAAAGAAATTACCTCATCAGCTTGCAGACACCATTTATCAGTTGCGATGTACACTTTCTTACTCCCATACAAAGTGACACCAGTTCATTGAAGCTTCACCTTTACTTCCTGCTCAGAGGAACGGAGTCATCCCTCTATGCAATTCCACTTGAATCAAATAACAAAAAATCCCCATCTTTACAGATCACAGAAAGGCCTAACAAAGTCAAGAGAAGGTCTATCTCTCCTACTGCGCTTTGCCAGTATACTTCCAGTCTTGTAAAGTAAAGTTTTCATTTCAATATCCAAAAATACAGACTACAGGCTGTGTATCAGCCTTAGTCCTCACTACCTGGGTCCCTAGATGTTTGGAGCCACTGGTAGTTTCAATCATATGCAATCTGATAAGCTCCTGGAGTTTGCCTTCATGTGGGAAACGATCAGTATTAATGTCTGTTTAATGTCAGGATAAGTTTATGAGGGCAACTTATCTCCATTAAACACAAGAAGACCCCACACTGAAGACAGCTGCAAGGACTGCTCCAGCCACAAGAAGAGCAGCTCCCAGGTTGCTGGATCCCAGAGTATCCAGACGGGAGCCATTGGTCTATAGAAGCCGAGCTTCACGGGGTTTGTCCTGACTCCAACTGCAGAGATTTTTATTGCCACACCTCTATTGCCTTATTTGTGTGGTCCCTCTGGCAATGGTGGGATTGTTCACATCCTCAGATGGGTGAGGCCAGCAGATTTTGTCTTGCCAGTTTTGTTTCATGTGACCGAAAGAAAAACATCAGCTAATCGTATGCTGACTATCACAGATATGCATTAAGTGATGACTTTTTCCTGCAACTGACCTGAACTGATCAAAGCTACGAGTTACGGATGAGAGACTTTGCTGTCTATTACAGACCCCCTGAGTTTTCCAGTCCTTCAAATAGTCTCCAGCATTGGCACTAGGCCAATGACATACAATGATAAAGTTTTTCTGCTACTGTAGACTTTTCCAATTTGGAGTATTTTCAGTCATCTTTGTATGTAACTTCGTGCTAGCTATGAATGCACACACAGTAAGTGTAATTGTTTTGGATGATATAAGCTTCCATCAGAAAGAAGATAAGCTGAAATTACGAAGTGTGTTTTTGTCAGTGACCTCCTATTAGGCTCAAGGGTCATTGGGTTAAATGTCAATGATCAGATATCTACCCAGTAGTAAAGCAATCTGCTTTATTCACAGAATATCTACTAAAATACCGAGTACAAATCAAAGCAACTGTTTTTCCCATTTATAAGATTTATACAGCCATTTAAAGAAATTTTTCTTGTGAAACCACTGATAACATCATCTCAATAGTAAAGTGAATGGTTTGAATCAAATTTCATCCGAGCTAGGCACAAGTTTTGTGTGTCAGCAGGAACTTTCAGAACATGCTGGCTTATAGAAATAAAGATAGATATAGGTGTATTAGACTTGTCTTTTTTCAAAACATGATTCAAATCACCTATCAAGGTTTTAGGTTACCTTGGAGAAGGGAGAAGGAAAAATAACACCAACACACTACCTCCTGACGCACACATAAAAACCCAAACAAATAAAATCCATAAAAGAACAAGTCCACAAAAAATACAAACAAGTTAAAGCAGTCCCAGCAAAACTGAGGAACGACTTTGCAACACCTCTGTCCAGTTATCTTTTCTTCAGAACTATTCTTACAAGATCCTTGAGATAAAAGAGGAGGCCAGACCTCTCTCAGCAGACTGTAAAATAGTTTGACTAGCCAGCTGATGATTCCCATTCCATCTAGAGCGAGTTCCCTTTCTCCTGCTGATCACTGCCCCACAACTATGAGACTCCTGCTGCTCATCACTTCTACCCTCCTACTTAAAATAGGAAAAATGTGCCCTTCCAGTGTCCTTTCGCACTTCTGCCTTTGCTTGCCTTCTAGCTGTGGTGTGTGCAGTGGTCTCTGTGACCCTTACTCTTTTTTGTTTTCCTTCACCTCTTTCTCAAAGATGTTATGAGAAACAGAGAGCACAACATGTGTCCAACATCCTGAACTGCCTCTGTTCCTCTACCTTTAAGGCTCACATTGTCAAGCCAACAATGGCTCTGCTGGCATCTCTTTTGCTCCCTAGGATACAGCCCCATTTGAATTTCTCGCATTCATGAGCTTCCCATTACTTGCTTTTCAAAGTTCATCATATACAAAAACTCCTCCTATTCTCACTCTGGGAGATATTAATCTTGCTTTCCAGAGTAAGAGAATTCACCCATTATCATATAATGTAGTCCCTCTCCTGGGCACAATAGATAAATATTCCAAACATTTCTTTTAAAGCTAACAATGAAAATATGTTAGAGCAGAGTCAACTAACACTCAATGGCAGTCTCATTAAGGTCTCAGAGAGGAGAAGGAAGAGGAGGGTAGGGAGAAAGAATGTTAAAGAAACCCTGGATATGAATAATGAAAGGTTCCAGACAAGTCTCTTGTGCCATATAATGCTTTGTCACTCATTATGTTGTAAGCATAGGCGAGGAACAAGCTCGTCTACACAGACTGGGATTACAACCATGAGAAGACAAGGACTTTATTTAGCTGCAGTGCTAACTTTTAACCATTGCCTTTATAATAACAGAAGGATTCTATATAATACAGAACTTCTCTCCTTCACCACCCCTTTTGCTTCTGTGCAACACCCTGGGTACCCATAGTGTTGTTTGTGGGGTTTTTTCCAGCTTCATTTTCCAATTGATTTCCATTTGCTTCATTTTCTCTTGACATATCAGAAATCATCAATCACATAATTAGAAAGGAGCTGCAAAATCATAATTAATTACTATCTAGAGCAAAGGAATGTGAAATCTCAGCAATAATTGAGTATGTTCTGTGAAGGGCTGAATACCTCTCCAAGAAACCAGCGTAACTGGTTACACCAGCTTCACCTATTTAGGAGGCTGTGTTTAGAGAGCTATTTTTCTTATGGTAAATTTTACTTCAGAGTTGCAGAGAGAAATCATCAGAAGTCAGGAAATTAATCCTAAAAACTGTCATTGTTTCTTTTGATATATTTATGTTAATGAGTCATATATTATAAAATTGGACAACATATTTCCATAGGAAAAATTCCCACATTTGGTCTACACAATGCACAATGCTCTATAAATAACACAGCTGTTCTGTGTTTCCTGCTAGCCTCATATCTCAGAATACAATCGCATGCTTCATTTACTAAGCAACATCCAAGCCCCACCTCAAAAAAAAGTATTGTTTTGATTGATAGGATTTGTTTTTACGACACATCTAAGAAGTGTCAGAAAACCTCACAAACATTAACGGGTACATGCATGCTTGTATTGGGGTACAGGAATGCAGTCTGAATTTTCAATTGTTTGTTCCATTGAAACACAGCATCTGTTTTATTTCAGATGGTCCTTTTGATGGCAAGTGCAAGGGAAAGTCTTCCTTCAAGAATGAAGCTGTGGCTTCAGTCTTCATATCTGCACAATTTTCAGTAGTCAAAGATGCAGCAGAACTTACAGACTTCCCCAGATACTGCACATGTTCACTATTACCAAACTAGCATTTGTACTAAATGAGAGATCTGCTGTTAAAAATTTAGTGTATATAAAAGAAATATGTTTTGAAGATCCTAAAAAGCCACAAAACGTAGCTTATTCCTTTCCAAATGTCAACTCTTATTAATCACTTACTGACATAATACATCAATCCACAGAAAGTGTAAGATTGTACATCAGATAAAGTATTAAAATTTTATAGTAAAATATAAATAAAAAATAGCTGTCTGGGTTTTTAAAGATATCTGAACTTTTTCTGTTCTGACATCCCAGTTAAACTCACTTCTTGGCAAAGGATAGGCCAGAAAATTCAAGTCTGGTATAATAATCAGGTGAAAGTTGCAACTTAGAATTGGACAAAGATGAAATGTGGAAACAATTTGATCTGCTAGAGTGAAGCATGGATTTAACAATGCCCATAAATAACAATTTCATCCAGAGAAAATTAGAGGCTTCTGTAAGGCAATTAATCTCCACGGAAGTATGTGAAACTGTTCTCTGAATAGACTATTTAACAAAAATTTGAACAGTCAAATTTAACAAAGTTCAGTCAGATATACAGGTCCAGTTACATTAAAATACAAAATCTCCAGAACTGAACTAAGTGGCGGAGCCAGGACATAATGAATTCGGCTTTGTTCCACAGCCCATGATGCTACCTTAATTAGCATTTTCAGTGCACTGCCCATGGCTATGCTGCTCATTTTACAGGCTTTTGAATAACTCCTCTGCACCAGTTGTGGATGGTAATGTATCTTGTAGAGAGACACAGTCAAAAACACTGTTGTAACTGAGAGTTTGCATGAGACCCCACCTCAGAAGGCAAGTTATTTTTTTCTTTTACAAATACTGGATACCAAAACCACAGAACTAAAAGTATCTCAATTGTGCCAAAGAAAACACTGATGTTTAGATCTGTGTTGAAGACACTTTTGTACCTTGAAGAAGCAAAAGGAACACCTATTCTAAACGTGTGAAAGGTAGTAAATGCACTAGACTTTCAAGAGGTTTAAAAGGATGGTGGTGAGAAAGGGAAACCAGTGAAAGGCTGCATGCTAAAAGTCTTTGCTATGGTTCCAGATACCAAATTCCAAAACACAGTGTTGATTTCTATATTGCCCCATTAACGGACAAGTACAAAATATCTAACTGAATTCACTTCCTCAGTTATCTGCACAGTCACTGGAAACATTTTTTTAAACTCAACTTATATTTAGTGTATCAAATATTGCTCTTAAACATTCCCTAAGTAATACAACTTTAAATTTATTATTTCTATTGGAATAGTGGTGTTCAAACTCACAAAATTATCTCTTACTTTAACGGTCATACAATCACCTATAGCTGATTGCTGTCCAGATCTGAAACCAGCAATTTGGAAATGACATTTTACATAGCCATCATCTTTTCCAGACAATCTCTTGAAGCTTCAAGGGTTTCCCATGCTGCGTGCATCTTGTATTTTCTCTATAGTACAAAAGATGTTTTAGTAGCTTCCTTGTTTGAAAAGGGAAAAATGACAATATTTCTCATTGTTTGAGTTTTTCATTTTTTGAACAACCAAAAAAAATACCAAACCACAAACAAGCAAACTTCAACACAAGTAACTAAATAAGTTCCTGAAAAGGAGATATATTAGTTTTCTTACAGTTGTAATATAGGCAGAGATAATAGAAGAGGTCCATATATCATTACGTGATGCTGTTTTCAAGTTTTATGATGTTTTCAATCCATTCTTTATATCCACATGGATATTTGTAAGGTAATACTGCAAATCTAATGCCAGGTGCCTAGATAAACTATCTTAAAAAACAGTGTGAATTTTAATGTTTCCCAGAAATTTCTAAGTGTAACCTAAATAAATGATTTTATAATTAAAATTATTCAATTTCATTTATATAACGACTTCTACTATGTGCTACTCTTATGCATTTACAGTAATACTGTGAGATATTGTATTAACCTACTAATATTTTTTTTTAGCCTTGTGGACCGCATTAAAATCTGCCTATAAAAGGTAGAGTGTGATTAGAGTTGTGGTGTTGTAAATTTGGGACAATCATTTAAGTGACAGTGAAGTTTAACTATTTAACTAAGTACCCAGTATGGTTGTAAGAAAAAAGCCCCATTGCAATAATAAGGAATACAATATAAGTAAAACATGGCAAGAGTTGAGACAAGCCCAGCTGCTTAAAGCTCATTTCTCTTCATGCAAACAGATCATTAGAAAAATCAGAATCAGTGCCATAATTTTATCTCACACATCAATGCTCTGATAAAAACATATATATGGGCTTTGGCATCTGATTCAAATAAGGCTATTCTTGCACTCTCATAGAGGGAACACAGTCACCATGGGGGTGAATATACAAACAAGTAGGGGAAATTACATGATCCATCAATACAGGGGAATGAGACAAGGGTGTATAGCCTAAAATGAAAGGGTCACATTAACTCCAAAAGTTCTGTGTGGATCTACGTGATGAGAGACATCTTATATGTCATTTACTAGGGCGGCACTTGAAAGAATATACTGCACAGGGTTCCTCATTATTCATTAGGGCTGAATCCCCATTCATTCTCCTTTATATGCCATCCTGAATCTGCCCTACAGAGTCTTTTACAGGGAAATAACAATAAACTCTCTTATCAACAGCTTGTTGTAGCAGCTACAATACATGGGGTACTGAGATCAAAAAGAGCATGAAAAGCATTTCTGCCAACATCGTACAAAATATTGAACATCTGCTATATCTGGGATCCTGGGAGTTGTAATTATAATTTTTGAAATCTGCACACAAGAGTTATAAATATTAGAACTGTAGCCTGTGAAAGCCATGAAATATTTAAGTTGTTTGGCAGGCTTAAGAAAAACTCATAAACTTAATTTAAGCAGCCAAACACTGTATTTTTACAGATTTTACATCTTTCGTGTCATTAGTCATATAAATTAAAGCAACCACAGAGCAGCAGAAGTTGCAAAGGCAAGTCCTGTGGGTAAAAAAAAAGGTCAGTTTGAGATTTAAGACTTTCACCAACACTTCACCTTTCCACTCACCCTGTATTTCAATTCTTGTATTGAATTTGTCATAGGTATTTTTAACGCATCCATTATCTTATTGTCTGCAAAGTTCCAGTAGTATGCTTGATGCTGTACACATGTATAAAGATATGGGTCAGATTCACTTGTTAATTGGCATGAGTCTAGTAGTGCAAAGTAGCCCTTAACCCACCCTATTTATACTGTCTGGTGGGGTCAATGACTCCTCTGAGCTATTGGTGAGACACTCAGGGTCTTGCCCACCTTTCCTGCTCTAAAGAAGCAGGAGACAAGGCAACTATATTACACCCAAATTGTGATTTAACCTTGAGGCAAGGCAGGAAAAGCATTGAGAAAGGAGCCTAGATAGCTTTGGCAAGAGACAAGAAAAAGGTACTGCCACACCTAAAAGGGTATCATGAACCAAGACAACATGATAGCAAAGGGGGAGGAGTAGTAAAAGAAATGAGAAGTAAAGTTGTACATGGGGCCTTTTCAGTTTGTTACATCTTTTGAACTTGTTCAGACGCATCAGAAACATGTTGGATGAAGATGAGTAGAAAAATAAGTGAGTTTAGAACATTAGATGCAACAGCCAAATTCACAGCAGCTAAAGTATGAAAAGACCTAAAGGCAAATTCTCATTTGTACAGTGTCTGCTCCACCTGTTAGATAGACATATGCTACTAGTGAAAAATGTAGCTCTGCAAAAGGATTCAGGGATCATCAACTGTGCCATCAAAAGTGAAGCAAGAAGTTAACTTGCAAAGAAACACAGCAAAGAATGTAAGGGTGAGGGCCCAGATTTTTCTCTCCATAAATCCAGTATCCAGTAGAGAACACCATTCTTTGGACAAGTAACTCATCTGACGTCAGAGATGTTATAATGGGTTAGTGTAAGGGAAACAAAGGAGAATGTGCCTCAGGGGGCACAAATATGTACAACATATTCGCAGAAATTCTCCTTTGAACTACCAAACTGTGAGTAAACAGACAAACACATCCCCACCCCTGACTTACCTAGTAAAACATGTATCTCAGTGCCAGATGCCCTGGGACTATGAGATGTTAGGGTAGCTATGAATTAATTTAACGAACCTCATTATGATCTCACTTATACATATTTTACATCAGCCTAATACTCCATTCAGTAAAACCATTCATGAACTGCACCTTTGTGGTGCACCGCCAGCAGATTCTCTTTGCAAAGGTGCTGTATTTAGATTAAGGTAGGTATACTGTAGTTATAGAGGCTCTCACCTGAACCCTTTCCCTAGCTGCCATTTTAGGATTAGAGGAAAAAGGTGTGCCTTGAATGTCCCCCATGTTACAAAGATGACTCTTTCAGATGGGCAAGGTCTGAAAGGGTTTCTCATGTTATATAGAAGCCTAGCTACTTCTTTAGTCAAAGAAGGTAGTAATGCAGAGAAGAGTGCCTGAAAGGCTCTCAGGAGTGCCTACTTTCTTCTACCGATTGATAATGAATCCGGTCTCTGAATAAGGTTTGGAATTTAGTGCCACTTTGCAAGTGATTTCTGCTCCAAAGAACAACCTCTGCATGGCTGTGAACCTAAACTCTTATCTTTCCAAGGAATTCTTGCGCTATACAGCAACTAATTTGTTAAACAGCACAAAAAGTGTGACTAAATATTCCACACACAAAGTATTTTACCAGAATTTTGTTAAAACCAGTTTGTTCAAACTATAATTTCAACAAGTGTCGCTACCTGTCCCGTTTTTTCATACACACAGTAACAATAACACTTGCATTAGAGAATACAGCACAAGAAGCTTTCACTTTGTTTAGTTCCTGTCATTCTCAGCGCAGGCAATTTTAAGTACAGTCATACACCTGGTATACAAGCATTTGCAAGGGGAACAAGCATGTTCCGTTCCTATGACAGATTCACATACACATGCATACATCTATCCAATGATGAAAACATCACCTGGGAGTCATCTATACTATCATTATAATCCTCATTCTCCCTTTCTTAAGTCCTTCCTCCAATAACTGTTTTTTACCTATCACATAGATGTGCCATTGCAGATGACCTGAGTCTGTGTTTCCTATTTCTTCCCACAATTTTATTAGCATCTACAGGAAAAAGGAATCAAAAGCCAAGAAAGAGAGTGCCTATCAGAAAGGAGAACCTGCAGAAGACCCTAGGAGACCTGGAGGTAATGACAGGGTCTCTGCAGTTACGTCATCTCTGAATTTCTGAAGCTGCATGCTCATCTTTGCTCATCTTAGGCCACGTTCTCTAGCCAGTCTGTGGCTGCAAATATCTTCATAAGAACTCAGTGACACCAATGTTTTAACCTGTGTTTTACTACTAAACATAGGAATGTCAGTTAAAATCGAGGGGGACAGGAATAGGAACAAAAAGCATTTGCTCATACTGGCATGTCCAGGTAGAGCAATTTGTTTATATAGTCTTTATCAATAACCTAGGGTCACTGCAGTGACCATGAGCCCATTGTATACATGTACAGCATGTATGCACATCTAAAGAGGTCTCACATAATATTCTTAGTCACAACAAAGCCATAGGTGTTCAAAATGAACAACCCAGCCAGGACAGTGAGGATAGAAGCAGCAAGCTGTCAAGACAAAACCCTTTACAAAACCCAAAGCTACAAAAAGAGCAATTCACCTGCCATAGGAAGCAAGCAAACACAGACACATGCACACACAAATCCCCACGTGAGCAGGTTGGATTGAACAGGGGTAATCATTTTAAGAACCCAAATCGCCCAAATCCACATGGTGCCATCAAAAGCATTTTCATTTTTATCCAAATCAATGTCACCATTTTTCTGTACAAATCAATGTGGAAAATACAAGCAAGAGTAGAGGAAGATGCAGTTACTGAGCCTTGTGAAAGCCATCACAAGGCAGGATGACTGAAGGAACTTACAACTATTGGCTTTAGCAGCTAAGATATGCCCAACAACTTGCAGATGAGGGTACCAAAATCACCTAGAGGGAACTTCATGTTTTGCACGTAGATAAAAAACCCCTGCTGTTTCTTTTTTTTTTTTTTTTTTTTTGTTATAACCTTTCTTTTCCCCTAATCTCTAAAGCATAATGCTCGGTCTTGCTGAATATAGCTTTCCTTAATTTTCCCCTAACTTGTATTAGACAGGAAAGTGACTCTAAATGAAAATTCAGTGAGTCTCTGTCTTATAAAACATGTAAGGAACACACAAACTGAGGTACACTTGCTGCCCGCCTGCAAAGAGTACATGAGAGACATGCTGTGAAATCTTAGAGGAGCTACCCTTCAGCCTAGCATCCTGCCTGTTGAAAGCAGAACACCGAGGCACGCTGCAGGCCCATAATGTGGCTGATGGAAACTCTGAAAATCCATTAAAAATTACCATTCCAAAGACATTGTTGTAAACTTGATCTTCTGATATTTATAGCCTAAAAAACCTAGGATACTTGTACAGAATCTCATGTTCTCCATATTGATTTTCTTAGAAAATAACTTTAGTGGTTCCCTTTTTGGAACTGTGTAGCAGCATATGTTTACTGAGACTTTCCTTCTGATGTCCAGAAGGAGCTCTGAGTAGGACAAACACAGGTTTATCAGGAGAAGTTTGGGATCTATGGACTTCTCCCAGAGACACCCAGCTGCTGCAGCTTACATCCCCAGATCACAGTACAGTCACAGCTATCCAGCTGCATGATAGCTGTAACTGAATGGGGATATTATCAATCCATTAAGAAACACACTTTGACTTAATTGAAAGCCAGATTGTTCTTCCCCTCAGTAGTATATCCTCATGGTATTTTTTGACATGCTTCAAAGAAAAACTGACGTTGAATATACAGCAAAATTTCCAAATCATAACAAATTTTCCTGTTACAATCCAACGATTATGAATTGGAATACCCACTTGCTTTTGGGTTAAAGTATATGAGGAAAAGTGCAGACAACATTTCACCGTCACTGGCTTGCAGGTACTTCAGAAAATCCTGCTGCAACTTACCTAATGTCAGGCTTCTCAATGAACAACTTAAATTCTGCAGATAACTTCCCCATTTGAGTTTTGGTGTTGCAAATCTATGTAATTGAATAAGGTTATTCAAGAAGCACCATGTTTTGATAATAAAATCCTTTGTAATGATTACCTAATAGCCAGCATTTGTTCAAACACTTTTAATAGACTCTTTTTATCACATGCAAAAAGAATTTCAGTGCTAGTTCAGTTTCCAGTTTCATTCTGTCATGAATCACTTTGTAGAGACATTTAGAAGTCAATAATCCACTGTAGCTTTGATGACAGGTGATTAATTTCTACATTTTAGAGACATAATAAGATTTAGCAATAAAAAGGCCTTGAAGTAACCTACCAAACAGCTTTAATCTCAGCCTTGGGACTGTTGCTAAATATGAATGCTTGTACACAAATGCGAATGATTTAAGTTTGTAGGTTTTATTGCAGGCTTCTTGCCTTTTCGTATTAATCTTGCTTTACAATCAGGCTATCTATACAACCAGTTTATGCTGAACATTGTTTCTAACACAGTATTTAGGGGAGCAGAGTTAAATTATTTACCCATAAGGGCTATATTCTACTGAAAACTAGTTTTACATGCTTTCTGTTAATGTGGCTTACCAACACTCTCTGTGTGGCAAGGTTAGATGGGTAAAAAAAAAATGAACTACCAGACACACACAAGTAGTCAGTACCTGACTGCATAACCACACAAAGCCCTCGGAGCTCAATCCATCACACAATGAAACCTGTGGGAATATTTTGTTAACTTCAGTTGGAAGATCACTATAACAGACAGACCTGAATAAAAGAAGAAATTCCAAGCTCTCCAGACATGCTCTAGTTGTAGATACAGATATACCTATATAGAGATATACCTAAATAGTTCATGATCCATATTTTCTGACCTCTCCCAAATATTGCCTGGATTCTTTTCTTTTAAAAGTGGTTTCATACTGAAAACAGTATCTGTGAAAACTGGAAAAAAAAAAAATCTTTTGAAACCTCATTCTCCTGTATTTTCTTTACTTGTATGCAGGAACACTTCATTTTTCTACTCAAAGTACTTCAGTCTGAAACCTTTTTGTCTATAGAACAGTAAATCTTCACTGAAATTCCCTTAGCTAGGAATCTCAAGATAAATTCACAAAATGGTTCTACAGGCAGCTCCCCTCAGGAAGAAGAAAAGACACTGCTGCATCAACTGCCTTAGAAACTGCCTTAGAAACCCATTTGCTAATGCTGAATTGTGAAGACTTTCCTAAAGTAAATGGGGGCCCAAGGTGCCTAGCATAAGTTATTATGTGCTGGTGATAATACGCTTTCCTGTGTAAAAACAGACTAACAAAAACCAGCCCTGGTAGCTGGGCAGACAATGCAAGTCAAAGAGCTCCCTTGTCCTTCTTGCAATGTGATAGCTTTGAAAAGATCAACCCCTGGGAGAAAAGGTGGTAGAGTAACTGAATTTCTCAGGGCAGTGTTAAAATGGAATACTACAAGTATTGTGCAGCTCCTGCTCTGTACTTTTTGAGGGACAAAGCATTGGCAAAGAAGGAACGGGTTCTAGTTCTCTCAGTCTCTCAACACCTTTGGGGATGGACGAAGTAGAGGGGCAGAACCTCCACCCCTGAAGAAGTACCATGACCCAAACATCATCTGAGCAAGCCCTAAGGGTTGGGAAAATAAAAAAAAAAATAGACCAACAACAAAGCACATGTGCCAGAAGCAAAGGGAGCAACACCTCTTTCCTGTCAGCAGACTTTGTGGAAGAGGAACAGAGGCCTTAGCAATAATGACTAATGGTGTTTTATCGAAGACAAATGGTGGAAATATTGCATTTCACTAGGATCTATTAAGAAGCCATTTGAATTTTAAACTTATTTAAAGTAAAGGAGATTTCCGTGTCAGGAGATGTGGGTAAATATATTTAGGACAAGTGCTAGGTGTGGGGGTAATTGGAAGGTTGGAAGGAATTGGTGACAAGTACTGGTGGTGGTGGTGAGGATGACAGCAAGAAATCTATGTGAGGGTACAAATGGTAATTTTTGAATAAGTATTAAGTGGGATCCAGGAGCACCTCCATGTCTTAGACATATTTCAGACCTTTATGAAGGCAAAACATGGTGGCATATGTTTTCTTCTTTTCTTTCCCAGGGGACCTTTGTTTCTGCTGGAATAACTCCCAGGCACCTTTCTTGGAAGGAATTGCAATATGCTCTGAGTAGGTCCCCATTCTAGATGATCACAAACAAGGAAATCTTAATTTAAATATATCTCTCAGTTTTCTTTATAGGCTTCAAGTTCATACTTTCTTTAAGTTGCATTTTTCAATTTTACTCTTCAATCCAAAGTGCTGAGAACTCACTTTTTTATTTCCTTCATTTTTCTTGTTAAGTAACAGGAACGAAAATTAAGATGTGCTCATAAGAGTTTGAATATAAAAACCTGACACTTAAGAAAAGCCCTGATTACCACGAAAGTTGTGCTAAAACCAAAATTAACATTCGTCAGACCTGTAAAGAAAGTAGTATTTGAAACAGCTAAGGTGGGTAATAAGGGAAACAGAAGGAAAACAAGCAGGTACCAGTTAAATCTTAAGGCAAGGTGAAGTCAGTCCATGACTGAAGCTAGTGTTGGGCCAAGATGTACAGGTGGAGGGAAAAGTGAGAATCACAGAGATGCAAACAGAACCCCTCTTTGCATTTACAATGGGTAAAACCCTAACAGTTCGCACAAGCAAAAGAAGAATATACTGATTAATTTCAGTATTTCAGAATATAATTTTTATACCTCAAATTTTCCAGTATTTGTATTTCAGCAGGGGAAAGAGCTGCTTCTCTATGTAAAGTAGTAAAATTGTGCGTGAGGACAAGCACATATTAAGGAAATGAATCATAGCAAGACACTGGACAGTTGAGGCAGATTAGATATATCAGACAGCAAATGGCAGGGTGAGGTACTGCAGTGGAGGTGCCTCCGCTACAGAGCTTAGGAAGAGTTACGACATATATGCATTTTCATTTCTACAGGTGGGGATCTCAAATCATTCTGTGAGTTAGGCTCTTAGTATCTCTAATCTGGTCCTGCTGAGGCACACAGGTAATATACTTCTGACTTGTCAAAAAAAAGCACAAGACATGCTTAAATCTCTTCATGGCCCTAGCACAGACATTAAGTTTAAGCTGGTTGTGAATCCAGCACTTATTTCAGGATGCTGTGTTCCAAGCAACACATTGCATTTTGAGCTTCCAAAATTATTTTCGCTTTATAAACTATGCTCTTTAAGTCTTTTGAATATTTCTTATGTAGACCTCCAATATGAAATAGACTATTTGAACTGCTGTGCAAGGGCATTTCTTATTGATTACACTGGTGAATCACGTGATTCATGATACAAATTGCCCAAACTTTCATTTTTTTTTTTTTTAGATCTAAGGGAATAAATCCTGCCTCTGTTTAGGTAAAAGAAGACATGAAATGGGTATTTTCAGTTGAAAAATTCAACATATTCCATGCCACTTTAGGATCTCTCCTTTTTTTCTCAAATTAAAATACTAACTACAGAAAATAACCCAACAGCCTGATTGCTAAAAAATTTTCCTAGGAACTGTAGAAGTTTCTGAAATTCTAACCTATACCTTAATTAATTGACTTTTATTTCAAAAGAACATCTTACCTACTTTGCCCACTGTCATAAGGGAGGAATCTCACACATAAAATTTGTGAATCTTCTGCAGTCTATTCTGCAGCTTCAGTTTTGGGAGGCTGAGTAAAACACTAAAAACAAAACACAAAAAAAACCAAACAAACAAACAAACAAATCACTGGCTCAAGCCCCTTTAGAAAAATAAGCAGTCAGAAAATATGTTTCAGCAGGTTCTGTAACTGTTTAATATCTATGCCATTTTAAGTAATTATTTCTTCTGCATGTGATCACTACCAGCTGCTTATGCTTGCTGAGCAAAACTCAACTGCTCTAGGCTACTTCTGCTACTAGCTGTTAGACCACCTTAAGGACTCATGTCTTTTGGTATGGGGACTATGACATAAAGGTCACGAACAAGTACTAATGGGCTCTCTTTTTTATTTTACAGAAAACAACTGCAAAAAAAGTGTTTACACAATTGTTCCTCAGCTGAAGGATGTAAGCAATATGTAATATATGCTCTGGGCTGGGTGTGACAAGCAAATCTGGTTTGCACATATTTTCTCCAACATGATTGAAAATCTCACAGTGTTTTTATGTTTATAGTCTAGTTATTTTTAATACAGTACACCCCAAAATATTTTCAGATATACATGAATACAAAGCCTGCTTAGATCTCCCCACTTCACTTTTCTAGTTTTATCTCTGACCAGCAAAACAAAATGATAGCATGTTTCTCATCTTACTATTGTACCAGGTCTTCACCTCTGCTAATTTTTCGGGGAAAACAATCCTCAGGTTTTTCCACACCCAGACCTGTAGCAATTTCGCTTGCATTTTAAAAGGCCATGCCTAGCTGTGGACCACTTGTCCACTGAACCTCAAAAAAAGTGTCTTTCCTTCTCTTGATTTCAGCAAAAATTATATTCACAGGAAATTTTTCTCAGTAAAAAGAACATTTGAATGCCATAAGAATTTCTGCCCATGAGACACTAAAGACTTTTTCCCCAAAAAAAACAATCAGGAAAATCTCCAGTCCTCTATTTTCATGGATGCAATTTTGGCTTTGAGAATCCTACAAGTAAGTGCAGCTTTGATGCTGTGGTTCTTTCATGTCATAGCAATGGAAGAGCTGGATGCTTTACAGGAAGTACACTGATCATGTTTTGCTAAAAAAGGGTGGCATGACAAACAGTCCTGCAGGATGCTGTGAGTCTCTCTGAGAAAAAAGGCCTAGCTGTGAAGCAATGGGCTTTGAGGGAAATCTTTCAGTTGACTGGAAGTTAGCAAATGTGACATCTAGAAGAAGGGACAAAAGAGGATTCCGGGAATTCCAGGTCTGTCAGTCTGACCTCAGTGCTGGGAAAGGTTATGGAGCAAGTCATCTTGAGTGCCCTCACATGGCACCTACAGCACAACCAGGTGATTAGGTACAGTCAGCATGGGCTTATGAAAGGCAGGTCCTGCTTGACTAACCTGATCTACTTCTATGACAAGGTGTACTGCTTAGTAGATGAGTGAAAGGCTGTGGATTTTGTCTATCTGGACTATAGTGAAGTCTTTGACACTGCTTCTGGAGAAACTGGCTGCTGATGGCTTGGATGGGTGTACTGTCTGATGGGTAAAAAACTGGCTGGATGACCAAGCCCAAAATGTGGTGGTGAATGAAGTTAAATCCAGCTGGAAAGCTGCCCAGCAGAAAAGGACCTAGTTGTGTTGGTCAACAGCCAGCTGAATATGAGCCAGCTTGTGCCCAGGAAGCTAAGAAGGCCAACAGCAACCTGGCTTGTGTCAGAAATAGTGTGGCCAGCAGAACCATGGAAGTGATTGTCTCCCTCTATGTGGCACTGGTGAGGTCGCATCTCAAATACTGTGCTCAGTTTTGGGTTCCTCATTACAAGAAAGACATTGAGGTAATGGATCATGTCCAAAGAAGTACAACAAAGATGGTGAAAGACTTAAAGCACAAGTCTTATGAGGTGCAGCTGAGGGAACTGGGGTTGTTTAGTCTAGAGAAAAGGAAGCTTAGGAGGGACCTTATTGCTCTCTACAACTGCCCAAAAGGAAGGTGTAGCAAGGTGGGTGTCAGTTTCTTCTCCCATGCAACAGGAGACAGGACAAGAGAAAAGAGCCTCAAGTTGCACCAGGGGAGGTTTAGATTGGGTATTAGGAAAAATTTTTTCCCTGAAAGTGTTGTCAAGCATTGGAACAGGCTGCCCAGGGACATGGTTGAGTCCCCATCCCTGGAGGCATTTAAGATGTGCAGATGTGGCTCTTAGGGACATGGTTTAGTGGTGGACTTGGCAGTGTTGGGCTAACGGTTGGACTCAATGTTTTTAAAGGTCTTTTCCAACCCAAATGATTCTGATTCTATGAGAGTGTTTCAAGGTCATCTTGAAAGCATGGTACACTGAGCATGACGTACCAACTTTCCAAGCATTCATGTGTAGAGAGCAGAACAGTGTGTGAGGGAAACCACAGACTTTTTTGAACAGAAACCACAAGACCTCCATTAGGAAAAGCACTCAAGGTGAACTCCATAGAAGACTGTTTTCTACTTCAAAAGGCACTGCAAATGATGTGATAGGAGCACTGATCACATAAAGGTCTGCACAGCCCTCTTCACACTGCTGTGCTCAGCATATCCAAACTAAGTGCAGTGTCACCCTTGACTGTATGAAATACAAAAAATAGCACACAGATAAGTGCATTGTTCAAAACGAATGACGTGGCTGAAACAGGAGCTAAAGTGCAATGAGGTACCAATTACAGAATATGTTATTTTGGATTGGATTCTTTATTGGAGACATTTATGCACCCAACATATCAATGTGCCTACATAAGCAAACTTTTTCAAACAACAACTTCATACTTAGTTTATTGCCATCTACCATTCCTTGATCTCCTTAAGTATTACTTGCCAGGGGCTAGGTATTGGCTGAGTTGATTAAATGGCAAAGCTCCTGCAGAATTCAGTATTCTCAGGATTTTATCCAAATTGTCTTCTTATCCATGCATTTAGACTATTTCTCTTTATCATTCAAAAAAATTTTTAAAGATTAATTTAATTTTATTTCCTGCTGATAGTTGAACCATTGTAAGGTTTTATGACTTTGTTTTCTCACATAGTGATTTTCATATGCCATCTCAATTTATCATTTTCTGTGAAATATATGTATTTTCATGCCTTCAGAAATACCCAAAGTCAAGGTAAAAGACATTATTGATAGGGCTACAGCATATATGTGCATATCACTAGTAGATTACAAAGGAACAACTATACTTGTTAGAAGCTGAAGTTCTAGAATGAAGTAGTAAAATAATTTAAATTTTTAGTTAGATATAATTACAGGCTCATCTTGTCATTAGATCAAGCAGGAGGACAGAACTTTGGTATGCTGAGAAAATTGCTCTATGAAGAAACTTAACATGTACATTTGCTGCTGAAGCAAATGACAGTAGCTTCTCTGCAGGCCAAGTCTAGAAAATCTAATGTTAGCAAGATGAGCAAGACGAGCAAGACGTGCAAGACTAAATAACAGGCATCAGGGTCACGCATCTTATTAAAACCAGTATTTTAAAAACTGCTTGCTTTAAACATTTACCTTGACATTGTAGATCATCTTTAATACCAAGCCAGCTCTTATTCAGTTGACCTCTATTTGAGGAAGCTAAATCCCAGATATGTGATTGATTTTTTAGTCTTCTTTATTCAAAGAAAAATATGAAGCAAAAGTAAAGCTTCAATATATTTAAAATTTATGCTTGCAGAGACAGATTGTGGTGAAATTCAGCCAGCTTCATTTTGTGCTGAACTAGACAAGAAGATTGGGTAAGATGCATTTTGAGGGAGTCTTCACCAACAGATAATCTCTACAGTTATAATCAGGAATTTACCCTATTTCAGCTGTGTTTAGTACAATTCGCAGTCTCAGGGCGCTTCCTGACTTGGTGGCACTATTTAAACCATTGTTTGTTTTATTTAATAAGCTATTTATTTTATTGTTAAACTATTTATTGTTCCCTGCAATACCTACCTTTGAGCCATCTTCTTTGTAATTGTTATCAAAGTTAACAAGAAAAGATAAACTTATTAGTCTTTCAGAAATCTAATGATTTAGTAATAAAAATAAAGATACTTTTACTTCAAATTATTAATTGCCAACTATTGTAAAATTTTCCTGCAACCAGGATTTGACAAACTGAAAACCTAAAAGAAAACCATAAAAAATATATACACATTATAAAAGAGTAGTTTACCAAAGCCTGAAATTCCTTTAAGTATCTGGTAACAAGTACAACAAAATGCTTACTCAAATAACCAACCCACAACAACAAAGATTGTCAGCCATGAGTAACTGAAAGGTCAATTATCTTCTCTTTCCAGTCAGTTCAAATGATTCAAACAAAAAATTGTCATGATAACAAAAGAAAAGTGAGCAATCTAGAAATCTCAGCATAATATTTTAACAAAGTTTGCTTTTTTTCCTCTCCTGGTTACTATTGAGCTCTTGATGCTCACTAATAAAACTTGAGTAATATCAGCACTAAAGTTTCGTTTTACCTGTCAGCAGATAAGTAACAATTTAGTAATGCCTCAGGGTGATTGATGGCAAAGTAGCAAAAAAATAGCTAGCACTATAAACCCTATTTACAACATCTAAGAAGAACCTTGAAAAGATAATACTATGGATTACCTTTTTGTTATTTTCTATGTTCATTATAAAATTTGTCACAAAGTCTTTAATTGTCTCATTTTCCATTTTTTATGGTCTTTGTCATGACAATAAGTTTTCACATAATTCACCTTCTGCTAGATTTCTTCAAACTATGTGGCAATGTTTTAGGGATGCTGTAGCATCATCATCCAGCTCTTCAACCCTTGTTCACCTAGTGATAAAATTTATGAAACGAGAGTGATAGAAATTTTTATACCCTCCAAATGAGCAGCCATTCCCTACTGGTTATTTTCATAACTTTCTGCCTTCTCCTTCCCTCAGCTGTCCACTCAAGGACTAGCTAATCACAGAGGAGTCAGACCTGTGCAGGCCCCTTCATGGTGTCAGAGAACCCCCCATTTTTCACTCCAGCCTCCAGAACTCTGAGGTTTTCTCATGAACTTGGAGTAAAGTAATTCTATTTTTCATTTTCATTCAATGAAATCCATCCCCTCAAAGAAAGCTAAAGGTGGGGGAATCAACCTAGATGCTCAGAAAGATATATAAAACCGGGGGGGGGGGGGGGGGGGGAGGGGCATATAGTACCATTTTTAAGTCAGTTCCAGGTTGTTTTGGGCTCTGATTTATGGTTTTTTTAATGCTCATGGTTGGCAGTGTTGATAGAAATTGGAAAAGGTTGATGTAAGATACTCAAAATCTTATCTTCCAGCAAAGATATTTATGGCTGCTGGTGCAGCCTCAGGAAAGCTTCCTTACGGCCTATCTGGCAAAGCTCATGCAAAATGCTTTCTTCCCTCTCCAGCTGGCTCACTGACTCCATTTCATCCTAGAAAACTGTGGTTTGGCCTCAATTATTCACATTTGTCACATGTTGCTTATACTACAGCAATGTGATACTTGGGCATAAAGACTTAGAATCATAGAATCATAGAATAGTTAGGGTTGGAAAGGACCTTAAGATCATCTAGTTCCAACCCCCCTGCCATGGGACTTCAGCAACTAAGTCCAAAAAGTACGTAACAACACATATTATATATTACTTACATTACACTGATCACTGCAAACACATTTTTATGTTTCTGCTGCTCCCTGTTTTATTGCTCAGACTTAGGCATATTAGAATATCATACAAAGAAAAGGATGAAGACAGTATACCTCTTAGGCACAAACTTCCTTTAACATAAGTAAAACATTTCAGAAGTCTTCAGGCAGTTCCAGAATTGTAAAACAGCATCCACAGAAAGAACCACAACAAATTTCACCTTCCTCAGTTAAATTATTTACTTGTTCTGACATGAACATAAACTAATATACTTATGAATACATGAATGCTATTAAAAAAAAATTTTAAAACAATTTTTTTTCTGTTTCATTGACTTCTTCTAAAAGATGATGACAGAAGCAATGTATGGCAGTTGTTAGTAACTATTTACTGTGCCTGAATGCACTCATAGTGAATCTGGACTAAGAACATACAGAGGACAGATTTGCTAATCAATGACATAGAAGTTCATTAAGCTAGTGGATGGAATGATATGTAGGATTATTTCCCCCTAAATCCAGCTTCTAGATGGAAATTTTTCACCAGGATTTAGGATTCTGGCAGGCAGACAAGAGGAACAAAACAGTAAAAACAATAAACTTGGGAAAGGTCTCTCTCCCTTACCATTCTGTGTGCCCTCTCCTGTATCTTTGATTTCAAGGCAAATGATGGAAATCAATGCAGCTACTGTGTAAACCCCACCTCTTCTATTATTGCAGTCACAGAAGCACACCAGGTTCTGCATCAGCTTCATATATCTTACACAGAAGTCAATCTGTGCAGAGATGGCAATGGTGCAATGTAATCATTCTTTTGGGAAAGAAAAGAGATGCTGACCAGAAACACAGATTGCATAAGCAGGATGAAATGATTTATAGTCTGTGACCAATGCACTTATTAGCTTTTAAGATAATTTCAGTTGCAGAATTTCCACTTGTGAGGAAAATTGGCAAATATAAGAATAACACAAATGCAACATTTCTCTCTCCAGCAAACAAACTCATTAGTGCTCAATGCACAGATATCGGCTTCATTAGGTAGAATAATAATTATAAAAAAAAAATCCATAGAAAAGAACAGATAATGGATTAATAACTGAGTCTTGTTGTACGTTTATGCAGGAAGGGAAGGAACAAAGTGTCATCCTTTCCTCTCCTGTGTTGGTTTAGTAGTATGATAAGGAGGTATGGAGTATGATAAGTAGTATGTATGATAAGTAGTACATATGATAGTAGTATGATAAGTAGGCCAGTGACAAGGAGGAAGGTGAGGTGCAGATGGTATGGGTGGAAATTAGACACTTGATTAGACATTTATGTCCCATTCTCATTACCCACTGTTTTCATCAATACAGGGCCACCTTTTAAGGCATTTATAAAAGAGCAGAATGAGATATGAGCAAAAAAGTCCATCTTCTAAATTACAATTAAAAGTGAGCTTTCATAAGAATCATAGATACTGAGAGGACAGGCCTTCATGGTGTACGTGTGTCACTGACACCAATGGGAAACAGAAATCTTCAATCCTTTGAACAATCAAAACCTCACAATTAATACTTTGGATTCTATTTTAATCATTTGTTTTTCACTCCTCAATTTCTGTCAAATCATTTTCCTTGATGTCCTCTATTTAATGCATATGGAGAAGCAAGTGTCTGTAACTTTTATAATAAAGGGATGAAGTAAATGGGAAAACATGTTGCAAACTTTGCTGGCATGATGCTCTGTGTTGTACTTCAGACATATGTGCTGCAGTGTGGGATGTGCAGTCTGATGCACAGTCCTGACTGATAGCTTCTGGGGAAATGTGCCTGGATCTAAGAGGTGGGGTGATGTTTTGAGGAGGTATTAATGTGACAATGCTTAAAAAGGAGAAAAATCTGTGAGTATAGTTAATGAAATTGAAAGTAATCTAAGAGTCCATGTGCATTGCTATCTTCTTTTTTATGCTGGTACAAAGAAACAGAAAGACAGATTGGTATTATCTAATGCATGTGTGAGACCAGCATCTGCAAGTGTTGATTTACTGGGGCAGGATGGGCAGGTACCTGTGGCTATCATGCTGTGCCAGTGCCCAGCTCCTGGAGTGTACCTTGTGCTCAGTGGTGCAATCAAGTTGCACAGTCTGTGGCTCTGCCCAGCCCTGGAGTATGGATCTTCCTGGTGACATGATGCAGAAGGGAGTTGTGTAGCAGTTTTAAAGCATGAAGTAGCCTACCAGAGAGTACCTGCAGTTGGGTTCCTTCGCCTGAACAAAGCAGAAATGTCGTGATCTTAAATCACCCTCTACTAAAACATAACTCTGCAAAGGAATTTGTGGGATGGAATGGCAAATCGAAACAACATTTGGGTGCCAAGAGAAGATCAGAGAATTCCTTTAAAAAGAGGAAGGGAGGGAAGGCTCCTCAGCCTTCATCCTTACCCTGTGACTGTGAATATATGCAAGCTAAACTTAGATGTTACAAAGGAGGCAGAAATCGTTAGCATGACAAGCAGTAAATTACATAAATTCAGTCTCCAAAGAGCGGACTTTGAGGAAATATTACCATGTCTGTTTCTCACCTACTCTCATTTTAGAAACTGCACTCAATGTTCCAGATTAAAAGCAGTAATCCAGGCCCATAATAAAATAAAAAAAAAAACCACAACAAGCAAACAAACAAAAAAGGAAAAAGAAAAACCTGTAGATAATAAAGTATATGTGCATTTGCACAATTCTTGAAAATTCAACAGGAAATTGGAAATTACATAGCTTTTGTTTTAATCTGTATTTAGCATTGTTAGGTTCTTTTTGGCGATGTTCATTCAGCAGTAGTTTATCAAGCCAGCTATTCAACGAGCAAATCACTTATCTTGAACGCTGCCTCAACTTCTTAGTTTGCTATTTTGTTCCCAGAAAGAAGGTGGGAGTTTTAGTTAGTTGTATATTTCACATTAACAGGCTTTTACCATGCAGTAATAGGTCTATTTAGCACTGAATGTTTAATAGGGGGGGCAGATACAAGGGAAAGAGCAGTGGGGGAGAAGAAAGCACAAGGAAAATATATTCAAAATGATACACTGAAGCACTGTTCCCTTAGTGTCATTGAACATGGGCCAACTATACCATTCAGAGATAAATGCAGAGCGCTGACATTTAACTCTGAAATTACAGAATGATGTTTCCAAAGAGTCACATGTACAGTAACTGCATCACATTTACCATTGTCTTTGAAGTCTTAATCTCAGTTCATGCTACTAAATCACCATGAAGGTTTATTTTTTACTTGTTATATGAAATGCTTGGTTTGGGTTTTTTTAAATTCAAGGAAACATCTCCAAGCATGAAATATGTCAAACTGAAAGCTGATAATTGTATAATTTCACTATAGTAATTTTTTTAAAATTGTCATTTTTCTATTTTTATGCAGGAGAAAAAGTGCTTCTAGTGTTTTAGCAAGTTTTAGATTTTATTTTTAAGTTGTCCTAAGGGAAGTAACAATTTTAGGTGTACCTATTGTGAAACAGAAATAAGACTAGAACAGATGATCCCACTAAGCCTAATTTTCTCAATAACGCTCTGAAAAAAATTGTACTGAAACTATAAAGAGAAAGGATAATGTATTATTATTGAAATGCTAGCATATTCCAGTATTTCAGTATTTGTTTTAGAAAATCTAGTTTACTTTACACCATATACATCTCAGACAAATTAATTTCATTTGGGATTGCTGTGGGATCAGGGTCTGAACAGAGCAAAACCACTTGCAACGTGCTGTGACAAGAATTACCATGTGTTGCTATGTGAACATGACCACATCTAATGCTTCCATTGAACCTATTTAATGTGTAATCACCAGTGCTGAAACTTCTCACCTCTTATGCCTCCCACTCATCTCTGCCTGGCATTGCCGTTCCCCTCATCTCTGACTTCACAAAATATAGTGTTTACTGTTGCCATAGAGAACTTCCTTCCAAATCCACGTTAGACCTCTAAAATTAGCCTCTCTTTCCTCACAGGCAAAGTTCAGAATCAACCTTTGTTTAATCCTCAAAAAGTCTTCAAATCATGTCTTCCCTTGACCACCCAGACACACTTTGCTGTCCTAGTCCTCTTACTTCTTTAGTTGTCTTTCCAGTCTGTTTTGATTTCTTATTTTTTTTAGAGTTTGTCATTCAGCCTTTAACTTTGGGGATGGAGGAGGATTATAAACGTACAAGGGCCTCCGCTACTGTAGCTCTAGGAAAATGTCATCTACTAATGCAAATTTAGTGATGAGGTGTGTGCAGTTAAGTCACAGCCAATACAACTTTACAGCAATACTGGTTTTCTTCTTTCCAACACTTCGTTCTAAATGTCTTTCTGTCATTTTGGCTCAACAGGGGCAAAAAACATTCTTATTCTCTCTCTGCTATTTTTTTTTAGCTTCTCTGGATAGAACTTTGTTCTCTACCCCAAATACAATGCTTATCGCTCAGATGAGAGCTATACTTAAATTTTGCATATTTTGCATGCTTATCTTCTCTAAGAGACAGTCTTTCTTACATGTTCATACAATTATAAATTTTTGCCCAGGGTTTCATCCTCTCAGGCTTTGGTTATTGCAACATTTAATCACAAATGCAAGCCTTCCATTTTTTTTAAGATCTTTTTTTGACCATATCACCTCTTTTTATAAATCCCTCCCCTAACTACATCTTTTATTACCTAGGCCTTTCATGATCTAGCTCCCATGCTATTTTTATCCTTCCTGTTTCAGTGTCAGCTCCCAGCACCAACCAGTGAATGGTGCCCATGCCCATCATTCATTTCATCCTCAAACACTCTCTTTTGTGCTACCCTTCATGTTTTGGAGCTCTCCATAAACATCCATCCTTCAAATCCATTTGCTGCAAGGCCTATGAAAGACCAAACAGCAGTTAGGTTGGTAATGTTTGCAGTATTTCTCATCACACTGTTTTATCGTTTCCTTCTACTCCGTCATCTGTCTGTATCAATCTGTTGTGGCTTTTCAGTTTTGATTCAGAACTTGTTATATCTGTCACCAACTTTTTGTCTGATTTCGTCCAGCATCTAGCACAACTGGGTCATGGTTCGTGACAGTGGTTTACAATCATTCAAATAAGGTGGACAGAACAGTGCTTTTTCATGCCAATGAGAATAAGTTTAAATTTTATTTCATACATTTTCAATGAGATTGTAAACATCCTATTTTCAGATTATAGAACATCTTCAGGGATGGAGAATAGATTAAAACTTCTGTCTCTCAATCCAACTTTGTATCTTGATAGTCATCCTACTTGTTAAATTTGTAGGACCATTAATGAAAGTTGTAAGGTACCAAATGGTGCTGATTGAGATGAAAAAATACATTGGCCACTGACGAATGGGCTCAGAGCTCTACATCTCAGCAGAATTTTTAAGTAGCATTGTGTTATATGATACATACTGTTAAGTAGCAGTTTCCACCAAGTTTCAAGGTAAAACACATTCTGCAGGAGTAGATTTCTCCAAAATAAATTGTGTTCAAGAGCATCATCTATCAGATTTATTTCACAGTTGATTAGATCACATTCTCTTAATGGAAATGAACATCTGCAGGTCATAATGAAAGTACAAGTTTTTAACTCTCAAAGATAATGATAGGAGTGTTCCTTTTCAATTAAGATGTATAACAAAGCATACACAGGCCCTTGAGGGCCTCAGGAAGCAACCGGCCTTGTGCAGTTGGCAATATAAATGCTGGAAACATGAACACAGTTATGGCATTAAAAAGTGACTTGGTTCAGGGGAGAGCAATAGAATCATAGAATAATCATAGAATAGTTAGGGTTGGAAAGGACTTTAAGATCATCTAGTTCCAACTCCCCTGCCATGGGCACTAAAACATGGCACTAAACCATGCCACCCAAGGCTCGGTCCAACCCAGCCTTGAATACCGTCAGAGAGAGAGCATTCACAACTTCCCTGGGCAACCCATTCCAGTGCCTCACCACCCTTACAGTGAGTGAAGAACTTCCTCCTTATATCCAGTCTAAACTTTCCCTGTTTAAGTTTTAATCCATTACCCCTGTCGTGGTTTAAGCCCAGGCCGTAAATCAGAACCACGAAGTCCACTCCCCCCCCCCCCACCTTTCTTCCCTCCACTCCTGGAGGGACGGGGAGGAGAATTAAAAGAATGCAACTCCCACGGGTTGAGATAAGAACAGTTTAATAACTAAGGTATAACACAAATCACCACTGCCGCCACCAACAATAACAACGACAAGAGAAATAACAAGGGAAGAGAATACGATACCGCCCGCCGGAAAAGACAGCCCGACCGAAAAAGAGACATGCCCTTCCGGGTAGCTCCCAGTTACATCCCCGGGCATGACGTGCTGTGGTATGGAACACCTCCTTGGCCAGTTTGGGTCAGGTGTCCTGTCTCTGCTTCCTCCCGGCCCCTCCTCCTCCCTGGCAGAGCATGAGACTCACAAAGTCCTTGGTCAGTCTAAACATCAGTGTTATCAGTTTTTTTTGTTCCCAGGCCAAAAGTCAAAAACACAGTGCTGCAACAGCTACTAAGAAGGAGAAAAAAAACTGACTGCCACTGCTGAACCCAGGACAGTATCCACCCCTTGTTCCATACCATTCACGTCATGCTCAGATCCCACATTTTCCATATACCCTCACTCTCATCTCGGTGCACTGTTAGCTTAGTGCACGGACCAATTCCTATAAAGCTACTGAGTCCATTCGGTTTGGTGTGATAGATCATCTCTACGATGGCTGATTCCCTCAGAGACTGGATGCCTTTGTCTAAAGTAGTCCACTTGGCCGAACGACTCGTAACATCATCCTTGTATGGAAACCTTTCTTTCACAGCTGCCAAGAGCCGCCTCCAAAGACTGAGGGACTTTTTCTCTCTTGCAATTGCTTTGTCAATTCCCCCTTCTCTAGCAAGTGATCCCAGCTGCTTGGCTTCCATACCTCCTAGTTCGTGACCATCGGCCCCATTGTCCCAGCATCGGAGCAACCAGGTGATGATGTGCTCCCCTGGTTGACGGGTAAAATCTTTTCTCATATTCCGTAGCTCAGTTGAGGTCCGAGGTCGAGAAGTCACCTCTTCTTCTTCTTCTTCGTCATGGGATGATGACTCCTGATCAGATGGTGGCCCGGGTGGTGAATACATTGTTTCTTCATCTTGCTTCACCCTTCTTGCCTCTTTTTTGCTTTTTCTCTTGCGTATGGGGGCAATCGATATTGGTACGAATTGGTCCTCTGGTTTAGCTGCAGTCATTATCACTGTGCTTTGAGTAGCAACTGTACTTGTCACTGGGGGTGGTGTAGCTGCTGTGGTTGGGGCTGGGGTAGCTTCGCTATCTGTTGCAGTTGAAGTTTGAGTAGCGGCTGTACTTGTCGCTGGGGTAGCTGCACTGTCTGTTACAGTTGAAGTTTGAGTAGCGGCTGTACTTGTCGCTAGGGGTGGTGTAGCTGCTGTGCTCGGAGCTGGAGTAGCTGCGCTGTCTGTTGCTTCGCCCTCAGATCCAGGGACATTTCTTTCCTTTTGAAGGTGCTGGATAGTGTTGAACAAGGCCCGGTAAGCATAGGCCAAGCCCCAGCACGTTGACATGATTTGTCCCTCTCTGGTATGACCAGGATGACAGCACACCTCATTTAAGTGTTTTACTAATTCTTCTGGATTTTGCACTTGTTCGGTGGTGAAGTTCCAAAACACTGGAGGGGCCCACTGACCTAGATACTTGCCCATACTATCCCACACACCCTGCCACTCATGGCTGTCCAGCCTCGGGGAAAATCTCTCGGTCCCCCTATTTTGTTGTCTAACCCCAGACAAGGCCCAAACCCGACTCTGCTTAACTCTTGAGATCAGACGTAATGGTTGTGGACAAAACACACTCTGTATGCGTGCCAACATGGTGACCCCCATCACAATCAGCAAACAGGTCTCAACAATATTAAAAGGCCACTCAAAAATTTCAAAACTCTCAAACGATGCTGTAAACGGTCTGGGAGGGGCACTGGGAGGGTAAAAGAATGTCTCCTTCATAGGTTGACCACCCAGGAAGGAGAAAAAAGATGTATAGTTGCTAAGCATTTGTATTATATACCTCCCAAAGTATAAAGGTGGTGACCACACTGGGAACATAAGCCAGACCAGTTTCATGATCAATCCTTCTATTGTATTACAAGTCATTACCATAAAATACAATGAGACAATAACCTTAGCCCAAGCCCCACACTTGAAAAACACTAACACAGCAAATACCAGCTATAAGTAAGCTACGGCATATTGAGACTGTGAGATCAAAACCAACAACTTTGAGAGCCAATAAATCAGCATTGTGACGAGTGACTATTAATCCAAAACACTGAATGCTTATCACAAACACGATTAGACACACTCCGGTCAGATCTGTCGTTATCTCAACCCTTCGAGCCCCACGTTGGGCGCCAAAAAGAACTGTCGTGGTTTAAGCCCAGGCCGTAAATCAGAACCACGAAGTCCACTCCCCCCCCCCCCACCTTTCTTCCCTCCACTCCTGGAGGGACGGGGAGGAGAATTAAAAGAATGCAACTCCCACGGGTTGAGATAAGAACAGTTTAATAACTAAGGTATAACACAAATCACCACTGCCGCCACCAACAATAACAACGACAAGAGAAATAACAAGGGAAGAGAATACGATACCGCCCGCCGGAAAAGACAGCCCGACCGAAAAGGGGACGTGCCCTTCCAGGTAGCTCCCAGTTACATCCCCTGGCATGACGTGCTGTGGTATGGAACACCTCCTTGGCCAGTTTGGGTCAGGTGTCCTGTCCCTGCTTCCTCCCGGCCCCTCCTCCTCCCTGGCAGAGCATGAGACTCACAAAGTCCTTGGTCAGTCTAAACATCAGTGTTATCAGTTTTTTTTGTTCCCAGGCCAAAAGTCAAAAACACAGTGCTGCAACAGCTAATAAGGAGGAGAAAAAAAACTGACTGCCACTGCTGAATCCAGGACAACCCCTTGTCTTGTCACTACAGGCCTTAATGAAGAGTCCCTCCCCAGCATCCTTGTAGGCCCCCTGCAGATACTGGAAGGCTGCTATGAGGTCTCCACGCAGCCTTCTCTTCTCCAGGCTGAGCAGCCTCAACTTTCTCAGCCTGTCTCCATACAGGAGGTGCTCCAGTCTCCTGATCATCCTCGTGGCCCTCCTCTGGACTTGTTCCAACAGTTCCATGTCCTTTTTATGTTGAGGACACCAGAACTGCACACAATACTCCAAGTGAGGTCTCAGGAGAGCAGAGTAGAGGGGCAGGATCACCTCCTTCGACCTGCTGGTCACGCTCCTCTTGATGCAGCCCAGGATACGGTTGGCTTTCTGGGCTGTGAGTGCACACTAAAGTCGGCTCATGCTCATTTTCTCATTGACAAGCACCCACAAGTCCTTCTCTGCAGGGCTGCTCTGAATCTCTTCTCTGCCCAACCTGTAGCTGTGCCTTGGATTGCTCTGACCCAGGTGTAGGACCTTGCACTTGGCATGGTTAAACTTCATCAGGTTGGCATCAGCCCACCTCACAAGCGTGTCAAGGTCCCTCTGGATGGCATCCCTTCCCTCCAGCGTATCAACCGAACCACACAGCTTGGTGTCATTGGCACACTTGCTGAGGGTGCACTCAATCCCACTGTCCATGTCACTGACAAAGATGTTGAACAAGACCGGTCCCAACACCGATCCCTGAGGGACACCACTCGTTACCGGTCTCCAGCCGGACATCGAGCCATTGACCACAACACTTTGCGTGTGGCCATCCAGCCAGTTCTTTATCCACTGAGTGGTCCACTCATCAAATTGATGTCTCTCCAATTTAGAGACAAGGATGTCATGCGGGACAGTGTCGAACACTTTGCCCAACTCCAGGTAGATGACGTCAACTGCTCTACCCCTGTCCATCAGTTCCGTAGCCCCATCATAGAAGGCCACCAAATTGGTCAGGCAGGATTTCCGCTTAGTGAAGCCATGCTGGCTGTCACCAACCACCTCCTTGTTTTTCATGTGCCTTAGCATGCCTTCCAGGAGAATCTGCTCCCATATTTTACCAGGCACAGATGTGAGACTGACTGGTCTGTAATTCCCAGGGTCAAATAGCCAAATAGCTTTGGGTCCAGAAATTTGCTGAAGGTCTCAAAGTGAAAAAGTAGGGCACAACTGTAGGTAAAGGTGGGGCCTTTCTGGAATTCTGGAAAAAAAACAACCCCAAAGAACTTACTTGTCCCTTTTCCATCAGACTTAATGTTTATTTTAACTTAGATTGATCTGTTGCCTTTTTAATACTTTGAAACACAAAATCCCATGAAGAGATGTCACTCCTAGGTATTACACATGAGAAAGAGGAGAGTAGCAAATAGAGTACAGAACTTGTAACGTGCATTAGGTCTCTTGCTTGCTACAAGAAGATTCAACAACATTAAAGTTAACTGCAGATTCCCAAACACTTTGATCCAAGCTGCAGCATTAACTTACTGTTTTCCTAATTTTTGCCTAAAAACTAATACCAATTTTCTATTAAAAGAGGTACATTAGCAAAACCAGATGCATTCCTAAGTCTTATTAACATGCAGTTTACTCTTAAATTTAAGGATATGAATCCTTAGTTTTACTTTGTCTAAGACTATGGTGCATATGAAATAAAATTGTACATTTGTGAGGAAAGGCGTTTTCCATTTCAATTTTGTATATAAAAAATACAATCATATCAGGCAAGGAAATTGTTAAAAAAAAGTACTCTTACTGCAGTGTTTTCATTCAGGAGTTTATATCCCTTAGAAAGGTAGACCTAAATAGCTGTAAATCTGATGAAGAAGTTAATTATGAGGGGAAAGGCCCAAAAAGCGAGGATGAGAAGAAGAAATATCATTGGTTTGACAACGATGGCTGTCAGAAACAGCTTGCAAATCATGGAACTATACAGGGACAAAAAGTTGACTCTAAATTATGGTGAGACCAGGTCTCTAAATCACTGGGGAGCAAAATTATTTCAGTAGACCCTTAATTTTCAGTTATTGAAAGTCAACATCATGGCAAATAGCTGCAATGTTTTACAGCAGACCATCATGAAAGTATTTTATTTTTCATTTCCCAAAAATGTATGAATTTTTCAAACACAGGTGAAAATCAATCATCTCACCAGTCATACAAAAAGCAGCTCCCTTCCCAAGTGAGGTATAGATTCACAGAATAATGAAGGAGATGCACAAAGTCACCTACCCAGAATATTTTGCACTTGTATTGCCTTTATCCAGGCCCTCACAAGTACTGGACCAATCATCAGACCAGGTAACTTTAGCAAAGTCAGGAGCAGAATGATAAGAAAGGAACACCGATGAAAGCAAGCAAAGCCTTTCATGCCCCAGCTTCCCCCACCACTCCATTGTAATTTTCTTAACAGGATCTCCTTCTTGATCGGGTAACTGGGGACTTTTGCCCTAAATCAACCAAGAGCCACCTGATAAAGATTTTGCATCAGTGTGCACAGAACAAAATCCCTTTCACTTTCCACCGTCTCTCTCTGGACATATAGAATCTTACCTAGAACTAGGTCTTTAGTCTCCTAAACAGTAATAAATAATAAGCACAAGGGTGACACTGAAGTTCTGCTTTTTCCAAGAGCTTTAGGCAAACAGCTAATGTCTGTAAGGTTTTGTTGTTTGGACCCCAAAATCCTTTCCTGAGAATAGGTCCCTACCTTTTGCAATATTTCCCTTGTATATCCAACTGCAAAAAAACTGAAGACAGTGATGCTGTCCACCTTCAAGATTCAGGTTTCTCCTGGAGACAGGGGATGTCTCTCTGCTAGTAAATAAAATAAGGCCAACATAAAAGCTCAAATTTTTTTCCCATGATTTTCCATACTGTCTGTTAACATATCCCTGGCTTCTTCCAGGCTCTGACAAGGACTGGTCTCAAGGATAACACATAGGAATAGTGTTTACAAGGAAGCATTTCCAGTATTATTTTGAATATAGTCTCACTCGTTCTTAGAGGCAGAGATAAAGAAAATGTCAAATGTCTTTAGCTTTTTGCGATGTTTTAAATGCTGCTAGTGCAGAAAGTTGGGATTGGGTGCTGAATCTTGTATGTCTTAGTCATGTTAACCTGCCAACTCTTTCGCAGGCACCCCCTTGTCGTGGTGAAAGAGCTTGCATGCCCTTGTGAGGTTGGGAGCTATGCTGGTGGTGGCACATGCCTCCGGTAGGGTTTCCCATGCCAGACAGTTCTCAACTGAAGGGTCAGACAAAGTGTGTCCATGGGCAGAATGGGCTCACTAGCCTTTGGGCAACCATCCTAGGAGAAGGGCAACTCTAATGTCAAACCCGGGCAGATGGAGCTTGTTGAGCCCTGTAAGGCCATCCAACTAAGAGAAGGATACTCTAACCAAACCTATGACCTAAGGACTTTGCTGTCACTGTCCTAGCTCGCTAGGCCCTGGCAGATAAACCTCAGGTGTAAAGGGTGGAGCCAGTTCCGCGCACGCTGTGCCTCACCTAAAAAAATCCACTGCGCAGGCCCGAAGGGTTTACCCACATTTGCAAAGCCCTGTAGCAACAGGTGAGGGACGAAACGGCAGGTGATAAGGTGCACTGGAAGTCGCAGACCCAACCCTGCATGCAGGCTGTTCAAGACATTGGTCGCTCAAGACTGACCCAGGAGATGACAGTCTTGTTCGGCAGCATCCTGAATGACTAAGCAGCCTTTTTTCAAGGGAAGCACTGCTTGCTTCATATGGAGAGAGGCCTAGAAAAGGTGGCCTAACCAAAGC
Organism: Psittacula echo; assembly: GCF_963264785.1. Taxonomy (NCBI): domain Eukaryota; kingdom Metazoa; phylum Chordata; class Aves; order Psittaciformes; family Psittacidae; genus Psittacula; species Psittacula echo. The sequence goes on along the minus strand of NC_137736.1, from coordinate 85,158,355 downwards.
TCATCTCCCTCTCCACCTGGCTGGCTAGCCACGGCCAACAGGCATCTTCTGTTGCGGTTGATTAAAGACAAAGAGACAAAGGCATACACCTGCCTCCAAAGGTGTGTCCAGATTGACACTCGCATGTTGGAACATCAGAACCATGCTTGATACAGTGAACAGTGGGCGTCCTGAGCACTGTTCTGCACTAATTGCCCATGAACTGTCACGACTCAGCATCGATAGTGCTGCTCTCAGTGAAGTTCGCCTTCATGAGGAAGGTAGCCTTAAAGAACATGGTGCCGGCTATACACTCTACTGGTCAGGCAAATCCAAAACTGAAAGTCATCTTTCTGGATTTGGCTTCATGATTAAAAACTCCATCATCTCTAAACTTGAAAATTTGCTGATAGGTCATTCCGATCGTATTATCTCCTTACGTCTCCCACTACACAATAAGCAACGTGTTGTTCTTTTCAGCGTATATGCTCCAACTCTGCAAGCTGACCCTGCTGAAAAAGACAAATTCCACTCCTACCTGCGTCGCCTCACTCAAAAGGTTCCTATAGATGATAAGATCGTAATTCTTGGTGACTTCAATGCCTGAGTAAGTAAGAACTTTGAAGCCTGGAAAGGAGTACTAGACAAGCGCGGTGTTGGTAGCTTGATAATGGTAATGGTCGCCTCTTGCTAGAGTTTTGTGCGGAGCAGCAGCTTGCCATCACCAACACTATTTTCCAGCAGAAAGACAGTCTGAAGACAACTGGATGCATCCTCAATCTAAACATTGGCACCTTATTGATTATGTCTTAGTGCGCCAGAGAAATGTTCGCAATGTCTGTCACACCCGAGTAATGCCTAGTGCAGAATGTCAAACAGACCACAGCCTTGTGTGTTGCAAACTTAATCTCCACTTCAAGCCCAAACCTAAGAGGGGCGGCATTCCGAGGAGGAGGCTCAATGTTAATAGTCTTCAAATAGCTGCAGTGAGGGACAGCTTTCAGGCTAACCTTCAAACTAGGCTTGAAGACTATCTTACAGATTCTTCTCCTGAAGCGCTTTGGCAACATATTAAAAATAGCATCCTGCAGTCCTCCGTAGAATCCTTTTGGTTCTCCTTAAAGAAAAACAAAGACTGGTTTGACAATAACAATCAGGAGGTCCAGGAATTGCTGACAAAGAAGAGATCTGCCCATCAAGCACACCTCACTCAGCCATTTTGCCATGAAAGAAAGCAGCCTTTTGTCTTGCATGTAGTAAACTCTAACAGAAACTTTGAGACATCCAGAACAAGTGGTGGCTCAGCCTAGCAGAAAAGACTCGATTTTGTGCAGATTTGGGTGACCACAGAGGATTCTATGAAGCCCTGAAAGCAGTGTATGGACCCACATTTCATGTTCAAAGCCTCTTACTTAGTGCAGATGGCCAAACGCTTCTTACAGATAAAATCTCCATCCTGAATCGTTGGTCTGAACATTTTCAAACACTCTTTAGTGCTAACCATGTAGTCCAAGGCAAACGAATCCAACACATTTTACAACATCCGGTGAAAAACATATTGGATATAGCCCCTACCATGGGAGAGACTCTTAAAGCTATACAGCAGGTGAAAACAGGCAAGGCAGCTGGGGTTGACGGAATCCCACCCGAAATCTGGAAGCATAGAGTCCAAGCACTTCATTCTAAATTTCACGAGCTACTTGTGCGCTGTTGGGAACTACCATCAGATTTCTGTGACGCAATCTTCATCACTCTGTATAAGAAAAAAGGTGTAAAGTCAGACTGCTCAAGCTACCAAGGTATAACTGCTCTCCATTGCTGGAAAAATTCTTGCAAGAATACTTTTGAACAGATTAGTACCCGCTATCGCAGAAGAACTGCTACCTGAAAGTCAGTGTGGTTTTAGAGCTAATAGAAGTACCACAGACATGGTATTTGCTCTCAGACAACTGCAAGAAAAGTGCAGAGAACAGAATAAGGGGCTCTATGTAACTTTCGTTGACCTCACCAAAGCTTTTGACACTGTGAGCAGAAAAGGCCTGTGGCTGATCTTGGAACGATTAGGTTGTCCCCTCAAGTCCCTCAAAATGATTATTCTGTTACATGAGGATCAGCAAGGCCAAGTCAGATATGGCGATGCACTCTTTGAGCCCTTCACAATAACCAATGGTGTGAAACAAGGCTGTGCTCTCGCACCAACTAATTCACAGTCTTCTTCAGCATGATGCTCCAAAGGGCTACGGTAGACCTCGATGAACAAAATGGTATTTATATTTGATATTGTACCGATGGGGGCCTATTCAATCTAAGGTGACTGAAGACTAAGACCCTAAATCATCTTGTCTGTGAACTGCTTTTTGCTGTTGATGCTTGTTGATGCCCTTGTTGCCCACACAGAAGCAGCTCTGCAGCGCTTAACATCTTTCTTTGCAGAGGCAGCTGAGCTGTTTGGGCTCAAAGTCGGCTTGAAGAAGACAGAAGTTCTCTACCAACCTGCACCACAAGATTATCATCATCCCCCACATTAACATTGGTGAGTCAGAGCTTAAGTCAATTCAGCAGTTCAGCTATCTGGGAAGCATTATTTCCTTGGATGCTATGATCAACAAAGAGGTAGACAACATAATAGCAAAGGCATATAGAGCCTTCGGAAAACTCCATAAAAGAGTCTGGTGCAATAAACACCTGAAGAAAAGCACAAAGATTAGTGTCTATAGAGCCATTGTACTGTCTACTCTTTTATATGGGTCTGGATCATGGGTTATCTACCGCCATCACCTGCAACTCCTTGAACGCTTCCATCAGCACTGCCTCCGTGCAATTCTAAACATCCATTGGACTATGTGTCAAATGTTGCTGTCCTTGAACAGGCAGGGGTCACCAGTATCGAGGCCTTATTGCTGAAATCGGGGCAGGACACATCTCTAGGATGACACATCTCCCTAAGATTGCGTTTTACAGTGAACTCGCCACCGGTTACTGCAAGAAAAGTGCCCCAAAGAAGAGGTATAAGGACTCCCTGAAACAATACCTCAGCCTTGGCCATATTGATTACCACCAGTGGTCCACCTTGGCCTCCAGGCGGGAGACTTGGAGTCACACTGTACATAATGCCATTGTCTCCTTTGAGAACACACGCAGAATTAGTCTTGAGGAGAAAAGACAACATAGAAAGAATCGCGCCCCACCTATACCACCTAAGGAAACCTTTCACTGTGTTTTTTGCAACCAGATTTGCCTATCCCACATTGGCTTTTTTCGTCATCAGCACGCTTGTAGTAAGCGTGGGTAAAGCCCTTCCCAAATCTTTGTTCGTGAAGTCAAGCCATGATGATGAACCTGCCAAAATGTCCTTGGTGTGCTCTACAACATCCTTTCAAGCCAGGCTGAAAAGTAAACCTTTGTAATTGCTTAGTCCTTGAGCAGATTGGTTGGCTAGATTGGCATGACAATGCCAACAAGGCATTTTGAAGTAATGTATTCTGTCCAGATTGGAGAAAAAACGCAACCTTCAGATGACTCTGATCAACTTTAATTTAAAAAAAATTCCTAGTTACAATGAGATGGGAATCAGTTTTGACATGGCTCAATTCATTCAGGCATCAATGTTTTTTCTAAATCTAAAATTATTTTTTTTCATTTAATAGAAACAAATTCTATTCCAAAGATCTGAAACATAAGAATGAGAGATAATAAAAATAGTAAAACTTTTTCTCTTTTCAATTTCAATCACCAAAATGAGAAACAGCTTTTGGCTCTTCTTAGAGAATTTGTTATCGGCAGAAATTATTTTATTTGACTTCTGCATATTTCCAAAGACAATGTCCCATTCTTTCTCAGAGTTTTACATTATTTTCAGATGTCTTTCTGAATATGAAAAAAAAGTCTGATGGTAATTCTCAGGCACTTTCAATGCCATGAGCTTTATTTCTTCACTTTACTACTCTCAGTTACACCACCTTTACACTTATAGATAACCTGCAAAGAATCAGACTATACAGATTTTTTAGATATTAAAATAGAGGAGGAAAAAAATAAATATCTGGTTTTCAGAAGAGCAAGCCTGTGTGCAAAAGCTCAAGAGAAGCTGGCAGAAATCTGCCTCAAAACTTGATATCTTAACACAAAAATGACCATTCTTCTCAAAATGTGCATTAGGACCTCAAGTTAGAAGAACTCATTTTCACAGTCATAGGATATTTTCTTCCTAGCAACTACATCAGGATAATAATGTACATTATGTACATTAAAGGGCACAGGATAACATTTTGTCCTGTTTTAACTTAAACTATAGAGATTTAAGGTGCTTTTTTTTCTTGCCTTTTTTTTTTTTTTTTAATGAAAGCCCAAGAAAATACACAAAAGTAATTTGGTGAACAAAAAGAAAATGAAAAGTGTCTAAGATACATGTATAAAAAAATACAGCAATGCTGGCAAAACTTGTTGTGATCTACTAATTCCCTTCCATTAGCTGAAACTTTACAGTTCTTTAATTCCCTACCTACTTACTTATGTAAAAATATGAAGAGGGATTGCCTTAGCTAGATCACATTCTTTGAGGCCCTAAATCCCTCCATCGGATGTAAGGACTCTTCAAAGAGGATAACCCTAACACAAAATGAGGTTATTCTGGACTCAGTTCAAGGGAATGAGCCAACGATTAGCACCATAAGGCTGCATCTACAGAACATCTTGTACAAACAGTATTACAATTATTAAGTCTGGAACACACAATGTGTACAAGAAAATACAAGCACAGTGATTTTAGGGAGGCTGACATTGATGGGAATTAAGTACTACAGAACATATTGATTCAATCTTCATATGAGTGTTACAGATATGCATAATAAAATTCCATAGGTTAACTCTACTTCCCCAGATTCTGAAATTATTACAAAAACAACAAAAACCAGGAAAAGTGAATTAGTCACCAAATATGCTGTAAAGGCAGAGGTTCTCAACACTTTCTTTACCTCTGTTTTTATGAGCACTGTTGGGCCCCAGACCTTGGGAAAAAGAATCCAGATTGATGCAAACACAGACACAGCATCAGGGAAGGAAAAGTTTATATGTGAGCTATTTCAGGAGCCTGACCCATACAAATAGATGGGCCCTGACAATACACGCCTGAGGGTGTTAAGGGCTGATGTCATTGTGAGACTACTCTCCATAACCTTTGAGAAGTTGTGGAGACTTGGGGGACATCCCAGAAGACTGGAAGAAGGCTAATGTCACCCTTCTACAAGAAGGGCTTAAAGGAGGATCCAGGAAATTACAGGCCCACCAGTCTTACTTCAGTCCCCAGGAAAATTATGGAACAAATACTCCTGGGAACAAATCACAAGTCAAATGAAGTAGATGCTGAAGTGATGGGTATGCTGTAAATATAAAGTTGTAAGACTTTGCATGGGCTTTTGATAGGATTTAACATAAATATTAACATAATATTTAACATAAATACTGCCATTTGCAAGAAGCTTGCCATTTGTTCTAGTTCACCTTGTCAAAAATAAAAGAACATTATTTCTAACTAGAAGAGTATCAAGTAAGAAACAAAACTTATTTCTAAAATACTTGGTAATAGTAATAAAAAAACCCCTATATTACTGGCAAGTAAAGAAACAACACAGTTACTGACAAAGAGGAAAAGCTGCAAAGGAAGTCAAAGTGTTACGTGCCTCTTATTTATAGAAAAAGCTTGGTGTGACATAGATTTAAAAGGAAATTTAACAGTAACTAGACAATATAGCTGACCTTCCATGGATGGGTGGCTGAACACACCCCTCAAAAGCAACTGGGTAGGAATGGACTTCTGCATCTGCAAAATTTAACTTACCTAATGTGTCTTTAGGAAGGCTACTTCTTACTTGGTTTCGGCAGCTGAACATGTAGGTTCAATCCATAATCAGTGTACAGAGAGAAATAGCTCCAGACAGGAATTCATCTTCTGCTCAGACACCTACAATGTGTGGGCTGACAGTCCCACAGGAATTTTTCTGCATGGATTTTGGAGGGAGTCAACATTATTAGCTTACACTGGACAAGTTAGCTGGGACAGTCTCAGACTCTTCTAATTTTAATTTATTATATATATGCCCTTTCTTCTATGCCTTCTACTGGCTAGAAATGTTACCCACATATAGCTTGCAGCCATGCTTAACTTTCTCACCATTTACCATTTCTGGCCTTTACCAGTAACTGCTGACTGTATGCAAATGACAATTTTTATACAGAAGCTACCAGAACCTGCACTTTCATGTATCTTCCTCCAATTTTTAAAAATTATTTTATATCAATATATATAGTTCCATGAAGCAAAGCTATTAAAATTTAACATTGTTTTACCTATTGAATGAAAATATTTCTTACATTAAATGTTTAAATAGACGGTGCAATCAAGTTCAACATTTATATTAAGATGTTTATAAAACTTCAAAGACAAACAATCATAATAAAAAATGTTCTTGTTTAATCTACAAAATAAGTACATTTGATTTTAATTATCTGGATAATGACCAAGCAAGTACATCAGGCACATCCCTTCCAAGAGATAATGAAAGGCATTGAGGAGCAAACAATATCCCTGAGAATAGGCCAACACATTCTGACTCCAAAGATGACTCTAGTAATGAAAATCTGTCTTTTGCAAATGACTCATCTTCTGATGACTGCACTGAAGATGTTGAAAATCAGGATGATGCATGTGAAAATAAAATTATCAATATGAAGATGAGGAACAGCAGTCTATCACTGAAGAGCCGTTTGATAATAATGAAATTGAGGAAACAGCTAGTGGTACAGAAAAATGAAAGTAGAGGAAATGTCAATGATTATAGTGAATCAGTAACTATTTCTTTAAATGCAAAAGGAAGAGATAGCGGACAGTGAGGAAATACACTAGACAATGATACTTCTGACTCAGTAATGAACTGAAAGGACTGAAAAGGTTAGAGTAGAAATAAATAAAAAGAAAAAAAAAAGAAACTTTGCTCATCAACCAAAGCTGTTAACATACTACATTCAGATCTAAGCAGCAATTTGGTGGCATTATTACCATACACAGATCCTGAGAAGGGCTGAAAAGGATGAATCAATGGGAGGTGGAGGTGCTTAGGCCCTCCTGGGATTTGGCTCTTCATCTTCCCTGAAATTAAGACTCATATTGACTATACAAGGAAATAATCTTCTGTTTATCTTCACATTAGCTGGTGATATTATCAGCAGTACTAATGAAAGTGTACCTGATGTAACACCACCACAGGAAACTAATGAACATAATGAATTCACTTGCTGCAGACGTACAAGGATGCAAGCCCATACATCTCGAAAAACAAAACCCAAAAACAAAACCCAAAAGCAGATGATTTTTTAACCTGAACAAGTGTTTCCATTGTTGGTGACTTCCTGCTTAATACATTTACTTGCGGTCCTTTTTCCCTCTCCTTAAATGCATTTTAAAAATTCAGCTGTTTCTACCCCTCATTTTCATACCTCCATAGAGATTTCAAAAGACATTGAGTTTCTACCAGCTCTGTCTAATTGTCATTGTGTGATAGCTGACTACTCTATTTCTTTCCTTTTTGTCTAAAGATAATCAGTGGTTAACTGGTCTATAATATCAGTTTCTGAAGCAGCTATTACTCTGTCAGACCTATTTTTAGAACTTTGCAACTTGACCACAAATGATCACCTTCAACTGGTTTTTAACTGGGATTATTATTTACAATATTCTGTTAAAGAATTTTAAGAACCAAAATAACATAAAAATGTTACCAAATTTTTGATTGAATCTGCTTTTCATAATTTCATAGCAACTGCTGCACATTTTTTTTTTTTTTTTCCTAGGCTTAATCACAGTGTTGAAGTGCTTGGCCATGTTTTAATTTTTAGACAACAGGGAAAAAAAACAAATCGTAAAGGAAGCATTCTTTCACACAACACAACTAAGTTGCGCAATTCATATTGCATTTTGCAGAAGCCACATCAAAACAAAGCCACATTAAATGAAATAGTTTTTAAAGCAATTATATAAAATCATGGAAGGAAAGTGTTTTAGAACTGTTAATGTTAGATAAAACCACCAAGACAAGACATAACACATGCATAGGACACTGTGCCAATTGTTATCTTAATGACATGCATTGAAACTCTGTAGATACCAGAGAATTTGTTCTTGTTGTATAGCAAGAATTTTATCTCTAGGAGGAAAAAGGAAGATCAGCATTATTTTTTGAGAGGAAAGAGAAGTGCTTTAGACTTTAACGTGTTTTAGATACGAAAGTCAAGGTTATGTCTTAGAATAAGCAGGTAAAAGAAGCCAAGTTAAGAGGGTCAAGAAAAGCCAGAGTGCTGAAGTTGAAATTGAAGATGTGTCCAATAGTGACTGAAACAGCAAAGACAAATAGAGGTATGGAAACAACTTACAAGTTAAACCTATGGAGATGATGAAAAATGCATAGATGATCAGAAGTTACAGTTGTAGGTAGTAATAACATCACTGGACATAAAAAATACATAATGAATGAAGAGTCACAAAGCAGCTGCAAATGTGGCATTCACAGATTTATATATGTAGATATGGAGAAAGGAGATAAATGTTTGCTGAGAGGCATGTACAGGTAGTTGATTTCGGAAACTAATACTTTTCTCCAGTAAGATGAGAATAGTCAATAATGGAAATGACTAGTAGATGCCATGCAGAGATTTCAAGAAGATGCTGAGAATCTAAGGGTAAGGACAAACTTGTGAGGCCAAAACAAAAGATCCTATAAATTGGGAATGTGAACAGGTCATAAAATAAGATAGAGAAGAGATAAGAAACATTGTTAGAAGAAAAAGAGAAAAACTAAACCGAAGGAAGATCCTGGCAGGTACCATTGATTTTTTTTTGTTTGGTTAGTTGGTTCTTGGTTTTGTAGGATACTGTAGAAACAGATATTTGTGGCACCAAAAGTCCAAGAAGGAAATACCAAGCCTATGATTAAAGAAACTGGCTGCTTTGGTTCATTTCCCCTCCCCAAATAATAAAGACTTATAAGGTAACCATCAACTTCTTTACTCTGTTGACTGAAGTTCTGAGAGAGGAAAAAGATCCATGATAAATTGCTGTTTCCATTTGCCTTAAAAATGTCAAGGAACAAAAAGGAGTCAGGAAGAAATTATCAGTTAAAATTTTCAAAATCTGTAGCGGCACATGAGAATGGGAAAATAACATATTCATTGTTTCCAGGTAAGCAAAGACTTAGAAGCAAAAAAAGTGTAGAGACTCGTACATACATGTATAGCAAAAGCAACAATGCAAATTCATACTACCTTGCTACTGTGTTGTGAAGCATATTGTATTTCAGAGTATTATCTGTATTGTAATTCAGGTCAAAGAATATAGTTAAGGTATCTTCTGTGATTTTGGGGCAAACTTAGATGAATAAAGAATGAGCTGAGCAGGTTTTGATACTACAGATGTGTAAAAATCAAAGGAAAAGATCTTCCATTCACTCCTTTGAGCTTTCAGAATGCCTCTAGGTCTTTCCATTAGAAGACAGAAGTCCCTTAGAAGGATCAGAAAACAACATTCCATTGGGAGCAATTTGATATCTGTAATACAGTTGCCTTTTTTAAAAAAAAAAAACAACAAAACACAAAAAACCCAAGTTCACTGATGAACAAATTCAATGCGAAAATGCTTAAGATAAGTATTTTAGATCTCAGTGTTGCAAAGTCAAACACACAAAAAGTATGTTTTATTTGAAACGATGCAAATTATTTTACATTATATAACCATCTTGGCTATGTAACTAAATACTCCAAGGGCTTGTCTGACTATTACAGTGGTAAGGAAGAACACAAGAATTGCTGATGCTACTTCACAATTTTACTGAATACAAACAGGTAAAAAATATTCAGGACACTGTTGAACACTGCTGATTAAACTAAGGAAGTTTAAACATGCAGAAGATTCATGCAACAACTGCAAAGCCATCCACGCTTGGCATGTGTTTAAACCTGATACATCAGGAAAGAGGCGTCAGGTCAGTAGTATTGATGCAGCCATCTATTTTTAGGAGCCTGGCACTAGAACAGACCAGGCACATCGCTAATGCTAGGTGTCTAGAATTGTGGAGAGCAGATGCTGGGTTCAAGGAGGTCTACCTGAGCATCTGCTCCAAAACCACCACACCCAACAGACCACAGAACAGTTCCCTGTGTCATAAACTGTAAAGCTAAAGTACAATCAAAACTATAAAGTGTCCAAGAAAAAGGATGAGATCCATCAGACTTCAGCAGAGCACAGCAGAGACATAGCCAGTTTAACTGCCTATATGCTCCTAGGAAAGTTGACCATGAAACTTGGGGCAGAGAGGAACAAAATAACCAATCTCTCCCTGAAATATTGATTGTGAGAGAAAAAGTAAAGTGTTGGTTTTAAATCCAGTGGTTGGTTTAGCCCCATAAATTTAAATAAGGCACACAGTTCAAGTACAGAAGATGTTTTAAAGATGTTATAAGAACAAGTGCACTCTGCTCTATAGCTATGGTAGAATTTTAAAATTTAAATTTTAAAGTTCAAAATTTTAAGCAGTTTCCTTGTAGTAAGATACTGTTATTACTTAACACCTGCTTCACATGTAACCAGAAATTTGACTGTATTCACGAAAAAGAAGGAAGACTGCAGAGGTTCCTCAGCAGACACATAACACTGTTATGACTATCTTATTGTATTCCTTAACTTCCTTCCTTTCCTCCACAACATAGTTTTTCTGTTCTGAGGTGTAACAGGCAACCTTCAAAAGGTACTTTGCTGAGAGCAGCTGATTCAACATTACAGCTCTGCCTCTCCAGGCTTGGTACTGTTACAGGATTTATCTCAGCTAACTTCAGCTATCTAAAAATTAAATTTCTCACCTGAGGTGGCTATCCAGCATCTTCTCATTAACTGTAAGGAGGAAAAGCACATTCAGAGGGTAAGTCACTCTAAGAATGAATCCATAAACGGAAGTCTTTGAAGGCAGTCTTTACAAGGACCAAATATTTGCCCATCTGCTGAGTAGTGCTGGATTGCAGGGTCATGCAGACCATTTTCAAATTTGAAGGGGAGTAGGGAGGAGTAATCCAGTGTTTTATTCACACACATATATGCACATATGTAGATACAAAACACAGAGGGCAGCTAATTGCCCTCAGCAAATACAAGACTGCAAACAACTTTGACCATAATTCTTCAGCAAAAAACATTACTAGATAAGAAGATAAGAAGAATTGCTGGAAATGAATTTAATTGGAATTAACACCTGACTCTACAACACCTATGAAACACTGTGCGGCCCTCTGAATGTCAATGAGACACTATTCACCACTAGGAATCATCTTCCTCTTCCCTTACCTGACACAGCTACAGCTGCGCTACCTCTCCTCTCACAGTGGCTGCTTTTAGTGTTAGAAAAACAGATCTTGACAAATACAGGTAAGCTTAGCATTTCCAGCTCCAGCACTGAACTCTGTGTTGGACAGGCACAGTGGGTGCTGTTCTGGTTCGGGTCCAAGTAAAGAGCTGTTATAAACATCTTGCTCTTCCCTAAATTTTTTAAATTTCTTTCTTTTACCTTTCTTTCCTTTTCTTTCTTCTTCTCTCTCCCCATCGCTCCCATTTGCAGCTTGGCATCAAATAGCCAAGAAGCTGAATCTGAAATCCTTAGTGCAGCTCCCTAATTTAACTGCTTCCATAGAACCCAGTGAAGTAGGATATGAATGGAAACAGGAATTTCCCCTTCCAAATCTTGCTTTAGTGATCCTGCCACAACAGCACTTCAAAGCAAAGCTGTTCCTTCCCCTCCCAGGCCAACTTCCACCATCAGCAACTACACAGAGCAGCTGGGCTCATTAAAGTCCTAAAAGCACAGGAAATGGCACAAAGAACTAAATGGAGTTAAGCATTTCATTTATTTATTTTGATGTATGAATTAAACAATATTGTCATAAATCTGGTAGCAAATTCCGGCCACATCAGAAAAAGAAGTCAAAAAACATTTCCGAGTGAAAACTGAAGGTCCCTTTATTTCTTTAGATAGCAGTTCTTCTTTGTCAGACCTCATCCCTAAATCTGCTTTACAACAGGCTCATTTAGATCAAGGAGAAACTACAAAGAGGAAAATCCCTATGGAGAAGAGCCCAGATCCTTTTTAAAACAATTGGCTTCCAAAGTTGGACAATAGGCTAACAAAAGGATGCTACCTCTTTAAATCAGAGTTTTAACTCATCTGTTTCTAATTATTCATGTAAATTTAATTCTACAAGTGAAGAAAAATTCATAAAAGTCGTACTTATTCATCTCAGAGGGAGATCTGGCATATGAATAGTGCCCATAACCTCAGAAGGTGAAATGTAGAAAATATCACAGGCAACTCCCACCTCAAGTTAACTGAACCAAAAAAGGGAGAATCCTGATGTGAAGGAGACTTGAAGGAGATCCTCCCTAATCACTTCTTAATAGACTCACAGCCCTGACACAGGAAACAAATCAGGAATTCTGAGGACATGTAATTGTTAATCACTCACATTCACTATCAAATTCAGTAAGAACTTAAAAGCACAGACAATGAACTATATCACACTGAAAAATAAGGCTTATTGTCAAAAGTATTCACAGGCTTCTACAGGATACTAAAGCAAAAGCTCCAGCCGTGACAATTCCATTGTACTTCCATAGTTATTTATTTGCCTTCAGTGAAGAGAAAGGGGAAAAAAAATCATTATCTGTTGTAATCAATATATTTCATAAGCAATTTTTTTCTGTAGGATTTAGCAATACTAGATTTATAGCTCTAACCTGATCAAAATACTTATTAGACTTTCAAAAGATGAAACAGACTGAGCTTCTCCCGGAAAAGAAAAGAAGACCACAAGAAAGAAATGCAATTAATAGCTCTTACCACACCACCACACTATGTATTAACGAACATTGTGCCAGAATGACATTGCAGCTTGAAATACTGAATTTTTGGGATTTTTTTCATATTTGGTCTCCCAGAGAAAGAACAATGTGGTTTGCAAACAGGGTAGGAGCAAGCAACAAGACCATCTGTGGAATAAACTACATAATTTGACACAAAAATGGTTAAAAGAATGAGGAAAACTATATTGTGGATAATTAGCTAGGTGTTCATTCAGTGCCAAACCAACAGACCCATACATATCTCCTTTTCATTAAACCTTCCTGTCCAGAGGCTTGAAAGAATACCGCACTGGGGTTTTCTCTGCCCAGAAAAGCTACACTAACAGAAGTGGTTCAACCCCTGGTGAGGTTTTCAGATCAAGTATGGTTTGTTGTTTTATTCCACTAAGCCCTTCCAGTATAAATAGAGCTTATGCTGACAAAAGATCGCTTTACTTAGTAAACTTTCTTAAGCCAGCTCTTCAAACAGGAGCTGTACTAGTAAAAGCAGGTTTATTTTCCTTCTCTGTTGTCACTGCCTCTACACTTTGTTAAAATGGAAATACTGAAAAAGTAGAACCACATTCTGGCCAGCACAATACAAGCTGAAGTTTCTAGTATAGTCCCCAGCCTAACATGAATGCATCAGAATGTATACCCATGTGCATGTGTATACCATGCTTCACTCCTTACAGCCTGAAAACAGATTACCCTGGTACAGAACATTTTTCATATATATTCTGTACACATACACATGTAAACACACACATTTATCATATGTGTATATGTAACTGTATCCATAGTTTAAGTCCATCAGTATATTAGCACAAAATAAAGATGACCCCTCCACCAGGTAACGGCAACACAGAGTTCAAGTAAAAACGGAACCTCGTACGATACCAGAATTACAATGTTAGGCTGAGATGAAAGTTCCCAGAAACAGCTTTACCCTGTAATTGGGCCTGTTACTGGTTCCTCTTCAGTGAGTTTCCTGACAGGAGCCCCTATCCTCAGAAGGTTTGCTGCTTACAACCGCCTGCTTCAGTCTCTCCCTGCATCTAATTGCTGGCTTTCTTGTGTTGCAGATGGAAAGGCTGATTGCCAGGTGTGAGGGATGGGAAGGATTTTTCCCATACCAACAAACTGCTCTGTGTAGTTTGGGGCTTTTTTTCCATGCCTTCTACTCAGCATCCAGCAGGTCTGGTTTTGCAGGTATTTAAATGAGCGTTCCTGCAGCTCTGCTTCACAAGGAGCTTCGAAGGGCCCCAAGAGCTCTGCAACCCAGTAGGACACCAGCAGCTGAATCCTGAGCCAATAGATACATATATATAGCAGCACAGGGAATATCTTTTTGCACCTTAAATGCTTTGTGTCTTGCTATGTCTCCTGTCCCAGCAGAGTCCCTTGTGATGGATCAGAGAAAGTATGGCTGTTACTGTATACCATATTAGAAGTTATTATTCCCGGGTGAGATCCAGCTTTGCCAGCGACATTAGCTGGTTTTACTCCAGGGAGATTAACAGCTGTTAAATACAGCTACAGCATCCTCATTTAGCCAAGTTGCATGTCTCTACCAGGTACATACTCAAGGCTGGCTTTGCTCACACAGCTGCGCCTTAATGACACTTTTCTTTTGGAAGTTCAGGAGATACTGACTGTTTTTGTGTGACTGCTATTCGGAACTCATTTCTGCAGGGTTTATTTAGCTTTTCTGTTCCACAAAGCTGTGAGGAATAACTCCACACAAAGACAGGGAGGTCTTACAGGGAATAACCCACTCCTGTGGGGCCTGGGTGCTTGCTATTCTTTGGAGTCTAGCAGAAACTTGTACAAAATCCTCAAAAGATTACCAGTGAAATGCTGAAATTTCCCTCCTTGTGGTTGATATATTTAACAGGCTGTCCCAAATTCATTTAGAATTGGGCTAAACATATCCAGTAGTTTCAAAATTAATGTGACATACTTCACCAGCACAGATATCAGCAATATTTCTGAGAGGCCAACAAGGTGGAAAAGAATTTTCTAACAGTACAATATTAAATTATGTCTGGTGCAACATATGGTTAACTTCAAAACTTCACAAAATCTTCTCCAGCTGTACCATACATCTTAAGTTTCTATTGCATGAATTTATTCTAGTATAGTTGAAAAAGAGATCAAAACTGGCCTTACTGCTCAAAGCTAGTTACAAACTTAACTATGAAGAGACTAGTGTCTCTCCATAATTAGCCCATCAAACAGGGAATGTGCTTGTCAGCCAGTGAATGCATATACAATTATTCAGCAATGTTTAAAGGAGTAAAGGAATAAACATGATCAAAGAGCATCCAAGAATTAGGGATATATCATTTTAATCTCTGAAAATTGCACTACACATCAAATGTTATGCAAATGAAATAAATAACAGACAAATTTGATTTATAAAGTTTGAATACCACCTAGGGGTTATGGTAACATCGTGCAACAGAAAAAGGACCAGAATTTAAGATTAAATTTCACCTTCAAAATTCACCAATTTTTATTTTCTATAATGCTAAAAATATATCAGGACAGATCTCAAACCCATGTCTGTGTTTTTATTAACTGTTCAAACCCCACAGACCAGGTTTCTAAGCTGTTAAAGGAAGCCATAACCTATCCTTTCAATTACAAGTTGGTTTTCTCCGCACTCCTTCACACATATTATTTTGATCTTAAAACTATAGTTGTTTCCTTATCACTGAAAGTTATCTACAGTTAACAGAATTCCTTCCAGACTTTGAGGTGCATGTAAAACATAGTGAAAGCATAAGTGATTTTTGTTCTGTGTTTGATCTTACAGGGTGAGCAGTTCTCACTCCTCCCAGTCCTCATCTGCTCCAAGTGCTCATACCTCTGCACAGGTGAGATAAGGTAGGGCAGTCTCAATGGGCCCATTTCTTTACAGCTGTGCTGGTTCCCAGCTCACACCACACAGTATCAGCCCTTAACATCCACATGAGTATGAAAGACTCCCACAGCAATTCTCCTTGCTATCAGGTGTCTGGATCTTGAGTTGCATTAGATCAACCGAGGCATTTGGGTACTCTTTCGAGTTACAGAAATCTAGAAAGAACAAAGAGAAATCCTCTATGCAGTCCAGTTCAGAAGCAAAAACACTGGCACGCTCTTGGTGTTTGTTGTTCTTTAAGTTAAAGCAAAACAACCCACAGGCAAAAGAAAAAAAAAAAAAAGTGTCTGGACTCTGCCTCAATTTTCTATTTCATGTTAAGACTAAGATGTGACTGTCACCTGTCCCAACTCATGCTTTATGAGGGATGAACCCACTCAAATCCTGCTTTGTACTGCATTTCTCCAGGTGGCAGTATGAATACAGTACTGTAGTTGGGAAAGAAAGCTCATGCAACAAGAAAGAACAGTGCAGATGGAACAATAGGATGGGACAGTGCAGCCTTTGCATGGTGACATTAACACAGTTCACACATAATGCTATTTATGGACCCGAAGTCCTGTCCTTGCATATTCTGTGTGAAGCTGCCGTGCAGCAAGACTGCACATAAAAGCTCATATAAATAAAAGTCTGCCTTTAAAAAAAGAAAAATGCTGACATACCATCCTAACTAAACTAACGCAGCCTTGCAACAGGACCGCAGCTCAGCCAGAGCCTTTCAGGTGACTCTTTGTAAATCCTTTTCTTCCAGCTTAAAAAATAAAAAAAAAATTAAAAAAAAAAAAAAAAAAAAAGAGAGGTTTTAAATGCCAAACCCAGGGTCTACTGACATTTTTGAAATAAAAACAGTGAAAATTATAGAGAATAGAAAAGGTTGATAAACCACTGTCTCCTTTGCCGACTGGCAGGATGGCGCTGTTTTCTTCAGGCTTGTACTTTGTCCAAAAACCTTTCTATTGCAACAAGCTCTGTGTGTCTTCCCAGAACCCTGGGAGAAGTCAGCAGCGGGGGAGGGAGTTTCTGCTTCAGCACTCTGGCTGCATGTGGGCTTCCAACTCTTCATGGGCAGTAGCCATGCCCAGAGCCCCCCAGGCTCCCTGCCTGCCTGCGGCAGCACACAGGAAAGTTTTACCACAACTCACTCCCAGGGATAAGCCAAGCTCTCCCTGCTCTTTACACAGTTTCCCACAACTTCCATATGTCCAGAAAAATAAAGGAAATAATGCTGCTTTTTTTGGCTATCTCTTTAAAAGATGACATACATTAATGAAAAAACAGCCAGCAAACGCATAAACCAGATATCATCTATCACAGGTCTCCCTATGCTCAAGTAACTGACAACTCAGCTTTATTCCCTCTCCTGCCTCGTAGCTCACAGAGTGCCTCAAAGCTCACTGAAAACAGGTATTGATCCAAGATGCTGCAAGGATACAGCCTTCTGAGCAGCTCTGTGCCATCATTTTTCCTGAGGATCTGAAAATATGGAAAGGCTGGGTCAGCCCAAAGGAAGCCTGGACTTAACCTAGGCAGGCACAGAAGTGGCAGTGACTGCCCAGACTGAAAACATCCAGGACACACTCTCTGCAGACTCACTGGCATGAAACATTTGCTCTCTGCAAAGGTATATTTTTTATTGCTCAGCCACTCTCAACTAGATTAAGGTTTTTTTATTACCTTCATCAACTTAGTATCTGTCACTTTCAATTATACTGACTCATATTTAAGAATAATGCTAATTATTTTAATGTGTTTGCTGTAAATCTAGCCTATGCTAAAAGCTATAATGCAAATCATTTGCGACCTGAATCTTGAATTATAATTAAAAAAATGCTTTGTATTGTTTGTATTGCCAGAGCATTCAGAAACCAATGAGGACTGAGATGTGACTGTAAGAGAATTACATCAGACACACAACGAGACTGGCTTCCTGTCTCAAATAGTTCCAAAATAGTAAAATAAAATGAAATAAATATAATAAAATAAAATATATTTTAAAATGGCTTGAAATAATGACAGGTCCTGTTTAAGAAGTCTCTTCTATCAGACATGCAACATTAAACAAAGGAAAACCGTCAATGAGAAAGAGCTAATATAGATAATTTTCATAGTGGTTTCCTTTTTTCTAAATAAACATATGTAATGTAGAGCTAATAAGTCACTTGTGGGGTGCAGGGGCACAGGTAGCAGACATTTCATAAACATTTCAGAAAATGCAAGCGGCCTGAATTTAGAAAAATAATATTCAGTTCTCTTCAGATTTTTCCAGAAGTATTTTAATCCAGGCTTTCATTTTTCAGCTTTCAAGTTTTAAATATAAAATACTACTCCCTGGGTTAAAAAGGGATAAAAGGACTAAAAACTGCCTTCTAAAGAAAAAAGATATTGCAGCCAATTTGTAGGGAGATTAATAGCCTATGCAGTTACACCAGATTCTCAGAATAAGGCAAACTGAGCACTAAACATATATCAGTTACTTACAAGGTGGAAGATACCACAGGTAAAAATGAGATACCAATGGCACCAATTCACAAAATGACCATAATAAGACTAAGAACTTTCTATGATGTTTTAAGGGCTGGGTTACATGAAAGAACAGTTGGAAAAAAAATCTATAAAATGTTTAAACAGCAAGAAAAAAGAGTCAAGAATGAATAGTGACTATGGATAGGATTTTGCCATCTGCTGGGGAATTAAATACAAAAACCAGGTAGCACAGGAGTGCTGCTTTACCTGCTCATGGCCTCATTCATCTGAGGACCTCGCACTTATGGCTTGGTCCAGAACTCTGGTTCTCCCTGTTGTCACTTTGTTCACACATTTTGATTTAAAGACTCATTTTCAGTGATGCACAGGGAATCACAACCAGGCCCTTCCAAGGCTGTTTATAGTGTGTCAGTCTGTACCTCTGAGACTACAGAGACCTGCTGCTATTAACTAACACAGAGGCAACCCAACTTATCATCTTGCAATAAGCTTACATGATAAATGAAACAGAAAACAAGACCCTGTTCCTCAATCTCTGAATCAGGAAAATAGAAAATAAGTGGTGCTTTGATATGTAAAGCAATAAAACAATGTTTCTCTATTTGTCACAATTACCAAGGGATGTGCTTCTGGGTAGGGCATGCTTCTGTACGGCTGTATTATCATTCCCCAAGCATGTGTGATCTGTTGTGACAGGAACAATATTAAAAGGAATCTTTTTCTTTTTTGCTGCTCTTAGAAAATGCTATAAAATATTCCTCTGCACAGAGATAGTCATCTAAGGGGAAGAAGTGGTACACCACATACCATCTGCATCTTGAGAAGCCCAAATCTCTAGACTTCTATTGCCTGCAAAAGACCTCATCCACTAGATATTCACAAGTCATATTACTTTGAGAAAAAAGTTTTAAAAACATTTAAATCTTCTTTAGAAATTAGTGTATGGCTTAACTTTCTGTCCTGTTTTTACAGCCCTAAGTCTGGAAGAAAATTCCTACCATGCTCATAGGTATCTTGGATAAAGAAATATAAGGCAAATGCCTGTGATGGTGTCCCTAAACACAGAGATTCTGGGAGCAATTCACTTGACCCAGAACTGCAGACACTTGGGAAGCTTTCTACCTGAAGAATGAAGGAGAAGAATTGGCAGAATATCCTGTAGAAATAATATGGGGAAACTTTAAGATATTTGGTGCCAGATTTATTATATTGGTGCGGTTCAAGATATCTTTTCATGCCAGCTGGCAGTGATGCCAATACTCACTTCCACATATACACAAAAAGAAGGGACAGGTGGATAGTCAATAGGGCTTACTTCTGGTAACTCCCATTTGAACTGAGTGTTGATGTCAAATATTTTCTTGTCATCCTGCTCAAGATGGGGGACTCCTGAAATGCAGAATCTCCTCAGATACAAGCTACCTAGCACATTAACTTCCCTATAAAGCCCTACGACACAGGAGAAGCCTTTTTGACAAGGTATCCCTAGCAAGCTTGCTAGTGCTCGTGGCTAGAAACTATAGTGACCTCAGCAAATTTACTGTCTTGTCTAACCAGTCTTACCCTACAGAACAGTCAAGGGCAGTCACTGTGTCCTCAGTTCAGCCTCAGAAGAGATGAAGCAATAACCTCTCTCCTAAGCCTTCTGGGGATCCTTGTTCATGTACTTGCAAAGCAGTGTGCTTATCTAGGTATCTCCCAAACTCACACCATGCAAGAGGTAAAAACAGGGGACATGCTGAAATATGTTCCGGATAGCTGTGATCATAGGACATTTTCCATAGTCAAATGAATGCAAAATAGAAAATCCAAGTTTCACATAAATCACATAAATTACATAAATCACATAAATATGTGGCATTTCTATTTATTTCTGTGCATTTTTTGCAAATCAGTTTAAAGCCATTATCCAGATCTTATACTTCCAGACAATAACTTAAGAAAAGCATTAAAATTCCTCGAGTCCGCCTTAAAGGACTTCTCACCCTCATTACTTCTTCCTCTACTTTCTTTTCTGTTTTCATTAACTCGTGAAAGACTGTATGTAGTTTGTCACATCCACTGTACAGCAGAACTTCCTTTTGTTTATTTACCCCACACACAACAAGCCTGCAAAAGTAATTCTGCTCCTAGACCAACACAAAGTTACTGGAGTAATTAATCTTATTTCAAATTCTGGCAATCTACACAGGATCTCAAAAGGCAGGTTCTTAAAATTATCTTTGAGAATACCTGTGGAAAAATACCGATCATCCAGCTCTTTGCATACCTACTGCATAAAACACAGAGATGGGGAGCTTTGAAAGTTCTGGCATAGATTCCAATGCTTTCTGCAATAATCTCAGATAAAATGTATTGTGTGTGTCCTGCAAAACTCTGCTTCAAACACTTGTGCTAACAAAATGCCACCATTTTAATTTTAAGCATACACTGGATCACCTGCTGAGTCCAATGTTAGGTCTAAAGATTTTTGTCACTTAAAAGTAGTCTTCTGACTTCAATATAAAATCAGTGGCTTGTACTGTGAATTATAGATCTCATGCAAGCTTTTAAATCAATCAGTCAAGCTTAGAAAGCAGTTACTTGGACAATCATAGCTCTGAGGTTTTTGGCACTTTTTGTGTAGTAAGTAACTGATTTTGTAGCTTTTAGGAATAGTGGTTAGTTTGCTTTTTATCTCCCAAGGAGTACCTAGGTTTGACTAAGTGGGTTTGCCACAGTATTTGAAAAAAATCCTTCACTTAAGTAATTTTCAAACTGTAAAAGAGAGAATAACATAAAAAAAAAACCAAACCCACATTTGATCTGCTCAACCATAAAACTCAATCAAAATGATCCTTTACTCAGAAGATGAATGATTTTCTGGCTAACAATGAAGACTGAAGATTGTAAATGCTTTTCAGTGTAAAGGTAGGTAGAGAATTGCTGCACTGGTGGCAAAGGTAGTGCCACCTGCAATTAAAGATGCTTAGAATTTTCCATAAGTACAACACTGTCATACCTGGCAGAGCTGAATCATGAATCTGTAATTTTCTATGCCTCTGCCTGTTTTATTGGAGAAGAAGTGGCAATTCAGCAAAGGGCTTTGGAAGTTTGTCAGAACAAGATTAGAGAAAGATTTTTATTCATGTAAACTGTATTTGACCCCATACATCTTCCACAAACTTTCTCATTTAGCTAAGGACCGTTAGCCACTAACTGTGATTTTTAGTTACCTTCCTAGCCCCTAGTGTGGGATGAAAAATACGTCTTTGAGAGAAATCATTAGGTTTTTTATTTGTTCTGTCTCTGCTTACTTTTGTGTGGTTTTATACATATATATATTTCAATATATGTGCATACATTATTTACATATGGTTATGTATGTATATGTATATGTGTATGCAGATACAAATTATGTATATGTATATGTGTGTGTTTTGTTTTCCTTTTCTTTTTTACTGTTACCAAAGGTGTGCCTGAGCAGCAGAAAGAAAGGCTGCCTGTTCCTTTTGTTCTGACATCTCCCATGTGGCAGAGGTGAAACATCTAGAAAGAAAGGGCTGCACCTTTCCTGAGAATGAAATTTCTTTGCTGGGGATGTTTTCGAAGGAGATGAAAACGGGAAGATGCAGATACCCACTGCGTGCGTTTGGAGGCTTCTGAAGGAGCAAAGGGCCTGGTTGCAGCACTGGGGGAGGCCACTGCAGAGCCAGAGTGTGACAGAAAGCAGGAGGTTTCTTCTTGTGACCAGAGGGATTGCATGGAGTTTGCACAGCTTTATGAGGAAATGAATCTTGCCATTACAGTATCACAGTATCACAGTATGTTAGAGATTGGAAGGGACCTCAAAAGATCATCTAGTCCAATCCCCCTGCCAGAGCAGGAACACCTAGATAAGGTTACACAGGAATGTGTCCAGGCGGGTTTTGAATGTCTCCAGAGAAGGAGACTCCACAACCCCCCTGGGCAGCCTGTTCCAGTGTTCCATCACCCTCACTGAGAAGAAGTTTCTTCTCAAGTTTAAGTGGAACCTCTTGTGTTCCAGTTTGTATCCATTACCCCTTGTCCTATCATTGTTTGCCACTGAGAAGAGCCTGGCTCCATCCTCGTGACACTCCCCCTTTTATATAGACATATAAAGACAGGATAGAGAAAACCAAGAATCAGCCCAGAAAGACACAATATGGAGAGAGGTATTTATTTTAGGTCTTTAACTTTAAGAAGTGCCACTGAATATGCTCTCTAAGGACAGAATGATTTTTTTTTTTTCTGTTTATTATTACATATTTTAACCAAACCAAGCTTTACAGACTGGAAGCCCAAAGGTGCACCTTGGCATGCCTGCCACACTGCGGTCCCACCACAAGGATGCAGCTGAACCTCCACATCCAAGGGCTTGAGTCCTTGCTCTGGTTTGGGACCTGCATCTGTTCCTCAGCTGCTGACAGAGCTATCAGCTCTGCTGCAGACTCCTCAAGGTTGATGCCCAGCTGGCTCTCTGCAATACAAAAGAAGGAAGAGAAAGACTTCAGGGATCTGTGAGTCATTTTCCTCCTCTCAGCAACAGAAAGCAGCCTTGGCTGTGGACCTGGAGGACTATGCTCTGTGCCACATTCCTAACACACTGCTGTGTTTCAAAAGGGAAAGAGGCATCGAGAACAAGACATGACAGATAATTGCTTAATACTTGCTGTGATTTTTCCTGACTGTGGTGCTTGTGACTTTGTGAGGAAACCAGGGAGCAGCCCATCTTTACCGCACAGGAGAAGCCACACAATCAGCACAATATTCCATCTGTTTGAGTCATCTGCCTTTGATAGCATCTACTGCTGGTTAAATCAAGACATAAACTCCCCAACGGACAATTAAAAAATTTCCTCTGGAAAGCACATTTTTCTGACATTTCTGATGACTTGTACTTTAAACAATAAAATGGATAGGGACAGACACTCTAAAATTATTTTATCACACACAACAGTACACACAGTCATTTCGAGCTTTTAAGTTATATTCTTGCAACGAATCCCAGGCCCTTGGCCCCCACTGTCTCGTATAGTAATGTATTTCACATATTAATTATGCATCGTGTAAAAGAACATTTCCTTTGATCCATTTTAAATTTTGCTCTTTGACAAGAGGGAGAGCTCCTTCGTCCTTGCACGCTGCAGCCAGCCCCTCGTCTGCACTTCTCTCGGCTTCAGCGAGGCTGCACTGAAATGCTCAGCCTCTCTGGAAAAAAGAAAACAAAGGCTAATTGTGTGTCCTGTGGATTCAGGAGCCCAAACTTACATGTTCTATAGTAAAAAAGTTCTGCAATTAAGCATAAAAATTATTTTCTTTTTCAACGACTGGGCACCTCCTGCTTTCACATCAAACTCAGAGGCTATTCTTATTACTATATTGCTTAAGTTATTCGTGACATGTACCATGTAACGAATATAAAACCTAGTTTTTATATGATGGGTCTAAAATAAACTCCATGTAGTCGATAGAGAGAATATCTCAGCATTTGGTCATCTTCATATTAAGCCCAAGGTTCACTTTGTTCCTAACATACACTTTGCTCCAGCAAATTTTGCTTGTAATTCCCCGAGATTTGTGCCTTTCTGTCTGTGGTATCGCATTAACATACTTTTATTGAATTATATTTCTCATTCATGCTAAACTGAAAAAAATTAATAGCTTGCAGAAAACTAAATTCAGGTAGATATAACATCATAGGAGCAGTGTTTGATAGAAACATGAATCAGGTAATAAATAGCTCTCTTTGATCATTGTTTTTAAAATCTCTTGAACCATACTTTGATTAGTTCTATTTAATATTTAACATCTGGTTAGTCAATTTCAATCTGCAATGAGCACTGCTGGAAAAATTCTATGCTGACTAAATACATTTATAATACTACAAAGCTGGCATGTAATTGATTTTAGTTTCCATAAAAGGATTATGTTAACTTTTTTTAATCCATATATTAGGGTTTTGTGAAGTCCAGTGAATTCACACCAGGGATACTAACTGCTTATTCCTTATCAATATTTTATGTAAAGATGATAGGATTATATTT
The DNA here is from genome assembly GCF_963264785.1 of Psittacula echo. NCBI lineage: Eukaryota > Metazoa > Chordata > Aves > Psittaciformes > Psittacidae > Psittacula > Psittacula echo. The sequence goes on along the minus strand of NC_137736.1, from coordinate 85,133,988 downwards.
TAACCTAAGTACTGCTTTCTAGTTTTTCCACTGAAAAATAGCTAAAATGCAGAAAACATTACGGTGCAGCTGTATCATTGGTACAGTGAAGGACTATTTGGTGTTCTCTGTTTTATGTCAGATAAAATCATACTGCACTGAAATTTGGTATAGCTCTAAAACACCAAAGATTGTTTCTCCTTCTGCTAAAAGACTATGACAGATCTACATTTTTTAATTTTTATAATTGAACAAAAGTGTCTGACTAAAACCTACTTAAAGTCTTGATTTAGCAAACATAGTATTTTGGAGTCATGGAGTGTGAGTCATGAAAATTGCCTGTAGCCATTAATGCTGGCAGTACCCAGTTGCCCAAGGTTAACTCAGGCAATGTGGTAGTCCTGATTGTCTCCAGCTTAACAGAATATGATGTACCATATTAATAACAAATGTACTGCCCTTGTGTATCTTAAACAAATGCAGGATTAATCAAAGATAAAATTGAAGGTCTCTGCCTATCTGGGGAGAGTTTATTTTATGAAAATTCCCTGCTTAGCTGATCAAGACCATGTGCAGAGCTGTACGCAGCTGTAAGTATGAAATTAGTGCTAGTTGCCAAAGGACTTTGTCTCCCCTTTTGCCACTGTAAACCCATCCCTAATCTAGAATAATAAATCAAAAAGGGTTTGATCCAGAAATTGGCCCTATAGTGAGGAATGAAACAGTATCCATGCCACTACATAATACTAGGTCAGGAACTTGGAGTCTGCTCCAAGGCCAAGTGCCATGGACCACTTAGACTACACCTCTTCACAAGAAATTATCTTAAAGGGAGGTAGTTGATGTGGTCTAACCTAGAGCGAAGGGCAACAGAATGTTTATCACAGTAGCATGCACTTTATTTTCAGGACTGATGCTAATTTGTCATTCTGTTACACGAAATTCATGTTATTCTTGCTTCCATTGTAATAATACTAAATGAATCACAGCACCTTAAAATTACCTGATCAAAATTATAAACGCTTCTGCCGTTTCCAAGAACAAATGGAACTACATAGTGTTTTTTCTCCTTACACTAGCTCTACTGCAGTGAAGTTGGGTTTCCATTGCTCATAAGGTATCACAGAACATTAGGAATTGGAAGGGACCTCAAAAAATCATCTAGTCCAATCCCCCATTTTCCTAGATACTCCTTTAGGTTAAGACTAGCTCAAAATAGTCTTTTACACTGTGAAGGATTTGATTAAGGCCGACCTGGAAATGTTAACTGTGAACCCCTCAGTTATGAACAAGGCTCTCAGTTTAGGCAAGGTCTTTTGGCCCTTAGGAATCAAGGGTGCCTAGATGACTTTATGGGTACATGCTTGCCTACACAAGGACTTTCAAGCACTAGCTAATGATCTCGTGCCTCCTTTTCTTTTACTTAGATACCTACTTTCCACTAGAGCCCTTCAAAAAGCAACTGATTTTTTTTTTCTCATCTTGTCCTATATGTTCCTCACAGGGATGAACCAGGCCTCTGCTTGCAATCAAGAAATTGATTTCTGAGGCAAAAAATTGCCAAGTGAGAAGGGCAATCCAAAAATTAGTTTCTCAAACAATTGTGTATCATATTTTATGTTTCCATAAACCATTTTCCTCTGTTCTTTAATCTTCACTAGAATGCAGGTTTGCAGCATAATACTAATATTTACATAACCTAGTAAGCAACTGCACTTTAAATCACTTGATGTAAGTCCTCCCTCCCCCTCAAACTGCACACACTAATAAAAAAGAAGTCTTTCACTTTGGTTTGTCTAGAGCATCCAGAAGATCCCTCTGCTTGACAAATAACACAGCAATTTACATGTGTCAGCCACACACAACCAAGTGTTTTACAAGTGTTTTACAAGGGGAAAGACACAAATGTCAACTCCATTATGCCAACTCTGATACACAAAATTTACATTATTTGCAGTATTAAAAAAACTTGAAAAACACTGAGGCATTTGTTTTGGAACCAGGAGCCCGCAGCCATGAAAACAGTGGATAATAATGGAAAGAGTTGGTTCTTTAGCAGTGATGTTGCATTGCAAGATCCAAACACTTCTTTTTTGAAGTTAACATGTGACATATAAACGATACAGGACTTTGGGGCATATTTCTATGAAAAGGCTATTCCAGCCTCTCTTCTGCCTATGGAAGTTCATCCCATTATATGTTTAGACAACTGAAATATACGGTTACATGTTCATGAACATTGTCCTGCTACTAATATTATCCTCCTCACAAGTCTGTAGTATAAGCTATGGACAAATTTCTGTCAGTTTTACAGAATTCCTCCAAGTAGCCAATCTGAATAGACCTGAATTTGTTGCTGTTAAGGGATCCAAGCTCAGGCAGAAAGTCCTTCACCCCCTAGTGTGAAAAAACAGACCCTGTACTGACAGAAAACCCCTAGGAGGGATATTTAAATCTGAAGTAAGTGGTCAGTTAAGTGCCTGCAGAAGGAAAAGGACAGACAGCATATTTGGTATGCTAATAGAAGCCTATTTACTGGAGGAAGTGACAAAAACATCAATCAAATCAGAAAAGTCTATTAAGAACTGTTAACTCCTTTTCATATGAGCAATGATTTCGGTTGGGAAGTAAATAAATATTCATGACAGGAATCAGTGACAGAAATTTCACCAAAATTACGCTCTGGCAAGGCTTGTACCAGGCAAATCTTCAGGAGAGGCAGTTGGCCTGTGTTTTGGAAAAGAACTGAATATTTAGAGAATTCTACACAAGTCTCAGAAAAATCTATTTCTATGTTCTCTTTTCATTCCTTGGAAATGTGCTGTAGATGTATTCCATCATTGCCCAGTAATAATTCAAAACTGAGATTTTTAAGGATTTAAAGACAACTTTCATATCATTAGAAGCCCCTACCCCTTCATACTTGTTTCAATATCTTCTCAAAAATATTTTTATTTTCCCAAGATTAAAAAATCTTGCAAAAACTAATATTAGATCTCGATATCCTGCATCATTTGAAAGCAAGGTTTGAGCTTTTTTATGCAGATAATTCTGTCTGCAGAGCTGTAAATTTATCAATAATACAAAGTAAAAAGGGTCATTTACATGCATGCACAATGTCCCAGAACCAGACTGAAAAACAAACGCTGCCTTTTCCTTTATTTCTGTATGAAAAAAAAACAGTTTTTATCTCCCATTTCCTTCTTTTTGGCTGACACATGGGAAGGCAAATTCTAGCTTCATCTATCCCCTTTCCACCTCTTCAGGAAAAGAGTACTTTTGTCCTTTTTTAAGGGGAAAATTAAAAATCAATGCAGATTAATAAATATAACAGCTCACATTTCATCAGTGTATTAGTAATGTAACCTAAAATGAAATAACCTACTTACAAATATGGCAGCCTTCCATGCCAAGTTTCAGCCTGGAGCAAATTTTTATGGCTAAGTTATGAACCTCTAAAACACAGACATGTCCTTAATACACTATCTTAAATGTCTGCATCTTTACCATTTGTTCCTTCTGATATCAATTCAGGGATATTTTTCAGATAGCTTTGCAAATTGGTTACTTGCATGGAGTTAGTTAAGAATAAACGCTTATGCCTTCTCTTGGCACATGGAAGATATTTTTGCACAAAGAAGCACAATATTTTGCCTGAGATCTTCAGTTAAAAGAAGAAAGGCTACTCAGGCTCATTTCCTTAAAAGCCTTCTCCTCTATCAAGATTGTACATCAAAACCAGGGGAGGAAAGATTTCAACAGTTCTTTCTGCTGAGCAGGTAGGAATTTCAGGAATAAAGAAATCTTTTATTTATGGTTGGGTTTTTTTTTTCTGTGAAGATTCACTGATCTTCTATAGGGCTTCGGGGATGTTTTGTTTTGTATTTTTTCCATCCTAGATGCATCGTAGGGATCCAGATGTAGGTCACTAAGACCTAAAAGGTGAAAATATCTGTAAAACTTATTTGTAAAATTTCATTTCAACATGTTGCTGGTGTATAGCAGGGTCAGGGACTTGCAAATGTAAGGTTAAGGAAAAAGCTGGTGATTTTTATAGACTAAAGGAATAAAGGTTCAACACCAACAGTTCAACAGGATTCAGTCACTCAAGCAAGGCACCAAGCAACATCTGAGATGCCTGAGGTATCTAAGAAACCTTCCAGACCTGACAGGTACGACACAAAACTTACAGGAAGTGTGGGCTGTATTGGCAGCTGGAGACTAAGCAGAAAACCCTGGGTAACTCTAGTGACAGCAGTCTTATGCTCAGGCAGCTAACTTCTGCTTGTAGGGTACGATTTGGTTTGAGATCAGCTCTTCAATACAACCATGTCTGTGTATGTATCTCCACTTAAGCTAGGAGCTTGATTCAGCTTAGTGTATGTCAATATCTGGTGCCATTTGAACAGTGTCTGGGTTGGAAGAACCAGCTGTTCCAGAGGTGCTCAGGTGTCCCATGGGACTTATGCCACTTCTGTCAGCCTGTGCGCATGCCAAGCATGTCTCAAATAGCACAAGACACCTCTTTTCAGAAAACTGAGTCCTGTCCTAGGTGTCTGATCTCTTTATAGTCAGTACAGGTGTAGTTTATAGTAACCAGACTGCTATTTGTTTTACACTAAAATAGACATGCTAGGTTGTCCTGGGTTCAGCAGTAGCAGTCAGTTTTTCTCCTAAGTAGCTGGTGCAGCACTGTGGTTTTGACTTTCGGCCTGGGAATAATACTGATAAAGCTGATGTTTTCAGTTACTGGTCAGAATGTTTACCCTGACCAAGGACTTTGTGAGTCTCATGCTCTGCCAGGGAGGAGGAGAAGCCGGGAGGAAGCAGGGACAGGACACCTGACCCAAACTAGCCAAAGAGGTATTCCATACCACAGCATGTCATGCCCGGGGAGGTAACTGGGAGTTACCCAGAAGGGCACGCTCTCTGCTCTGTTGGCTCGTTTTCGGCGGGTGGTATCATATTCTCTTCCCTTGTTATTTCTCTTATCATTATTATTATTGGTGTTAGCAGTAGTGATTTGTGTTATACCTTAGTTACTGGACTGTTCTTATCTCAACCCATGGGAGTTACATTCTTTCGATTCTCCTCCCCATCCCTCCGCGGGGGGGGAGTAGAAACTGCGTGGCTGACTTGCTGACTGGCTTAAACCACAACATAGGTGAAACTCAGCTGCCTAAACAAAGGCATTTGTGGCAGTTTCAGAGCTCCTCATGAATCCGCAGCATCCTCACAGGGCTAGTAAATATGGCACAGAACTTCTGGGAGATTGATCAGCAACTGGAATAAGAAAAATCCATCACAGTGTCCAAAATGGCAATATTTACCTATTTTTAGGCATGAATCTCACCATAAACCTTCTATGAGTACAGTGGTAGCATAGAAACCACAACCTGTGGAAACCGTAGGCATGGCTCAGCTGCACATTCATAGGTATCCAATCCTTGTTGAGGTGTCCTAGGTATCGACACAGAGCTGAGAGAAATGACACAGGATCTATGGGAAACTCAGATCCTTCTAGCACAGTTGCTGGAGTCCAAATTCTCAGGTAAATGGTGAGGTATCTCAGGTAAATGCACATCTGTGTGTGGGCAGCTGAGCCTAGTTCTAGAAGTCTGCAAACTCTTTAACACTTTTGTCTTTTGGTTGGTTGGGTTTTTAATGCTGCAAGAATAAAGACAAAGTAGGAGTAAGGGAACTGAGTCTTAGAGACAAGAATTACCTTGAATTCTGATTTTATGGTAGGGAGGCTATGTAACGGAAGTTCAAGAAAATATCTGCCTGTCAGATGTGGAGGTGGAGACGTATTAACTGCAGTGCTTTCAGTGAAGTTGAAAATTACTCTAAGTGCATCTACCCATTTTAAAACTTCAACATCAAGTGTGTACTTCATTTTTTGTGTGCATCCTAGGCAGCAACTGGTATTAGCATGGGATATGTAGTCAAGCTTAGCTGTTGAAACTGCAAAAACACTGCAAATATAATTTGGATGACAGCCTCCCACAAACCTTGCCGTAGTTCAGAGAAAGCACCATCACACCTCAGTGAAAACCTGCCCCATGTGTGCAGGTCCTTAAAGGTATGAAACAAATCACATGCATTTGCATACAGCAGTATGATCAGCTCTGCCCCTAAAACTGGCATTCTTTCCATATTGACTCCCAATTTGCTGATCATTAGCAACATTACAGTCCGAATACAATTACCAAATACATAATGTATCTGTATGTAACGACATTGCTGCAGTTCTTTTTATCATAATGGAGAAACAGTCAGATTCAAATACTATCATGTGAGCCCCTTTGCATCCATTTCTGTTTTGTAAATGTATGTTGTATCAAACACTGTGTGACTGCTAAATCTTGGAGGAAGGCATCCCGTCTCATGTCTGTCTATTGTCTTTATCAATGTGCACTTTCAAGCAAGGGATAGAGTTACTTGATGTCACCTAAATATCAGTACCATATCACAAAGCAGTGTTTCTAATCATGATGCTGCTTTAGACTGATACAAAGAGTTCCACACATTTCTCTGAAGAGTATATCATGAAAGCTCTCAAAAATAAAGTGGTATTTTGTGAGATCACCAGTCATCTACAATTTCTTCATTCTAAAATCAGTAATATGTGGGCTTCAGGGAATGAGAGCCAATGTTTCTGCGTGACTGAAGGTTATGTCTAATGACTGTGGTTGCTAAGTATCTCTGTTCTTTCCACACTGGCAGTCTACATCAAGACAAGAACTGACCCACTGGTCAAAGTCAGTCACATTTGCCCTTTGACCACTCTACAGTTCATCAGACTTTTTTGTTATGGAAGCTGAAGATGTGATTGGGGTGGTTGATTCTCATAACATAAATAAAATATGTAAAGCTATCAAAATCCTTCACTTTCATTCAAAGGTCTGAAAAATATTATAGTTAGTGTCAGGTTTTCATAAAGTGGATTTCCAGAGCTTTTCTTTGCAATGTCTGCCTTTGAAAACAGGAAAAAAAAAAAAAAAAAAAAAAGAAATTTAGAGTAACCTATCATGTAAAGCAACCTATCAGGATTGAAGTTAATCTCAGTTTGTCTCAGTTTTTACAGATATGACAATAGACTTATGAATACTGTGATACTGTGAATTTCAGGTGCTTTTAAAGATCAGTATTTTTAGGACCTTTGGAAATAAAAGCTTGGAATAAAACTGTAACAAGCAACTGTCAGAGCTAGAGATTTAAAATTAAATCCACGATCTTGTAACAAGATCAAAAGGTATCAATCTGGTCAGCAAATATAGCAACAAAAATTCAGTAATACTTACCTATCTGATCATATTCAAATATAACAAAAATGAATGTGGAGAGATTCACTTGCATAGGTAAGTCAATTAATAATTACTTCTTGCATCCCTACATGCTGTCTGACAATACTATACATGTACTGACCACTCAGGTAACTACCAGGTGTGAATTTCTGACAAGATTACATGACTGGAATCCATTTGGTTTTACAAACAAAGGGATTATTCTTTATCTGGATTTAGCCCAATCCAGAACAACTCTAATCTTTTTAGTGGCTTGGTTATCAAAAATTGTGTTTCCAATATAACTTCAAATGCCACTTCAAAATCTTTCTTGATGTTGGCTTAGGGGAACATTTTTCTATGCAAGGGTCTACTCACTGATTTTAATAACTGAAAAATTATTCATGCATTAGTCAAAACATGAGGTGAAGATAATTTCTGTAAAGTCAGTGTACCCACCTGTCCAGACTGCAGTGACTACAGCACATTTATGAGCTTCTTTAGAAATCTAGTATGTCGTGGTGGCTTGGATCAACAAGGGCAATTGTAATCACCTTCGTACCCTCTGAGCTGCAGAACCAAGCCTCAGGTACATGTTTCTGAGCAGGAATGTATGGCAACCACTGGAGCTCAGCTTTCCCACCTAGCTCAACATCTCTGTCCTCACCACAAGATAAACCCAGGCCAGGGAACAACGGAAATACCTTACAGGAAGGACTGAGTGACCTTCAGTGCTAGAATACAAGAAATGGGCTGAAATGGATTACTGGAAAAAATGGAAGATCACACAACTGAGAACTAGTAGCAAGAATATGGATTATGAGCTGGGAGCTTATAAACTGGAAATGACAGAGGAGAAGGAATGGGCTGTGTCAGTCAATCACAGAATACTTGTGTGTGTGCCTGTGTGTTACACCTGCAAAAAGCCACTTTCTACAGCACATCAGGGAGGATATATCTGGCAAAGATAGGAAAATATTAATGTTATCTCATGCAACTCACATTTCACCTGGAATACTGTGTGCTGCTCTGTTTACTTGGGAAAGATTAATTCAAATGGAAAAAATTCTAGCAAAAGGCTAATAAAATAGTCAGAGGAATGAGGAGAAGGGAGCAGAAAACCCAGCCACGTGCTATCTGTGACTGCCTAACACAGTCCACCTCTCTCAGGGGACTTGGACACCAGACCTGCTAGCTTTGCTGCTTGGGAATTCACTCAGGGAAAAGAACAGGGTTAGAAATTTTAACATGGACATGAACTGCACATGATATAAGGAGGTGGAGGGGTGGGGAGGTGAAAGATCTCTCCTATACTTCTGAGTACTGAGCTTTGGTAGATGCCTTCTTATAGAAGTGAGGGCAAAACTTTGTACTGTTTTCCAAGGAAAGTATGGTAATATTAGCAAAGAGCCATTAAAAGCAAGGAGATGGACAGAGGACTGCCGATACACATTCCAGTCCCGTGTTCTTTTACTCATCTCATACTTGTTTCTATGTATATGACAGACTTCAGAGATTTATGGCATTTTTTATCTTTACAGAGTGGAAAAAAAAAAAAAAAGTAATAGCGTAGATCTGGAAGAGAAATATTCCTCCAAAGAAAGAAGAACGGATTCATAAAGCTTGGCAAATTACAGTCATTGACAAATTAACTCTCTCTCTGAGAGATCAATATCAAGATTGTGCTGAAACTTGGGCTCCATTCCATGTGTCCCACAAAAGGGTAAAAACCCTGCTAAACCATTCCTTTTAATTGTCATTTTAAATAAATGAATGTAAATTTTATCATTCAGAGGACCTAGGAGTGGCTAATCGATATTTAGGTCTCTCCTTTTGTGTCGCACACTGAACGAATAAATGTGTGCACGCGTGTTCATGTGTGTGAACAAACATTTATAAAGTTGAATTAGTATTTATTATATCAATGACAATCATCCCCATGGTACACAGTTGCTATTCTTCTGAAATGGCAACTGCTGTGGATGGGTTTATTTAAGAAATTTCAGTGACCATATTTATGAAGGCAATGTAGAAAAAATTCAACATTTCAAGGAAAAAATTGAAAAAGATTGGATAATGGTGCATGGAACTTCTGAGGTTTTGTACCAGTATCTATCCACTGGTTTTTCAGGGCAAACCCAGATTGTTAGAAGGCGCCACATTCTTGTCCATGTTAGAGTTCCAGGCAAGTTAACCTTTAGAAGCTACCTAGCATGTATGCATATATATTTTTGCACCTATGTCATTCTTGTGTTTCACTTTGCCAAAATATTCCACCGCTATTTATAGTGGGATAATTCCCATCACTAAACAAGCAAAATTTAGCACAGATCACATCATTCCAAATTAAAAAATCAGTAGTCACCATTTTATCAGATGGATAGAAAAAGAAGAGACATATTTGATTGTAGGCTTCAGATGCTTTTGATGGCTGGTATTTTAAGCCAGTCATAAACTCAGCCTCACTGGCCTGTTAAAGAGGGATATAGCTGCTTTGCAACACCAAAGCAGTGCAAAATGGATAGAGCACATCAGTGAAAATGGTCCCAGATGTCTTAAATAATAAAATAATATACTAAATGCTTTGCAGTGCTAATGTGCCTTGTGCACACAGATCTCAAGGCACCTTACAGACATTAATGAATTAAGCCCTGTAAAGTGGGTAAGTATTATCCATATTATGCCCAAGGGGAAACTGAGAAACAAAGATGTAAGATGATGGTCCAGGAAGTCTGTGACAGACATGGGAATAGAACCCATGCCTCCTGGTCCCCACTCCAGGGCTGGAGCAACAAAACACTCTCTGAATTCATGTGTCAGTTATTTTTTTAAGTAAATTTAGACCTTATGAAATTGACAGCCCCAAAGACTGAAGTGCTCTATTAAACCACAGTACAGGTACATCACCAGCACTGGCTGAGCACATTTTTTCCCACGCTGTCTCAATAATAAGCATCAACTGCACTTGTTTGGAGACTGTGGGCTGCTCCTTTTAGCATCCTGTCCATTCAGCTCCCAGATTGCTCAGCTGAGATTATTGAGCTATGTACCAGGTGGTTCTTGTTCTAATGTGAGCAGGTAATCATAACTGATGATGAACAACACTTTTTGTTCAAACTAAGGACTGAGAGTGATGCACTGCCATTTTGCTACACTGTCCAGCCCACGTTTACTACAGAACTACAAAAATCATATGTCAAATGCCTCAAAACTCACCAATATTATTTTAAAAAAATGGACTGTGGGGTTTACTTCTATCTTCAAAACTTTCAACTCTGTAGCAACTGACAACTAAATTAATGCCAGCTTTACTGGCACTATCACAGAATCATTCAGGCATGAAGAGACCTCAGGTTGTCTCTGGTGCAAGCTCCTGCTTAGAGCAGAGCCTGCTCTGAGGCCAGGCCAGGTTGCTCAGGGCTTTATCCAGTCAAGCCTCAAAAAGTGCCAAGGGTGGACAGTCCATGACTTCTCAGGGAAACCTGCTCAAATGCTTGGCTCTCCTCAGAGTGCAATTTCTTTCCTCACACCTAGTTGGAAGTTCTTCTGCTTCAATTTATGCCTTTTTCCCACCATATCTATCTATGGTCCATCACCTCCAAAACCACCCCATAGTCACTGGTGTGCTGTTAGGTGCCCCTGCAGCTGCTTTTTTCAGAAGCTGAACAAGCCCTGGTCCATCAGGCTGTCCTTCACAAGGCCCAATCTTGTTGGCCTCCCGCTGAACTCACCTCAGTGTATCAATGTCTTTCCTGTTCTGGGGGGGAGGGGGGGTGTGGGTGTAAAACCTGGCTGCAGAACTCCACATGCAAGCTAATGGTTGATGAAAATAGTTGTTTTCTTCTATCATCTATCTACATTCCTGCTTCCCAGGATGTTGTTAGCTTCCATCACTGCAAGAGAATAATGTTGATTCAGCTGTCCATCATATTTGAAAAATCATGGCAGTCAGGTGAAGTTCCCGACAACAGGAAAAAGGGAAATATAACCCCCATTTTCAAGAAGGGGAAAATGGATGACCCGGGGAATTACAGACCAGTCAGTCTCATCTCCGTGCCTGGCAAACTCTTGGAGCAGATTCTCCTGGAAGGCATGCTAAGGCATATGAAAAACAAGGAGGTGCTTGGTGACAGCCAGCATGGCTGCACTAAGGGGAAATCCTGCCTGACCAATTTGGTGGCCTTCTATGATGGGGCTACGAAATTGATGGACAAGGGCAGAGCAGTTGATGTCATCTACCTGGACTTGTGCAAAGCCTTTGACACTGTCCCGCATGACATCCTTGTCTCTAAATTGGAGAGACATCAATTTGATGAGTGGACCACTCAGTGGATAAAGAACTGGCTGGATGGCCACACGCAAAGAGTTGTGGTCAATGGCTCGATGTCCGGCTGGAGACCGGTAACGAGTGGTGTCCCTCAGGGATCGGTGTGGGGACCGGTCTTGTTCAACATCTTTGTCGGTGACATGGACAGTGGGATTGAGTGCGCCCTCAGCAAGTTTGCTGATGACACCAAGCTGTGTGGTTCGGTTGATACGCCGGAGGGAAGGGATGCCATCCAGAGGGACCTTGACACGCTTGTGAGGTGGGCTGATGCCAACCTTATGAAGTTTAACCATGCCAAGTGCAAGGTCCTACACCTGGGTGGGAGCAATCCAAGGCACAGCTACAGGTTGGGCAGAGAAGAGATTCAGAGCAGCCCTGCAGAAAAGGACTTGGGGGTGTTGGTCAATGAGAAAATGAATATGAGCCGGCTTCAGTGTGCGCTCGCAGCCCAGAAAGCCAACTGTATCCTGGGCTGCATCAAAAGGAGCGTGACCAGCAGGTCAAAGGAGGTGATCCTGCCCCTCCATTCTGCTCACCTGAGACCTCACTTGCAGTATTGTGTGCAGTTCTGGTGTCCTCAACATACAAAGGACATGGAACTGTTGGAACAAGTCCAGAGGAGGGACACGAGGATGACCAGGGGACTGGAGCACCTCCCGTATGGAGACAGGCTGAGAAAGTTGGGGCTGTTGAGCCTGAAGAAGAGAAGGCTGCGTGGAGACCTCATAGCAGCCTTCCAGTATCTGAAGGGGGCCTACAAGGATGCTGGGCAGGGACTCTTCATTAAGGACTGTAGTGATAGGACAAGGGGTAATGGGTTCAAATTTAAACAGGGGAAGTTTAGATTGGATATAAGGAAGAAATTCTTCACTGTTAGAGTGGTGAGGCACTGGAATAGGTTGCCCAGGGAGGTAGTGAATGCTCCATCCTTGGCGGTGTTCAAGGCCAGGTTGGATGAGGCCTTGGGTGGCATGGTTTAGTGTGAGGTGTCCCTGCCCATGGCAGGGGGGTTGGAACTAGATGATCTTAAGGTCCTTTCCAACCCTAACTATTCTGTGATTCTATGATTCAAGTCAAGCCCCCTTGCTTAGCAGGAACCCCAGCAGCATGGTATACGGTGGTAGAAACTCCACTTGTTGTGTTGATGCCCTTTGACAATTTCAAATCCATAATGTTTCCACACAATGTTTCTATATCCTTATTTGCACTCTGTCTTCTCTAACATCACCTGTCATACTGCCTTTTGCACTGGAATTCTATCATGAGTTCCAAGTTCAGCCAAGCCAGTCTCCTGATACACCAAGCAGCTTACTTGAGTCTCAGAGTGGACTATTCTTGAACTTGAGATTACCCTTAATAACCTAAGCTCCTTTTTCTTTTAATGCTGTCTCCCACAAGACCTCACTAATTACTTTCCTTGTAAAAGCCAAAGTTTGGTCACCTTAAGCTCGTGGTCTGTACTCTGCTACTTGCCTTCCTTGCTGCCTTTAGGATGTTGAAATACACTGCTTAATGGTAGCTGAACCCAAGACTGCCACTGATCATCACATCCCCCACCAGTTCTTCCAGCAGGACATCACCTTACCTACTATGTGTATTAAGTCATCTCCAACACTCTTCAGAAATATCCTGAATTGCTTGTTTTCTATTTGTTAGTTTCTACAGCTTAAGTGATAAGGTTCCTGATACAAGGTTTTCCACTAAGCATTTTACAGAAACATTGGAGGTGAGGTAACTAGTGTCTCAACCTAACAGCATAGACCAAAGACAGGAGGTGAGTTTGGGATTTGGGATTTGAACTTATAACCCTGCTTGTTACAACCAATTCTAATTAGAAAAAAGGTATTTATAAAATTAGATTAATTAATTAATGGCACCATTTCTTCAGAGATCTTGCTGACACACTATCACTTGAAAGCTTTACATTTAATTTAGATACTTTCTGAAAAAATCATTAGCTATCCAAATGTTAAAGGTTTGATGTAGAAGCCACTAGGAAAAATTTTAAAGCTTCTATTATGCAAAACAAGCAAGCTTCAGATTAGAAGTTTATAACTATGTTTATCAGTATGTCTCATATCTGGAAAACCCATTCAACTTACACATAAACCACAAGGCATTCATAAGAAAAATTAAGTCTTTGCTGAGCTGGGTTGAATTAAAATCAGTGACCTATAGGTAGAAAGCTTTGTACATCATTAGTGATTCCCTAAGGCAGCCCAGTAAGCAGTAATGTTATGTCTTCTAGAATGAAGCTTGTTTTCTGGAAAGATAAGCTTGTTAATTCAATTTTTGACCTTTATTGAGCACTCAGACAAGGTTGCCCACCCCCTGGACACAAAGGTAATATCTCCTACATACATTGCTTTCAATCCCAGGCATGTTCTACAACTAAATATTTCAACCTTTTCCTAAAAAATCCACTTCCATTAAGTAGCAAACAAGCATTGCAAAAAAATATTACCCTAGATTGCTCCCTAAGTGTGTATCTCAAAAGTTCAGCCAATTTTGTAAGGACTTTGTATTAACTTCTGTATATTTTTGTACACAGGCAAACCAAAACATTTTTGTAGTCATAGAAGATTTTATGTTTTCAGTCTTGACAGGAACAGTGACTGCATGGAGAGCTGGGAAGGAGAGCAACAGTCTGCTGTGCTTTCTCAGGAACTGTCACTGCCTAGAAATATTCCCAGGCTCTGGATCTTGGTTCTTCACGTTGCTGAACCATCAGAACAGATTTTGCTGTGATTTTGGCCCAGGCCAAACAACTTTCTCCCAGACATTCCCAGGCATAATTTAGGAGCTAGAAAGCACCAAGGACCACGATTGAGTGGTAGCAATTTACATGCGGCTACTCTGTTTTGGAGGCTAAGGATTTTAACAGCATGTATGTCAGCTATTCTACATCAATTAGCTTTGGTGCCAGAGAGCAGTCCTAAAATATTTAAATTTCATCATTTTAGATCTGGCTTTGCACAGACACAACACAGACTTCAAAGTCTGCAAAAGTATTGAAAAAGCCAAATGAATATGGGACATATGTTTGGTTTTGGTTTCTTTTGGAAGCAAATTGAGGACTAAGAATTGCAGATATCATAGTCAAGCTTGATCTTCTATAGGGATAAACCCCAGAGTTTTGGATTTAAAACCATAAGTGCTCATGGTGCTTTTTTGCTAGGCACCATGATCCACTCTTTACAAGAAAATATGGAAATGTATGTGCTACATAAGCACATCATTCTGTTTATTCCTTTTGATATTAGTTGCAGCACAGTAAATGGCATTTGGGTCTGCGATACTACATGATACATTCCATTTATAGATTTAATTCGGCAACATTGTCAAGCTTTTATTTTTCATATTTGTCAAATGAGTGAGCAATAGTTACCTAGAGAGAGATTTAATACTAAAGATTATGGAGGACACAGAATGGAGTAAAAAAACTCTTGGCTTGGAGCTCAGTGGAAGTCTTAACCTTGGGTGCAAGTTAAGGGATGAGAAAGGGGCATTTTCATCCAGAATCAATTATCACAAATGATCCCATAGTCATAGCCAAGACCACATTCTTTGCAATAAATTAACAATACCTGGCTATTCTTTTTAAGTGCCTATAATTTTAGAATTAAAAAAAAAGGAAGAGTTAAAGTTCAATACCAGGAAGGAAAATTCCATCTTACTACATCCTCTGCTGTGCCCTACTTCCTTTTGGCCAGAGCCTCAATCTCCTGTATCCATGCTCCTTGTCCCATAGCACTTGCCATGCCCATTTTGATGCCTCTGCTCCTTATATGTTTCTTTCCTTTACTCTTCAGCACTCTTGTGTTCCCTTGCCATTTCTCTACATCTTATATTTTCCGTTATCCCTCGTCCTACTTGAGTCCAAGCTTCAGTAACAGACTTTCACCCTCTTCCTTCTTTTACCTTGAAAAAAACATGTTGATTTATACAGGTTAAGAAACTAACCTCAGAACTTCAAAATTGTTCCTGGAATGATTTTCTCTAAAATTATGTATAATACGGAGCATGTAAAACTCCAGAGAGACGGGCAGGTACTGGACAAGATGAGGTATAGGCAGTGAAACTGGTCTTGGACAGGAGGATAATTTCTGATATAGTTACTCATACTGACTGCAGTTTCATAATACATAGCTGTCTCCAGAAGAAAATGTCGGAAAAATAATTCTTTGACTATTTGCAAAATTATATATAGCATGAATTCACTTCATATAGACACATACTTCTTCTATGTTCATGGAAAGACTAATGCAGGTGTGCCTGTGTTAATGCTTGAGGAAGAAAAGGTTTAAGCTAATATTAAGGATGAAAACATTTAAAGCTCACAGATTATTCTCCACAGTTATTATGTGTCAGGATCCATAGACTGGTAAATGCAAAACTAGGAAACTGGTAAATGGAATGCATTGACTGCTTTTACATAACATAATACAACTTAAAACAAATGATCAGTGTCCCCATAAATCCTTAGTAGTGCTTTTCTACAATGACTATTAAATAATATAACAGCATCTTTCACTGCTATGAGCATGTATTCAAGAGCAATGGCTTTGTGATGGAAGAATGCCACATTTTAATTCTTCAGACAGACACTAATTTTTAGTGGTCTACTTTCCTATAAGAATGACACTTTGAGCAAGATAGTAGGAAGACCAAAAATAGAAAGTTTTCTCAAATTTTTAATCTTGTGTATGTGATGGCAGATACCAAATCCTAGTGGTTTTTTGGTTGCTTTGAAGACATCTTCTTGTTTCTAAGACACAGCACCAACAGGAAGAAATAATGTCATATGAATTACTTTGCCAGTCTGTGCCATGAAACACAATTTGTTTTTTTATGATTTAAGCTCCCTAAAAAGCTTTCCAAGTTAATTCACTAAGACCTTTCAAATCACTAAGCAAGTTAAAAAAGGTATCTTTGAAGAAACTGTAATGTAAATATTCCACAAGAAGAAAATGAGGCAATGTCCACAAATAAAATTAGTTGCTGAAAATTAATTCTAATTAAGACTATTTCTGTTCATACACAACTGGGTAGGTAAGGAATGACACTGATGCAGACAGGACTCCTGCTTTCAGCAAGAAAGTATTCCTGCACTATCTTTCTTAGTTAAAAAATAAAAGAGACCTTTTTTCACTCGGATTTTGTTATTTCTGTATCACAAGTACATTGGAATAAGGAAAGTCACTTTTACCACAGCACTGAGGGAGAAAGAACAGGAAAACGTGAGGCAACTGTTCTCTGATCTTCGTGTACATCAATTACATGCAATAAATTCCCTGTTGCTTGAGCACAGGCAGAATCTCAAACGCACATATACTTTGGCTATTAGAAAGTATAAACCAAATAGTGATAAACAGTGACTATCTGTTGTTTAGATTTATTTTCTGAGTAATATAACTGGATGAAAAAGACCCCAACCTAGTATTGAAGGATGTATCATTTTTAATCTCAGTGCTTTGGCTACTGCCAGAATCAGATAGAGTGTCATATTGCAGTAATTCAAAGATCTCTCTATTAGTTTCTCTAAGCCTTTAAAGCAAATGAAGCTGTTACAACAGAAAATGCTAGGCACATGCTCTAGTTCTACTTAGGTCTGGGAGCTAAATTTATTTTAAAGAGAAATTCAAGGTAATCTGTATTTTACTTAATTATCTTTTTTAACTGTTGTTTGATACATTACCTGGTTGGATTTTTTGTGGTTTGTGTTTTGGTTATTTTTTCTTTTCAATGCCTGCAATAAAAATTGCTGTTTCTCCCATTTGCAGTTCAGATGTATTAGCAGCAGCATATCAAGGCTGCGAGCTATTACCTGACATTACCAACTTTGGAAAGTGATATTCTGTAATTGCTCACATCCAGCACTTAAATATACACCCCACTTGGGGAGGGTTAACCATCTGAATCTGCTACAGCAGTGTTTCCTAAAGAACAATAGAAAAATCATTAGTGTGTTAACTGAAACAATACCATACTTTTCTCTCTATTGTTTAACCTTTTGTCCACATTACAAATATCTCAGTGTAGTTCTTATCGTTGACCTTGAGGGACTGTAGCTTTATCAGTGCTTCCGTTTAGATCACAGATGACCTTCAGCTGATATCATTGAGCCCTGACCTGCCTCAGTGATCTGCTGGCACAGAATACATATGCTGAGCAGTGCTGGTGTGTGCAGTAGGGGTAAGTGAATTATTTACAAAAATTTGAGTTGACACCTTTTATCAAATGTGGAAAGATGAAGACAAAACAGCTGCTATTGCTGTCGTAAGCAATCTGCTGGTGATTGAATAAAAGTGTCAAGAAAATGGCTGCTTGATGGCCTTTTGTTCTCTCTCATCCAGCTTGATTTTAGTTTGAGCTGTCAGTTAGGAATCACGGCGCAGTGATTTATCAATAGGCTGAGTGACCTTCTCGCTCAGACGGCGCTAGCGTGAGAAGACAGCACCCTCTGCTGAGGGCAGGCTGCCTCTCCGCCACAGCCCCCAGCACCCACTTACCACCTGCCACCGGGAACACGAACCTAAAATAATATCACTTTTCTTTTTTCTTCTTTTTTCTTTTTTTTCCCTGCCTTTGCTTTATTTTTATCAAGCCTCAAACGCTTAGCTGGGAACGCTAAAAACAAAACAAAAAAAAAAAACCAAACCAAACCAAAACAAAACATAACCCCCACAAATTGCAATATGGATCCACAGGCTTTCTAAAAAGGAAACTACTAAGTGAATCAATCACTGGTAGTATTCGGTCAAAACAAACTTACTGTAATTAGGCAGCAGGACATGGAAACCCTGCGGCTGTGAGACAAGTCCAGTTTGTGATGCGAGCGTGAAAAGTGGTGCTTATCTTGCATCAGGTAATTCTGTGTTATTCGCATTTATTCTATAGCTCCCATCTTTACAGCTGGATTTTCTCTCAAATATGCTCACGCAATGAAGTACTGACTCCTCTGAAGCCATACTTCTTTGCCGAACTTCTGGAACTAAATAAGTACTCAGGGTGCTCCACACAATCCACTTACCCTTCGCAAGAAGTCATTCCTCCCAGTCCAGCAGGGCATCACTCCTCTCTCCACACTCACCGACATCCCAGCTGATCCCAGCAGAGGTTTTGAACTTTCAGCACAACAGCCTGCGCTGGGTCTTCCATCACATGTAATCTCTCTGTGCCCCCCTCTACACAGCCACCCTGCTTCCAGCAACGGGGTGCAGATCCAGGCAAGGGTAGCCTGTGAGCAGCCAGACCCAACTCCCTCTTCACTGTGTCTTCTGCAGTGTGCGTTGCTTCTGCTGACAGACCTCAAAGCCAGAGTGTGCTTTGCACCTCATTATTAGCAGCTTTCAAAAACATTCTCATCAAAAATTGGTTTCTGCATCAATTCTCTTTTGTCCAGATTCTTTTCACAGTTTTCTGTTAAATTTAAATTTTACTCGGTTTTTCTTTCCTCTCTGATAGACTTCTTTTCTCACAGATTATGGGACCAGTAGTCCTGTACTGTGTAGGACAGTGCAAGACCCTTCGTTCTTTTTTGAGCTCTTTACTGCAATTATCATCTGGAACAGTAATTTCTGATACTTTTAAACTTTTTCTTTTTTACTAAGGCTAAAGTAATGAGTGATGTTTCTTTCTTGAGGACTCCACTTTCCACACACATGGGCAGATTGCACATTTCCACAAACATGGCAGATTTCCACACAAATGGGCAGCACACAACACACAGATTGCTTTTTCGCTGGTAGTGGGGAAAAAAAAGAATCAGTGACTCAGGAAGGCTAGTATTATTTTCTCTGTACATGAAGAGTTTCAAAGTAGTTCTGTGAAGAAAGTTTTCCTTAAAAACCGCTATGATAAAACCTTGATCAAAAATCTGAGCAGCTGCCACTGCTAAGAAAACACTTTTCAAATTTTCTCTTTTTTATCAATTTTGCACAGCAGGGCCTTTTTTTGTGGTTTTATTTAAGAATTTCCTTTTAGGTCCCACAAGTTAAGCCTGTTCTCAGCCAAGGAGCCTGGTTCAGCATTTACCTGAAGTGTGGTGAAGTTCGTGAGATTTATGCATATTAATCCAGGCCAGATCCTGTGGTTAGATCCATTCAGCAAGAGACTTCCACTGACACAAAGACCCAGATTCCAGGGCCAGCACCAAAGAAATTGCATTCAGTCAAGGAGAGAGATCTTCTTGGTGGCATGCAGAGGAGTAACTGTTTGATGAGGAGAATCCAGATCAAAGATATCCTTGGAAATCTACGTAATATCCCAAACTAATGGGGCACCAGAATTACAAGAAATATTTTACTCACAAAAGGACACAAATTTCTAGGTCTCTCTCCTAGGCAGGTGTAGTCAGTGGCTAAATAAGGGGTTCACCTTCATATCATTTCATCAATCCTTTTCTCAAAAAATAAACTTTTTTTCCCATTTATTTTCACGGCAGTTCCCTTCATTTTCCCTGCCTTGGTTTCACAGGCATGGTTTTCCTTTGCATCTCTACCCAGTCAGAGCAAATGCTCTGAAATAGTAGTTTGCAACTAGTGCTAATTTGACAGAGGTGAAATCAGAATAATGGCTAACATTTTCTAGGGAGACAAAGCATCTTGGCTAAAGCAACCTTTTGTGCTCACAACATGGCTACCAGCTAGCTCAGTGCTGAGAAACACCTTGCTGGCTCAGATGAAGGTTACTGAATTGCAAGTTGTGCTCAGGTCTTAAAAGCAAAGTTCCTTAGATCATGAGAGTCTGTAATAGGACATAAACAGACATTTCATCTATAAAATGCCTGCTCAGACACTGTCCTCACACCACAGCTAATGCATCAAAACCTGAAATGGGTTCTGTGTGACAATTTATTCCGCTGGTTGCAGAAAATAATGTCTTGTATTATCAGTAGATTTTCTATAGTACTTATATGTTCTGCTAAGATATCCTGCAATCTTGTACTGTCAGCTTTATTATCAGTTTATATTATTTCAATAAAAATTTTTATAATATTTTGTGTTTTCTTGTGTTCAGATGATCATTGATTTAATTTCCTTGTTTACGTGCTCACTTTATTTCTCTCAGACTTAAAAAATCTCCTTATAATAGCTGAGGAAAAAAGGTGTGTTGAATGCTCTGGTTGCAAAGATCGGGAAAAGTATAGAGGGTACATGTCTGTCGTTTAGGATAATCTTCATTGGGTTAGTGTGCATATTTAAAACAAAATAAAAATTGATTATTTGCATGAAACATACTTAGCATCTTAAAATAATTTGAAATAATTTTAGAAGTATTGAACAAGTACAAGTCCCTGAGAAGATGAGAGCATTTTAGGTGGCATGGTGGTACTGTCTGTTCAGCAGGCTACCCAAACTTTTCCTTACAAGACACTATTTTGCTTGCAAGAATGAAATTAATTTTTTAAGGTGAAAATTTCAGTGTCAAGCATCTTCTTGCCATTGCTGCACTTTATCCTTCCCCTTTCAGCCCACATCCTTCACATGCAGAAGCACAACTTGGGGGAGAAGGGCAGTGGGGAAACTCTCCCATCATCTTTGACATATGACAAAGATATTCTTGAAGAACATCAGAAATTCATTTCTGCACTGGACAGGGGAACCGCATGGGGCTGTTCTCATTGTCTGTTGCAGACTGAAGCTATTGTTCGGGACTGTAAGTACCAAAATAAGTTATGTAGAAAAGTGCAGCTCAGAGGAAGAAGGTCATGTAAGCTCAGACTAAGGGTGGAGGTATGCACTCTTTGTGCCCAGAATTACACTACTCTTACAGAGTGGAAAGAAACCCAATACTTCTAGGTCTGCTGAGACCCAATCTCTGTGAAATCCACCACATTGACCCCACAAGACATCTGCAATGTGAAACTATCTTTATTTGCATACCCCACATAACTCTCGATGGATTCAGTGGAGAGGGTGGACCCACTAAGCTAACAAGACAAACACAGAAATCTAGTATTCTTATCCTTTAACTCAAGTAGCTAATGTTTCTGTGATTGATGTCCACCATGCAGAAAACACTACTGATGGCTGTTCATATGACATAGAATGATATGTCTGGGTGGGATATTACATTTTTCAGTTTATTGTCTTAGAAATAAACCAAAATGTGTTAAAAGAACTTGACAAAAGTCTGACACTCAAAGGCACTCAAAATCTAGGTTGCCACCATGAATTCTCATTTGCCTCTGTGGCTGTATTTTAAGAAGTCTTTAAATTTGCATAATCACATTCTATTTCCACCCTTCTTGCTCAATTCAATTCCAAGTCTTGGAAGGCAGATGCAGGGATTGTGAGAATGAAGACCCTTGCCTCACTGTAGGAGAGGATCTGGTTTGAGACCATCTTAAAAACCTAAACGTACACAAGTTCACGGGACCTGATGAAATCCATCCGCTGGTCCTGAAGGAGCTGGCGAATGAAGTTCCTAAGCCACTGGCCATCATATTTGAAAAATCATGGCAGTCAGGTGAAGTTCCCGACGACTGGAAAAAGGGAAATAGAACCCCCATTTTCAAGAAGGGGAAAATGGATGACCCGGGGAATTACAGACCAGTCAGTCTCACCTCCGTGCCTGGCAAAATCTTGGAGCAGATTCTCCTGGAAGGCATGCTAAGGCACATGAAAAACAAGGAGGTGGTTGGTGACAGCCAGCATGGCTTCACTAAGGGGAAATCCTGCCTGACCAATTTGGTGGCACACAAAGAGTTGTGGTCAATGGCTCGATGTCCGGCTGGAGACCGGTAACGAGTGGTGTCCCTCAGGGATTGGTGTTGGGACCGGTCTTGTTCAACATCTTTGTCGGTAGGCTCTCACAGCCCAGAAAGCCAACAATATCCTGGGCTGCGTCAAGAGGAGCGTGACCAGCAGGTCGAAGGAGGTGATCCTGCCCCTCTACTCTGCTCTCCTGAGACCTCACTTGGAGTATTGTGTGCAGTTCTGGTGTCCTCAACATGAAAAGCACATGGAACTGTTGGAACAAGTCCAGAGGAGGGACACGAGGATGATCAGGTGACTGGAGCACCTCCCGTATGAAGACAGGCTGAGAAAGTTGGGGCTGTTGAGCCTGAAGAAGAGAAGGCTGCGTGGAGACCTCATAGCAGCCTTCCAGTATCTGAAGGGGGCCTACAAGGATGCTGGGCAGGGACTCTTCATTAAGGACTGTAGTGACAGGACAAGGGGTAATGGGTTCAAACTTAAACAGGAGAAGTTTAGATTGGATATAAGGAAGAAATTCTTTACTGAGAGGATGGTGAGGCACTGGAATGGGTTGCCAAGGGAGGTTGTGAGTGCTCCATCCCTGGTGGTGTTCAAGGCCAGGTTGGATGAGGCCTTGGGTGGCATGGTTTAGTGTGAGGTGTCCCTGCCCACGGCAGGGGGGTTGGAACTAGATGATCTTAAGGTCCTTTCCAACCCTAACTATTCTACAGTTCTATGATTCTATGTTAAGGCTAATGCTCAGTTAACAGGCAGGCCTTCAATATTGTTGTCTCCTAACTGTTCAGTCTATGGCCCAAGGTTTTGCTACATGCCATTCAAATCCTGCTCTGAATACAGAATTATTAATTTCCCCAAGGGCTTCTTTGTAAAACTTTCCTAAATATTCCTAGACAGTAGTAAGTTCACTTTCCTAACACCTCTGGGAGATAAGTGTCATTATTCCCATTTTACAGTTGGGAATAATGACACAAAGAATGTGGGCCCAAAGTATTCACTCGTTTGGGATGTTCAATTTAAGAACAACAGGACTAGGTATCTATAAGCATGTAGCATTCCACAATAAAATTACAATTTACTTCAATTTCAGTTGTGAGTGCTTATTGCTTCTGTAAATCAGACTCCAGACACCCATAACACAAGAAACACACAATTATTGACCACCTGTTCAGTGACTTGCCAAGCATCCCACAGGAATTCCCTGACAGATGCATAGATAGAGCAAAATTCCCTGTGGTTGCATTCAGCTCCCTTAACCATGGCACCTTCTTTTCTTTTTTTCCAGTCTCTTATTTTGGCCACTATGCATGGGATTGTTTCAGCAAATTTGAAACACCTAGACGTTAGCTGTGAGCTGGTCATCATGCCTCTCTGTTGACAGTAGGGAGATAGGCTGAATAACTAAACCTCTGTAAGGATAAAGATAGTAGGTATCTGTCTTTCCCTCTGACTACAGAAAAATCCCAGACTAGCTTACAATAAACACCCAGCATTTAGAAGGCTAATTTATGGTAAAGTAAATCCTTCCCACTATGTTTTCTGTAAGAAAATAAATAGACAGCATCATCCTTCACAAAAATCTGATAAACATGCTCAAATTCACCCTCTAAACTAAATACAGCAAAAGTTACGTATGTGAAGCACATAAATAAAAATAGTCTCATAATGCACATGTCCAGCAAGGGTAAATTAAACCATAATCCCAGCCTTGTATCAGTCTATATAGCTTCTGAAAGTACCTCAATCACATTCTTTCAACATCGGTTTTGCAAGTAAAACCCTGCTTAATTCTGGCAGGGCATATCCTTGTCTCAGTCCTCCTTGTCATCTCCTATGCACATTACTGCCTGTATTGTCACATTTTGTGATAACAATAAAGGAACTCATGTTCCGTATCATAACAGAGGGTGAAACTTTCAATCCATAGAGAATCAGTTCAAATTCAAAGCTAGGTCCAATTCTTTGCTAAAGGCTATATAAGCAGTAATACTTAGATAAGACAGTCCATGATATGGCCAGATCACCAAGCCTGGTTTCTAATTTTGGGGAGTCTAGTAAATCAGTTCTATCATAAATACCTATGTTCTCTATCTAATGGAGAGAAATAGATGGTTTTAAAGAGTTCCAGAAAGCAGCTCTGCATGCCTAAATCTAGGCATCGGGATCTTAATCCACACCTAGAGTCTGACCCTTAGAATAACAGAAAGCAAACTGCTTGACCCAACCTTTTCCATGTGAAAATCATGGTGAGCATATATATCTTCGCACAACACTGAAATCTGTCAATAAATTCCAGAGCTTTGGAAAAGGCTGTCTCAGGGTGCTGTAAATGACAACAAAGTTAGAAAAATCAGTAGAGAAGCCAGCATAGCCTTGAGAAGAGATTACACCTGAATGTTTGGAATGAAAGAGCTACCCAATTTGGAAAAGAAGTAAATGTGTACTGTTTGTTTGTCATTGCCACTCCTCTACATGGATTTTGCAACTTGGACAATTTACAGTTGCTGTATCAAGTGTCTTAGCCAGCTCAATATGTTGCTTTTGTACTTTTACTGGTATGAAAGGATAGGGCGCTCTCCAACAGGAAGATCTTTGAGCATTGGCACAGATGTAGCATAAAAGCAAGCTTAGTTATGCTGGTCTGAACACCTGGAGCATCTCCAGATATCCACAACTGACTGCACAACAACCAGGTGCACAATATCAGCTACACAGCTGAGGTGTAGCAGCTATAAAAAGTGGTAGACTGCAGCTGCTCTTATCTCCTGTGGTAAAGAATACGTGTTCATACCACTGAAATATGAATAAGAGAGCACAAAAGGTAGGAATGCTGGTATAGTATTCAGAGTGGGTTCCAGCTGAGTATGTGCAAACACAATGCACAGAAGACCTCATCAATTTCTCCTTGACAAAATCCCCCAGGTTGACTTTTCATATATCAGATTAGTGGAAAACTTCATCACACACAGGAACAGAGACAGGTAGGTCTTGTCAGGATTTACGAAAGACACAGGAATACAGCTCGTATCCAATATAGCATTGCCTCTGTGTGCTCCATTTATTTTTCCTAAGACTTTGTACAAAAAGGTGCAGCCAGAGTAATCTATTTCATGGGTTAAAAAAGTGAATCTTTTCTAACCTACAATATTTTTCATTTCACGCTGTCTTCAATCTCTACGTCTACAATGTGCAGGGATTGTCTGCTTTAAATCTCATGTACGTATGCATCATGACTTTTTCATAAAAGGACTATAGAATGTTGAATAATATGTAAATTTTATGTTGTAATGAATTGGGTCCTAAGATCTTTAAAGGTCAGACACCTGATACAATACATCATGTTCTTTAATATCAACTACAAAATAACCGTAATAAATTTTGCCACTACCATATCCTCACACGCTGTTACCCGCAAAGAAGCACCAAAAGAAATGTGTCATTTGTCAAAACATGTAGGGAAGCTGACGTGTGTACAAGTAATTTTGAAAGTATTGCTAAGGTTAGGCATAGTTATACAAGTTACAAGGTTGACTTTTGAGGGAAGTAACACATTGCCAACAAGCCTGTTGTTTAAATGCCCTAGAAGATTCATAAAGCCACAAGGCTATTTCTTTTAAAGTCAAATCACATCTAATGAAATGCTTGTGAATTAGCAGAAGACAGACACATGACAACTTGAAATTATTGCTATTGATGTGGAGTAAACAAAACAAGAAGCAGTAACTAGAACAGTTAATTCAGGCACAAATTCAGTAAAGCCTTTGAGAACACTCCTTAGGCCCAGAAGTTAAACATATTTAGGTACCTCACTGAACAGGAAAGTCATAGACATATGTTTCAATTTCAGCACATGCTTACATGTTTAATATAAGAGGTACTGAGTGGTTAAGTTCAATAGGTATTGTCTTAGCAGAAATAACTCCTTGTAATATTAATGCAAATGTGAGGAAAGGTGGACAAAAAAGTGAAATACACACCAGAATTTGCATGTTGTGATGACTGGACCAAAGGCTGGGGACACCACAGCATAAACAAGGACAGAACAAGAATAAAAAAGTATGTGGTTCCCTGGCGAAGTTTGACAAAGATAATATCTGAGATAATTCACTGCTGCTTCACAGTCTGCACAGGTAGACAGCAAAGCCACGGACAAGTAGTACATATACTCACGGCTTTCTTCTCTCTACCAATTTGTGTCTACCATTCCTGTCTTCAAAATGTAAAGGCAGTGAACCAGTTGCAAACTATGTGAGTAGCAAAATCACTAAACTGTACTTTATAGAAAGAATAAAAAATAGTGTCCCTGACTTTCTCAAAGATAGCAAAAAGGAAACTTAGGAATGGGGCAGATCATGTCAGCATATGTCGTGGTTTAAGCCCAAGCTGTAAATCAGAACCACGCAGTCTACTGCTTCCCCCCCACACCTTTCTTCCCTCCGCTTCTGGAGGGACGGGGAGGAGAATCAAAAGAATGCAGCTCCCATGGGTTGAGATAAGAACAGTTTAATAACTAAGGTATAACACAAATCACCACTGCCGCCACCAACAATAACAACGACAAGAGAAATAACAAGGGAAGAGAATACGATACCGCCCGCCGGAAAAGACAGCCCGACCGAAAAGGGGACGTGCCCTTCCAGGTAGCTCCCAGTTACATCCCCTGGCATGACGTGCTGTGGTATGGAACACCTCCTTGGCCAGTCTGGGTCAGGTGTCCTGTCCCCGCTTCCTCCTGGCCCCTCCTCCTCCCTGGCAGAGCATGAGACTCACAAAGTCCTTGGTCAGTCTAAACATCAGTGTTATCAGTTTTTTGTTCCCAGGCCAAAAGTCAAAAATACAGTGCTGCAACAGCTACTAAGAAGGAGAAAAAAAAACAACAAAACAAACTGACTGCCACTGCTGAACCCAGGACAGCATAAGAAAAGATGTCTCCAACCACAGGTGGCACCACCGATAGGGTTTTGACACTTGACTAAAAGGAACTTCTTCTTAAGTCAATAAATGGTTTGTTGTACTGTGATCACCATCGTGCAATGCTAACAATATGGCACATGCCCCTGTGTGTGCTCCTTCTAGTGTGCTCCTGCTTCCTCTCAATGACACAGGGTAGGATCGAGTAGGATTTTTTTTCAGATTCACTCACTTAACTTTAGCCACATGTTGGCATCTGCTTGAGAGCTAGATGTCCAAGTTCCAATCAGTCAACAGAAAGATCCAGGGCTTGATGTAATTGCATATGTTGCAGCTTCTAGTGCCACCTGAGTCATTCTGGAGCATGCCAGCAAGTCCCAGAGCACCACACTCCTACTTCAAGAGGTCCCACCTGAAACAGAACTGGGCACGTATGCATGGGTCATCAATGGGTCAACTGATTATACTGTGAGCTTGAACACTTAGCTCATGTATCTGCAATCATAGAGTCATAGAATGGTTAGTGTTCTATGTAATGTAGGCTAACTGTAATGTCACAATGTAGGCTAACTGTATGCAGTTAGACAACAGAGTCTCAAGGTGACTCCCACATTTCCTATTTCATTCCTTTTAGCCAAGACCAAACTGCTCATCACTTAAAAATAACGGTCTTCAAATAGACTGCCTTTTGCTGAGAACATCCAGAACTCCACACCCCACACAGGAATGGTGGATGAACAGGCACAGTTTCAGCCCTAATGAACAACCACTTCCTCATGAACCACAAACGAAGCCCAGATGACTAGCTCTCAAACAGCTGAAACTAGGAGGAATGAATGTGATGTTTAATTTTATGCACTTCTTTGTTGTCACTAATAATGTATTGTTACAGTTCATATTACTGGTTTGGTTCTGTGGAGTTATAGTCATAGTCAATGGCAGAAAAATTGTCCCAAAATAGAAAGCCTCTCTAAACAGAAAGCATAGATGAGAGGTCCCCTTTGGCCCTCTTGCAGCAGGAACAGATAGGCCTGAACAGAAACAACATGAGAAACAGGAAAAAATGAATGAGACGTCACAGTCTGTATATTGGGAAGATTATATTTACCTACCTTGCAAAAATGTTTGGAAAATTACTGTTTAAGTCTGTGCAGCATTTTACAGGGGACAAAATGTGCAAATTGTTACTTCTATACATATCTCCTATGATACTTTCTTCCTTTGATAACAGCATACAACCATCATGTATTAAAGAAAGAAGAGATTCCCCTTTAGTGTAAAACAGATGCATAATGTAAGGTTAGCACCTGAAGAATATGATTTTAATTTTGCCATTTCATAAAGAAGCTTTAATTCATAAATGTTAATGACAACGAGGAGTAACAATCTTTTCCCTGGAGAAAGATTAGACCTTATATCATACTGTATATTCTTGGACACAGTTTCAACCTGTTTTTTATTATCATGTACATTTGGTTATTTTTTTAGAGTTTATTCTATTCCACTTATGGAAAACATTTTCATTTGCATGAAAATTTGTGATTTGAATATACATGACATAAACACATTTTTTAACCACTAACATTTCTGTTATTTTAAGTAATTTTCAGTTCACATTGCAGTCAAAGAGTGTGTGTATACAACAAATTTTTTAACTCACTAGTGTTGTTTACCACAACGTGTGATGCACGATCTTCTAAAACAGTTTCTAGCATTTTAAATTAATTCTAATATAGGTTTATCAGTTCCTTGTTACGGTGCAGAACTTATATTAAATTCTGTGATCCATAAAACCTTTTTTTGAATGACACATAGTTTAGTTTTTCATTTAGAGGCTATAAAAGTGTTCACAAAAGTTATGTTGGAAAAAAAATGATTGAAAGTGCTAAAACACTGTACAGAATATAAAATCCTTTCATAGACTTTTTATGACACATGAAACATGAGTCTTAAAGGTTTAATGTTACTGACTTTTATACAAGGCTTTTTAATTCTTGATTCCAGTTATGGTTCTGCAAATGAACTGTGACATTAAAAAGAATCAGGCTGGAACTGCCTTAGCTCTCTCTCTAGATGAGTTTCTCCTGTCCATGAAGGATTCACATAATCTGCCCCACCCTGCCCACGTCTGGTTAGCACTAACTTGCTTTAGCAGCAGCCAAGTGTAAATCCTGCACTGCATTAAATCTGCCTAACACATCGCATCCCACTCAAATTTGTCATTAAGGTTAGGTGGGCTTATAAATTATTAAGAAGGCTGAAGTGTTACTTAATTTCCCTTTCTCTTAATATTTAATAGTGTGCTACAACAATTGGGCACATGATTTAATCGACTGAATATAGAACCAGCACTGATACATACTCCAATGTAATAGAGATGAAACCAGTTATTCCATCATTTACATACAGGTGAGAAACTCATGCTACTGGGACCAGTGGCTGAACAGGTTCTTACATCTCTAATGGCTAAAGGAAACCAAGTACTCACATATGGAGCACTCACTCAGCTCAGCAGGGTTTTCGGACTCTCCAAAGGAGTAGTGTCACATCTTTTCTGTGCCCTTCTGTGGCTGGATCTGTCGCTAGATGACAATTCTATTTGATATGCTCCCAGCCAAATGCAGACCTGACCAGGTTGGAGGGGCGTCCCCAGCACACCAAGTGACCTGGGGTACACATACTACATTAGGGACTACTAACAGGGGAATGAACTGCAGTCTTAACCTCCTTAAATCCATCTCTGCACAGGTACTTTGGATAATCACATGCCTGAAAAGAAGTTCAGTTCCGTTGGCCAAAGGGTTTAGGGAGACACGAGAGTGACTGAACCTTAGGTTTAATTTGACCTGAACCTTTACAGTTTCCCGCTTCAACAGCTGTATCTGAGCAAGCTGTCTGTACAACCGAAAGAGAGAAAAAAGGTGCAACTAATCCCATCCTGAAATAAGTATCTTACGCCATTAGAATACTTATTTCTCTCCACTGAGTACAAAAGCGGCTAGGACACCTAGGTCAGGTGTAGGTGTATACACATAAGAAGGATCTTGGCAGACTGTAGCAGACTGTGCCCATGCAAGAGCTGCGTCTTACAGCTATTCCCCTTCTGCTATCAGCAGTCTAAGAGAAACACCCGTGATTGCATCCATAAAAGTAAATAACATAGGATAGGACCAATTATTTGGCTTTGTAGGAAAGAAGCATGCTGTTGTTTGGACCTCTGCAGCTAAAATCCCTTTGCCTCCAAACAAAATAGGCTTGTCTCTACTTCTCACTGAGAAAAGCCCTCGGCTCAAGCAGAATTCTGCCCAGCTATCATTAGAGATAAGGACAGAGAGCTAGTTGGAATTGGGTCCTTGTTTGCGCAAATGGAGAAGATGGGTGATTCTGGGCTGTGCTTAAGCCCAGGCCCCAGGACTGTTGTTTACTTGTGCAGATACACTCAGTGGTTGCAGGTGAAGAGTAATAAGAATATGCTCAGTTCTGCCTTCATTAATGTATATTTAATTTTCAATATACTTCCACACAACGCAGAAGATTGATTGACACCTTTTCACTTGTGTACTTTATTAATTAATGCTGCGTATCTGGACAAAGGCCCTCTCTAAATTGTTACGATTTATATTTGCTACAAAACACAGAAATTCTGTTTATAGAAAGTTCATATAGGCTATTTACAAAAAATGAATAAAAAAGTGAGACCGATTCAGGTAAAGCACTGTCACACAATACCTTTCACAAGATTACATTCAAAAATCTTTTGTTTAATTGCTGAGACTTAGAAAACAAAAATAATACCGAAGTTTTTGTTTTTTCATATTCATCAGAGAACGAAACCTCAATTGTGGTTACTCAGCAGGAAACCTGGATTAAAATATAGGTACTTCTGGCATTTCAACCTAATGTTGCAGGTACTACTCTGTATTGCCCTTCCCACATGTTACAAATCTAGTCAAAAAGCAAGAGTAGGAAAATGCCACAAATATTTCACTTAAATGTTTCCTTTTTTTGTCTAAGATGCCTTTTTGTGTGTCCATCTATTTCTGCTGTCCATGTTTGCACATTAAAAGCTTTTTCAATGTCTTCTGCAAAAATCAATTGGCAAACAGATTTTTACAATAGCATTATTGGTTTCTATTAAAATATATATATATTTTTCTGTCTCACAATAGAACAAAATGTATACACATCCAAGTACAGAAATTATCGACCTCCTTCTGGGCCTTTGCCACATAGCATGTCTCTAGCTTGGTAGCTGGTACTATTGTGAAATTAGCAGTAGGTAGTATGATTGGCTTGGACTCGGTACCCATTTACTTAGGGGCAAAAGGGAATCAAAATACCTATTGTAGATTCTCATGTTTGCTTTATATCTCATTACAAAATCATTATTGCTGTAGCTATGCACACTTCACCAATTTCAGTGTATGCCACACTGTACATTAGTGAAAAGGAATCTCAGTCTTCTCCACAAGGTTCAAAAACCTCAGTAAAGGTTTTCCTGCTTTTCTTTTAATCCAATTACCAAGTGGCAAAAACACATTTACAGCAAAAGTTAACAGTGCATGATTGTGAAACAGCAATCTAGTTCATGAATGCTGTGTCCAGCAAATGCTATGAGCAATGTGATTCAGCTGTTGATGAAGAAAAATCCACTGCTGTTACTACAGTGCATTGCTCTAGTCTGAACTAATTTCAGAATTCTAAGGTTTGTGTTGGTTGCTCTTGAAGATTTGGCAAGCTCGTTAAGTGCAGATAGAAATAATTTGTGCATTGTATATCAACATTAGCAACCAAACTTTACTTTCATTTTCCTTTTTAAGATTTTTAATTTAGCTTTTGTCTAGAGGACATTCTTGAGTTGCGCTTTCAGGAAGAAATACTATTTTTACAGTATGAAGGAGAAGAAAAGAAAAATAAAGCTATAAAGTGCCATGAAAAGCTGTCTGCCACAAGGGTGATATTTCTCTCCTGACAGAAAAGCTCCATGTTCTTTTTCCAAAACCCCTCACTAAACTCAGAAACATTGATCCAGACATCTCTATTGCTTCCTTGCTCCACAGGTTGATTACATACTTCATGAAAACTCAGAGCTGCTGTAAATTCTCAAACAAGAGAAAGCATGCTGCTTATCCACGCTGCAGTGGAATGGCATTTTAACTTGCCCTATAGCTTTCCCACCCACTATTTCCATTCACAATCTCAGGACAGATTAAAATATTAAGTCTTGTCAAGCTGAAATGTAATGTAAATATAAATTAAATGTAATGCCTTCTCTCAAATGTCTGTAAAAACAACCTATTATTTTAGTAATTAAGAGCCCTTTTTCACAAAAAGCCACAAAATGTTACAAAAATGTACTTAAAGAACAAAGAAAAAGAATTGTTTGTTTGGATTTTTTTGTATTTGCTTGACTATTAGTTCTCTTTAAAAAAGCATCAGACTAGTTTAGTCCGCAGTGTAACTCTAGCACCTCATCGCTTTCAAGCTGCTCAGCCTGCGCCCAGTTTTGAGTGGCATTACATATAAGGTAAATATACCTTATAGTGAGGAGGGGGATATCTTCTTACAGCAGATCTTCTCACCATCTCAGGCCTCCCCTTTCTCCTTGCTCTTTCTCCAGGCCTTCCCACTTCAACACAGCCTTTTGGAGTTTTTTTCTGTAAACCATTCATTTAGCCAGAATAAGAATAAACACCATTTGAAAGCTGCCTTTTTTAGTTTATTTGGGTTTTTTTTAATGCTGTTTTGTGAGATGACTGCTTAGGTGAGGAAATTATATCTTCTCAAGGATTTTGTGGAAGGGAAGGTCAGAAATTAAAGTAGTGGTTAGAAATCATCATCTTCTGGGCAAACGTGTTTTACAGAAAAGTCAAGGGATTTTTTAATCCAAAAATCCAAAATACCAAAATTAAAATAAATGTTAACTCCAGTAATAAAGTAGACTACAACTGTAACCACCAGGACTGTGTGAGAAAGACTGAAAGCGGACAAAAGAGGTCATTTTCTTAAGGTATTGAATTAACATAGTGACAACAGGAGGAAGAATGAAAAGACACAGAACTATATGCTGGCAAATAAATTATTTTGTATTGAAAGAAGAAAGTTAACTCCTTGCCAGAATTCAGTGGAGGTGCCTAACCTGACTGAGTGTTAAAAATAAACAACACAGGAAGAGTTTCAGAGAGATGAAAAGCAGGAGAGAAGCAGCATTAGAGAAAAGTAAGAATAACAGCACTAGTAGGAAAACCAGAACTAGAGGGAATGACATGAATTATTAAGACCAACCTTTTGCTGTCCCAGGTGTAAGTACTTGCTACAGGGAATATGTCTCCTATGCTTTCAGAATTAACTTTTGTTCTGAGGTTCTTTCCTTGAAAATTTCTTTCACCTCTTACTTATATTTTCTGCTTCTCCTTAAAATTCTTTTCAAGACATCTAATCTTTCCAGTCAGATTGGGGTATTTTCCTACATGTCTCTCCATATTCTTTGCATACAAACTCCAATTTCTGTATTTTTAACTAAAGGAAATTCCAAGTCTGCTGTAGATATGACTGCCTGAATCCACACATAACTTAATTTAAGATACCTAGCTACAGATATACTTCAGCTTTTTCTTCCACTGAATTAAACTGGAATTAAATTGTGACTGCTTGATCCAAGACCAGGTCTTCGATGATGTTTTTATTTTTCACTGAAAGAAAGTGTAAACTAGCACCATTTCATAGTTCAGGAACACTTAGTGAAAAAATCCGCCTGTATAGCAGTATCTAAATCCAGTATTAGAGATACAAAACCATCATCTCCTGCTCAGATAAATATAGCATTGCAGTGGTCATCATCTGGTTCTGTACACAGAGATAATAAAACTATTAGTCTAACTAGTACAGATGGAAAAAATAGATGAGCTGCTGAACTCATGAGTTGTAGAATGGAAAGAATGAAACTGAAACATCACCAAGACACTGATGGATGCACATCCCGAATGGTACATGTAGTGCTGGAACCCAGTGTCAAAAAGGATACAGTAGCACTAAAAATGGGGGAGGAGTGAGAAAGAGAAGAAGGTATAGAATGGTTCCCATGCAAACAACAGCTAAATAAACTAGGATCCTTCAGCACTGAAAAGATATGCCACAGGGTTTATAAATCCTGAGTGTCTAGGAGAAACAAAGCAGTCCCACGTTGTTCTTCTTAATAAAAGACAGAAAGAGCCTTACACAAAATTAGCAGATCACAAGTATCAAACAAAGGACATTTCTTTTTCTCATTAATCATAGTTAAACTGCAGATCACTTAACCACAAGAGTTTTATGGATGCTTAATGGTTACATAGGTTCAAAAAGCAAACGGACAAACTAATGCAGAAAAAAACCAAAGTCTAGCAAGTACAAAAATGTGACCATTGTGTACAAAAGTCCCTGAGCTGCAAATCCGTGAAAGGTGTGCTGGGCATGTATCACCTCATGCACTACTCTAGGCACTTGCTGTTGGCTGTGTTGAACTGGGCTAATGGGATTTCTGCTTCACCGCAATACAGCCATTCTTATATGGCTATTAGCACCATTCAATTTTAGTACAACTTGCCTTTGGTGTGCATTGGGAAACAAAAGTAACTCATGACTGAACTGTTGGTAGTTTCCTTCTCTCTTACTGCAACAGAGGATTGCACACAACTCAAAATGGAAGAAATGTGTTTATAGCTGATTGCTAGCCCTACATCAGAACTTCCCTTATCTTTTTTTCATGACTGTGGATCAGATTTTCTCTTTTTCCAGGAAGTTTTATCTCCAGGGATTTGTGAAGATATGAGCTACATGTGGGAGGCTAAACCAGAAGAGTCACAGCTAACTGAGGCAAGGAATTTCCTTCCCTTGACTCTGCACGATTTACTGTGCCTCCTCAATATCTTTTTCTAGATGGTATTTTAACCTACATGTATTATTTTAAATGCTGACCCCCTCAAAAAAAGAAAAAAAATTTAAATACAGGGCCTCTGAAAACCTGCTATTGACTAGTAGTATTTGAATCCTGTCCACGGTGTTGATCTATTCTGCCTGCAAAGGGAATTAAATTAATGTCAGGGTGTCCTGGCCAATACATATCTACGTCTGCAAAATGGAGAGCATCTTGGTTCTTGCAATAGTGGCACTGAGCTGACTAAAATAATATCCTTTTCACTGCCATTATACAAACACAATATAATTGGGGAATTGCTAGAGTCCCTATATTTAATTTTAGTGCCTCGGCAAATGATCCTAATAGCCTAATGGCTAGATGCTGCTGTTGCTAATGCTGTTCAATTGACTTGGTTTCAAAGTGTATCAATGAGTCTTTTAAGTATCCGCTAGAGCTGTAAGGTTTCAGATTACAGCTCTTAAACTATATGCGATCTCTAATGAAAAAAGGGGGTAAAAAAAGAGAATTGATAAAGTAAGCTAAGGCAGCAAAGTCAGCAAAAATTGCACAGGCAATCTAACTTCACTCTATAACCGGGTGAGCACATAAATTACTTTTGGTCGGTAAATAATACACCTGGGAAAGTAAGCAACAATGCAAATAATAATCCATTTTTTAATAATTAAATCTTAGCTAGGTCCTCATTTGGTCACAATGATATTTTTTTTACAGAACTATAAGTATAATCATGGGATTTGTAAAAAAAAATATTGCCTTGTAGCTTTTTATGAAAATGAACACATATCCAGTATTGATCCTGATTTGTTCATGTTAAAACAAGTGTCCTTGGGTAAAATATTCTCAAATCAATAATATGCTGTAATCTCATGTGACACTAATAAAATAACACAAATGACAATTCATTTTTGTTTACTTGTCTCCTCTTAATGGATTGATAAATTTTGTTAAAAAAAAGGAAAACTAGATCTTGGTGCATAGTAGGCATATTTCTAAAACAGTTCTGATTGATTTTTGGAGTAATTTTTGAAGAAACAATCAATCTCTAGAATTCTTTCCTGAAACATATTTTAACGGCTGTTGATATATGTTGCGTACATCACAAACACCCAAAAAGCAGCACTGAAGGTCTTAATCCAGCAAACACTTTACACTTGCTTTCCCCAAGCATTTTATTCCTCTAAATTTACAAGCAGCTCCAACGAGGTGCTGCTGATTTCACAGATTTTAAGTTGAGCATATGTGTTTGCAGATTCCAGCCTAAAAGGGGCTGAAATATTACAGAAAACAATTCTGTCATGATCAGTGTTTATCTGTGTGCGATGCCAGCTGTGTTTATTTCTAATTGCCCCAGATTAAGATTACAGCTATTACTCTTCCTCAAGCAGATGTATTTTGCAACCTCTTGGAAAGAGAATAGGAAATGGTGAAAGTACTGTCATGATAGTGCTGAGAACTGCATGTATTTACTGAGATAAACAGAACCTTGAAGCCATGCTTCTGCCAAAGACAATATTGCATCTCCTCAGTTATGGGAGAGGGGGAGAGAAAAATAAATTAATTTAATCCACCTGTACAAACTGCTATGAGGAAGTAAGGTACCAACCTGTTGAGATGCTTTTGAATTTTATTGGTTAGGTCAAGTATTTTCACAAAAGCAATCTCAATAATCTCAGCTGATATTTTGGTGTACACGTAATAGAGCTAAGAGCTTGGTAAATGGTAGAAAACACAGTCTGAACGGGGAAATAGTGCCAATCTACCTTTTCAGAGCAGAGGTGGGTTTGCAGCACCATTCACCAGCCGTGAGGGAGTTCTGCAAGCAGCAGAACCAACAATCTGTAATTGGGATAAAATGTAGAGCTCCCATGGCAATAGTCTGAGTTCCAATGAGGAAAACTCCACACTGAAACTGAAGAGTCAGCTTCTCATAGTAGGAACACACTTTTCCTCATCTGGATTTAAATGTTTCTTGAATAGGGAACAAACATTCTTCACACGTAACCATGATGATGCAATTCTGATTTTTTTTTTTTTTTTTGAGAAAAAGGACTAAAAAGGCATTTACAGGACCAGATTGTAAATTGTAATTGGGCTCAATAGAAATGTTCACAGACCTGATCTATGAATAAACTTGCAACCATTTGCAGTGACTGCTGTCCAAACACCCAGTTTCCTATTACTTTGTATTTGGGCTGTCCTTATCCTACAGCTCCTGAGATTTAGAAGTGACCCAGCTGTACTATACAGAAAACAAGCAAAACAAAGTAAAGCTATGGTTTCTTCTGAACACAGAGTCCTCTTTTTTCTTTAAGCATTTAATTTATAAATATCTCTTTCTTCACAGGTTTTCTATAGCAGGAGGAATATTGTCAATGTTTGCCAATTTTTAAATAAAAAGTAGCAACTGCTAAAAACAAATTAATAACAAATTCATTATTATTTATAAAAAATTCATAGTGCTGCCTTTTTTTAGTCTACTGCTTCTGAAATAATCTAAGAAATTCTTTTTAGCTAATAAAAGTCAAGGAAAATGTTTTGTGTGTAAACCATATTAATTTAACAAATTACACACCCTCAAAATTCCAGTTTAAACCAGTTAAATTTTCTGGCTAAACAAGTTCTTCGTGTTGCTCCTTCCTTGTGAAAAGATCTGTTCCAGAGACAGATTGATTTATATTCTTTCTGATATCTATAGGCATGCACTGGCTAAAATACCTTCTTACCTCTTCCTGATTCAATTTAAGGAAACAGATTACTTGAATTAACATTACCTATCAAGCCCTTTGCTTTGTTTTTGCCTTAAACAGCCCCTCTTCTAGTCTTAAGCTCCCAGAAATTCCATCCGGCCCCCCACCGTTCATTAAAACAAGCCCTGCCTATTTCATTATTTGTGGTCCTGCCATCTCTCCACTGAAACAAAAGGGTAGATTGTCTGCTGCAGGAGACACCTGGAAGGTGCACAAAGTACAAAGGCTAGAATTCAAAGGAGTTCCCAGTGTATTCAACAAGCAATTACTTCTGCTTGTGATGTGAGACTGTCAGCTTCAAAAACGAGGCATTCTTTGGAAAGATTAGTCCAAATTACATTTTATTACATTGGCCTGCTTGGATGGCCTAAACTTCATCTCGTTCTTATTCTAATGGAATTCAATCAAGGGTATTAATATATTGTTTATGACATGTTTGGAGTTCTTGTGTTATCAGCATACATTCATGAGAGGAGCTTCAAACAATATCAGATAACAGTGAGCTGGATGTTGGATGTTGTACAGCATAGGGGATTTTATCATCTTGTTGAACCAGTGGCAGTGATTAAATTAAACTGTCTGAACAAAGCTTTTGCATGTCAGGCTGTTGAATGGCAAAATGAAAGAGTGACACACTTCAAAGATCAAGGAGAGAGAGAGCTGGAAAACCAGACTTATGTAACTTCTTATTTAATATATTAAATAACTGAACCATTGGCTGCCTGGGCTTTTACTAGCAAATAATCAGAACAAAACATTTTATGCATTCTAGCATTAATCCACTACACACGAATGTCAAGGTGCATACTAAGTTTGCATTTCATTGTTACTTTTCCTATTTCAGTGTGCACCACACTCAATATTACTAGTTTTTCTCTGCCATGCTTTTGAAAAAAATTCCCAAAACTCTGATTTATACCAATTTCCCTTACAGCTTCGTTTTCATATTTGCAAGGCCAAAGGCACAATTCTTACTTCTTTTCTAAAATGAGCAATAACAACATGAAAAATTTCACAGACACCAGTAGGCCTGTTTGTGGGAATAAAGTGTTCATAAAAGCAAGTGCTAAAATATCCAGATCCTAAGCTCTTGAAATGCAAGGTAATTTATAATTTATATTATAAATTATATTTATTTTATAATATAAATATATATATTTATATTATAATATTTATAAATATTATATTTAAATTATTTAGTACCAAATTAAGAAAAAAAAGACAAGTGCTAATATGAAAACACTGGTTCAAAGAAAATAAAAGACAAAACCTAATTAATGACCTACATGCTATTCTCCCAGAGTGTCTGGTTTCTGAAAATAACATTTGAATATATGAAAGCTTTTAATGTGTACAGCATGATTTACGGTACGGCATACAATTTGCTGATATTTTTTGTATGAACTCAGATACTTTCCTTTTACCAAATCTTATGTAAACAAATACTGGCACTATTTCACCAATTACACTGCAATCTGCATGAAACATGGCTTTCTTCTAAAATCCCAAACAGGAGAGTCCTAGATTTAAAATAAATATGTTGAACCAAAAAGCAATTTCTGCTACAAGGTTTAACTGAATCTTCACTGAGGATGGATTATTGCCTAGGTATTATTTTTTTTAGTATCCATTACTAGCATAAGTTGAATTTTAAGAAACACCAGAATGATCTACTTTCGTTCTATGTAGAACTCAGAATAGGTCTTGACTTTGTTCAGGGTGTTAACATAATACGAATTATAATTTCTTATCAATAATAATTTCATCCCATTACTTTACTTTGCACATTTAAACAAGC
The DNA here is from genome assembly GCF_963264785.1 of Psittacula echo. NCBI lineage: Eukaryota > Metazoa > Chordata > Aves > Psittaciformes > Psittacidae > Psittacula > Psittacula echo. Next base: position 85,094,301 of record NC_137736.1, on the reverse strand, counting down.
TTTAGTGTACCTTCTGCATAAATAAATAAATTCCCTTTATACAGCAAGATTAATTTGTTTTTATGTGCAAAAATGAAAGCATTCTTATTTTTATCAGAGCTGTGACTTAAAAACCATCTTCTTCAAAACTTTAGTGCTTTTATTTGATAGTAATATTCTTCTCTCTTGTAGAGCCATAGTGCAATGACATCCATTAACATTCAAAACTAAAGAACGCTTTCAAATTCAAATCCACTCGAGATGGTACAGTAGCAGAAATGGAGCCTGAGGGAAAGAATTCTGAGAATAAACAGAGGACCAGCCCATTAGAATATTCCACTGTGTATATCAGTTTTTATAATTGGTGGTACATATGTGTGCATACATGTTTGTATTTCATTGCAGCTCTATGAATACATCAAGATTTAATATTCATGGCAAGCAGGATCAATAGTAGATGTTCCAGTGCACTTTAGTCTTTATGCAATAGTACAAAGAAATCTAATTACATAGTGTATATTTAAGCATATATGTGTGTGTAAGCTTATTTAAGAAAAAATACACCATAACTTTCCGGAGATACTTGTTTATGTTAGACATTTCAGGAATTTCAACCTATATTACATTCTTACTTATATATTCTTACTTTTTTGACCTTCTTCTGTTTTCATCACTAAACAGCAGTGTGTATGAGAAAACTTAATAGCCAAGTAACATGAAATGTTGCACTTGCTCAGAAAATGCAATTGTTTAAATTTCTTTGCAAAAAGTAAATATGACTTATTCACTACTTGTGAGGCATGGGCAATCTAACCAAAAATAACATAACAATTTTACTAAATAACAAGTCTATTTCACTGTTTTCGAAGCTATATTTAAATTTAATTTTTCAAATAATTATACCTAAGTATAAAAATACTGGCCTTCATATCATGCAAGTTTCTAAAGTTTGCTGAGATGAACGGCATTATAGCAGAAGGAATTTAAGATGCTCTTCTCTTTAATTTTAGTTCTGCTACAAAGAAGACCAAAACCAAATGGGTCTCATTATTCATGCACATATTCAAGAAAGACAAGGAGAATGTGACCCAGGTTGTACACCAAGTTACTACACTGAACATGTGTTGCGGGGTTTTTTTCAATCTATAGACTAGAATCAGAAATACATAGTACTACGTACACAGGTAACATTTTTATTTTGTATAAGCACATGTATATGTGCACTGTACTTTGCAGCTTTATTCTTTTGCTCGCCTAATATAGGTGTAATTCACTAGTAAGTATGGAACAAGCACTGAATAGCCATCAGATTATAATAATAGTTGAGAATTTACTTTTGTGTCTTTTAGTTACTATGTGATTTACAGACACTTTCCAAATGAGATAGCTTTTAGATATTTGTAGTATAAGCTGCTCAGCCTGTGAACATTTATACATAGGACCACTGCACTCAGCAGAAGTACTACATGAATAATGGTAGTTGTGCCTTTGAGAATGGAATTCATCTGATCAATAACAAAAAGCTGTGTCTCATTCAATATAGATAATTAGCAGTTTAATATAATTTGATTTATCCATAACAGTAATCTAAAACAAGTCAGACTGTGCCCCAAAATTATGTCTCTCCACCAACAAACAAACATGCCTAAGGCAACTATCTCAGCAGTAGACCTCACTATGGCAAATGTGAAGTTAGTCAAGGTGAACATCCAAGATAAATATCTGCAAAGTCAGGTTCTAGCATGGGGGAAACAGGTCTGCACCCCAAAATATTCAAGTGCATGGGAATTCTTCTGTAACTCATAAAGGAAAAATAAACATATTCAAGACAGGAATGTAATCCAAAGCAGGAACAGGATGAACACTTTCATGCGCTATATAGGAGAAAGAATCCACTAACACTCTGAGCCATTCATTCCTTATAATAATTTCTTAAATACGATAACTTCAAATAATAATAGTTTATTAATTATATTTTGATCAGTGAAATTCAAATTATTTTCCTGTAGATATAAAATAGAAACAGTTTTGTGCTTCAGTGATATCCACTGTGGAAGTGTTTCAGTTTCAGGGGAAATGACATTTGGGCTTCATTCCCTACAGTGGAAATAGCAAACAGCAGAGTCCTGTTTGTCTAGTAAAAGCCTCATTTAGAAGAGCACTTTGCAACCTGATTTTCTATAGCTAGAGAACATATTACTTTAACTAGAATGCCTGAGGAATTCTCATTCCTAATATCTAGGAATGCATTAATTATTCTTAAACATGGCTATTAAAATTGTTAGCACATCAACATAAAGCAAAGAAAAAGACAATTTAAAGTGTGCAAAAGGAGCAAGGCAATATTACTGTCTAAAATGTATGCTTGTGTTAATACTTGTGGTCAGAATCCATCATCATGCATCAGTGCATGCCAGATCATATAGGAAGGAAGCACTACTCTAACTGGCAGCCATGGCATGGATCAAAAGACCAGAGTGATATGCTAATTTGGTTTAAGATGAATAAGCATGTCAGCTGCAGCATTTTATGTAAAACAGAACTTGTGAAGTTTTACAATCAGGTAGACACCAGAAAGGAATTACAATAATCCACCTTGGAGGTGACAGAAGTACTGTATGAATTAGCATTTCAGCTGTGGCCTGAGAAAATATTATCCTTAACCCAGCAACAGCAAGCACATAAGTGAGTAAAAAGTGTAGTAAGGATGGCATGTAAACGACCACTAAAGAACATAAAGAGTAAGATGACTACAATTATCTCTGGCTAAGGATACAGGGAAAAATGCAGCTATGGACAAACAACAGGAGAAATCCATTGAAGTACTTACACGTGGCTTTTATCTCCATAGTGTCTGAAACACCTTTGTACCTTTATGTGAAGGCCGTTACTCATCAATGTATTTAAACTGGCAATTTCAGATACATCCAGGAGAGCTAGAAAACTATATCCAGTGCCTCATAAGAGAGAGGGTGACTCCTACTACTCACAGCACAGGGCTGCAAGAGACGTTAGCTCCTGAAATGCTCCTGAATGCCTAGGTAGTTGCTGTGGCCCCAGAAGAAATTATATCTCCCTCACCCACTTTGCTCCGGACATAATGAGGGATTTTCCTTTCTCATGTATAGCTCAATATTGTGTTCTAATAATAGTTCTTACCTTGTTGCAGGAGATGTAGCAAAATCATTGGTATATAACATGGCTGCCTACTTAAAAATGGAAAGTCACACTGACACATAGCAAGCCAGTGAACTTGAAGTGGCTATGAATAAACTTACAGAAGCAATTAAAATATTTGTTTAATTTAACATTCCATCTTAAACATTTGCACTCTAGGAAACACTTGTACAAGACTGGCAGCATTGGTTAGGCCTCCATCTTCTAGTGAGAGAAATGGTATTCTCTGCTATTTACAGAGCAAGTATTCTGGACATGACTTTAAACCCCAAACTTTATGTTAAATGTATATACCAACATTCCTGTACTTTGTTTTATATGAAAAAGGATTTTATGAATGCTGATGTACCAAATAGTTCCTCAGGGAATTATGCTGACGTGGGAGTCTAATTTATGAAGAATAAGCCATTATAGGAATATAATATATAAAATGCAAAGATTATGCATTTTGATGAATATGAATAGAATTTCTTTTTGCTTTGCTGGGATAGGTTACATCTGGACAGATGTTTTACAGGGACCTTCTCCATGAAATTGATTATCCTTATTCTATTGAATGCCAACAGACATTTTAATTGAGAAAATACCATCACACATTCAGTGTCAGGTAGTTTAATGGTGTTTAACCAGGTGCTAAATAAGTGTCAAGTACTAGGCTCCACATTTATAATATGTATGTTGCAAAATAAAGATTAGGCAAGAATATTTCACATGTACATAACCATGCATAATTCTGATACTGAGTAACAAATAGATAAATAAATAAATAAGGCTTAATTATACAGGTTCTAAACAAGTGGAGCTAGATTGACAGCTTTACTAACACATGAAAATAATTTTATTGGAAATATGCAATACAAATCCCACAAAAGTTGTATGCATAGTTGCAATCGTATTCCCTATATTCCTTCAATTTTTATGCTCCATATTAATTAACAACAATGAGCAGTTTGATAAGTAAAGCAGTGTAAGAGCTGTATGAGCTTCATTACACAGCCACATACTTCTACTGTCACTGTCTTTGTCAGTCCTGACTTGCTATTCTTCTCCGTGTGTCAGATCTGAAATTGGCTTGTGAACTTTTTCAGAACTTTATTAGAAGCTGCATTACATTAAAATAACTTCATCACACCCCTTTTCTTCTCAATTCAGATAACGAAACATTATAAATGCCCCTACCTTTCTGTCTGACCCAGAGCAGCAAAAAATAGAATGTCTTTCCCATATTTTTGTAGTTCAGCGTGCTTTGAATGTCGCTAGGCTGCTTAAACTTCTTGCCCTCTAAAAAATGACTCTTGCTTTCCAAAAACATTGTGGATAATTGAAGAACATCTTAGTCTTGGCCAACACTTAGGCTGCTTGGCTCTTGAGAGGTTTGTAGTCTGAGAGTATGTTTAGCTAGTTCATAAGCAAAACCTTTGGACTACTACAATGACTGTGAGAAAATATTTAGCTTATGATAGATTTGGGCTATGCTACTGTAAGGGAAAAATAAACAAAAACTAAGTATATATTTCACAGCCTATTTTTATATAGTCTCCTCTAGACAAAAGAATCAACAAGACACTTGCAACAGTGCCATCTGGTGACGCCCATACAGTCAGCCCTAATGACAGGATTTATTTTCAACAGTTCTAAGTTTGTAGCGCTAAAGGTATCCACAATAATAGGAATGTCTTAATTTTCATTTTAAACAGGAAAAAACAAATTCATTTCCATACTTGAATACTGTCTAGTATCAGGGAAGTGCTCTGATTACTCCCTATATTTATAAACAGTCAAAAGTGTAAGGCATGAAAAATTACAAACAATAAAAGTATTAAAATACAATTACATCATATGCTAATATACACATACTTGGAACTACAAAGGAGCTACTTACATACAGTTAGGGAAAATAGTGGGGTGAAGGAAAACTTAAGCAAAAGATCTTTAGTCTAGTGCTACATGTTTAAAAATCTGGATAAATAAGAGAAATCTTAAATTAGCACTAATATTTTACCATTCTTTTGAAACGGCAACTGTGATGACCCAGCTAACTTAAGGCCAATAATCATCACAAAAACCCCAGGGAAAATTAATGGAAAAGCTAGTAATCTGATGTGGGATTCAATTAATACAAAAATTAAGGGAATGAATGCAGTTAATGATGGTCAACATGGTTTTGTAGAAAATAGATCTTGTCTAATAAAACTTACTTCATGCTTTATTTGGTTTATAATCAAGTCACTTCTATCTGTAGTCACTCTATCTGTAACTTCATACTTTCAGACTTTTGTAGGGAGTTTTGACTTTAGACAGCCTGACAGCTTTTTTTCTTTATTTTTTTGTTTTTTCTTATGGCCTAAACCATCACAGTAAAAACTCCTTTCACAGGATTTGGAAATGATTAAATCTTCCAAAATTCAGCTCCCAAAAGCAAAGACATTGTTGAGATTTGATTTAATTAAGGACAGGACATATACATAAGCAAATGCTATGGTTATATTATATAATGCAAGACCACACTCCTGTTATATAAAGCAGGAGCACCCATCCTGATTTTAGCAGGGTGATGCAAGGTTCAGTAGCTGTGCTGATACTTTGTCATGGATAAACTGGAACTAAATGAAAAAGTTGTTGCTGATATAGTTTGTGGATTACACAAAAGCTGGAAGAGTGATAAATGTAAAGACAAGACAGAAAGAGGGATTTTGACTTGTTCAAAAAGTGGACCTTTTGAACCTGAATTGGTCCACCTTACCTTCAAAAGGTAAGGTGGACCAATTCAGATGAAATCTATTTTAACACAGACACATGAAAAGCTAAACAACCAGGAACAAGTTGGGCCATACTTGAAAAATGGAGGATCATGTTCTGCAAAACAGTAACTCCAGAAAGGACTTAGGGGATCTCTGAGAAAGCATAGCTCAAAGAGAACCTTGGGTGTGACAGCGGAACAAACCAGTGAATAGGGTAGACTGATCTTATCTCCACCCACAGCACAGGTGAGATCGCTATCAGACAGAAGGGAAGGCAAAACCACCACAGGCTGCAGAGAAGACCAGAATGAGCACTGGAGAAAAGAGGAAAAACGCTTTAGAGAAAGGAAAATCCTTTCAGCTTATCAAAAAGAAGATAGAGTGGTGACTTGATTATAATAGCTCCCTCAGGAGAAAATCCCACAGACTAAAGGGTTCTTTAGTTAAGAAGGAAAAAGCATAACAAGCAGCTGTGTACTGAGCTCAAGCCAGATAAATTAAAAGAAATAAGGCACACAAAGTTTAATAGTGGAGATGATTAACTACGGAACAAACCAACAAAGGAAGCAATGGATACACTATCTCTATTAATGTCTTCAACTCAAGAATAAATGTCTTTTTGGATACGCTTTATCTAAACACAAGTTATTGAATTCAATAGAGAGGCTGCTGGGTGAAATTCAAAGGCTTGTGAAACACAGGAAGTCAGAGTAGATGATCTAATGGGAATATTTGCAAAGACTAATCTTAGCCTCAGGATACTACTCTCCTTGGGTTACCTCTTCAGTCAATAGAGAGTTTCCTTTAGAGAGCGATTCAGAGATGAAGAATAACTTTAGTGCTCCGATTTCCCCTCTCCACTGAGAGAGCCTGCCCCTCTCCACTGACTGCAGAGAAAAACAGAGGTTTAAGGATAGTTGAAATCATCTGGGTTTTTCACTAAACACCACCACACTAAAGTATAAAATGATAATTTTACTAAAGATTTTGGGAAGGTCTTAGTGGGTGAACTGTGGAGAAGATGGGGATGGGGACAGCTCTCTTTTCACTAATTAACCCTTGATAACCTAATCTGATTATGCAGGGAGCTACATCTTGTCCCTGAGAGATTGTAATCTACGGCGGGAGGCTGAAGATTAACGTGGCACTTCTTTCCCACCCCCTTAAATATCCTACTTTAGGAAACCCCTATCTCTCCCTCTAATGTGGTCTCATTTTGGAGACCACAGGCAAGAAACAGATCCAGAAACATCTGACAGCCATAGATGAGCTCCTGGCCAGCAGACAGGTGGGAGAATTCATCCTGCTCTCTTTCTATTTTTGCTATTGGAAATGGCAGGAGTTTTCTTAATTCTTACCTAACCTACCACATCTAATAAATGTGGCTATTTAGTTGGTATTTGATTAAAACTGTGGTGCTCCTATGGTATTGGTACATCCACTGGTATACCCTCATCAGGGAGGCATCTCTTCCTACACACAGTTAGTCTATGTGCTGCCCTTATCTTGATTGTGCCTTCTTGTATTACATGATGTAGATTGCTGATTAACTGCCGGAAAGTACATAAACACCAAAAGGGAAAAGCTAAAATGGCTATGAACCACAGAGGGTTGCAGAACTTCCTCTGGTGCACTAAGACAGTTGTGTACATTTTATTACTCTGAATGAAAGGAGAAAGATGACACTACTTATTAGCTATGCTGAAAACTCTCACAATTGTGGCTATTTTACTACTGGTATATCCCATATGAGTAAAAGTTAAATGCATAAAATACATGTTAAGTGCCTAAACCTCAGCTCTTTTGTGAACCAAGGTCATGCAATCAATAGCATACTTTTTATTCTTCCTTCTAGTTTTAAAAAATAAATCTAAAGGTTAAATTGCACCGATTCTTCATTAAACTAGAAATTGATAATAAAATTCTATTTATTGGAATCCATGCCAAACTAACAGAGGGGTGTTTTACAAAGCTGCAGCAGTGGTTGCAAATGTTTGTCTGCCATCTAGTGGAATATGCAACCCTTTTCAGTAATATTTATCCTGCTTTAACTACTGGAAGTTTTTTAAAGAAATAATTACAGAAGTAAACTTGAAAGGCATGAAGGATAATGGCACCATGCTAATAAAATTCTTAAACACAACCTTTAACTGCTGCAAAGATGAAATAGGCAGATCTTTGTACATAAAAAGGTCTGTAACACAAATAAGGTTGTATCAGCTGAGACAGAGAAAGGCTGTGGTAAAGAAAGACCAGTATACTGAAAACAGGGCAAAGCTCTGTTTTTTGTTCTCCCTGACATATTTTCCTAGAGAGTTTTTCGAAAAACCTACACCTCTGTGTCACCAAATGTGACTTGGATACCTGGTATCTGACACAGGACAGTAATTACATAAAGCAAATACAAGTTGTATTTTAGAAGAATGAACACTATCCCTGATATTTATGTGATATCTCTATACACATATGCCATATCATAGATATGCCGATGCATTGGATACCTACACTGCACCCTATGACACTCTAAAGGTATTTTAGGGGTACATAAGTACAAAAGTTTGTACACCAGGGCACTAAGTAGATTTGGCCATGCAGAATACTGTGTGACTCCAGTTTCTTGGACAGTCGTGCACATATTAGGACCAATTGAAATAATTACATTAAAACCGCTTCCAGGAGAAAAACGAGTTGCCAAGAAAACTCTTTATTGAACAGTGCCTGATTATCTTGGGGAAATATAGAAATGACTGCTGAAAAACTGGAAAATATTGAAGCCTGACCCCCTTTAAAACAAAACTAAAATAGAGGTGAGGGGAGAGAGGACAATGGTGAACTGTGGCAGATATATTTGGGCAGAAAACCCAGCTCACCAAAGAGAAATGGGAGCACAAGACCTAGAATGACAAATTATAATAACACCATACTAAATGAAAATCTTTAAATCTTTTACTGAACAAAACTTTAGTAAAATTATTTTGATCTTTAATTTTAATTCAGTTTTTTTTAATATTTTGATAAAGGAAAACAACCAATTTTAACTAGAGTGTCCTCCCATGGGAAAGTTAAAGAATCTGCCCAAACAAAATAATGTTTTTATGTCCTCCATTCAGTCACAGTTAAGATGAACTGTGGGTTCATGCTCTGTATTGCTATTTCCAACTTCGATAAAACTTCAGAGGGTGCAAGTCAATGCTGAGTTTGGCCCAACACTTCTAAAAATGGAATGGCTGCTGCAGTCATCTAACCAGAGTAGACAGCAGTGACTAAGACTGGCAGCTTTATAACTGATATCATTCTTAACAGTGAAATGCTTAGCCCAAGATAACATTCTAAAAATACAGGCTAGATTATCAGTCTGTGTATGTGCCATAGATATTTTTCTGCCTTCAATGTGAGTGCAAACGTCACAGCACAGAGGAATAAACAGCTGTGCATGTACCTTGCTGAATCATTCCTATGTCTTGATTGGTTTCATCTGAACAGCGAGCCTAAACAAATCATTCATTTTTTTAATTAGAAAAGTGCTTTATCTGAAAAGAGTCTGTGTTTTACTGCAGCTTGTATCCCTCAATATACAATATCCTATACAACTCAGACTGTATCCTGAGTTCTCCCTATGAGAATAGCAAGGCTTCTTTTTATATGTCCTAGGAAATGTTTGCCCAGATATTTTTGCATGCATCTTCAAAATGTGTAAGACCGGCGCATGATTCTCCTTTAAAGCCCTCATTAAACCTTACATATGCCAGAGTACTATATTCGCAAGTGATTAATGTTTTCCTTTAACATTGTTCTTGCAGCATTTATATCTCATAAAGTCTTGACCTTTAAGGTCAAGGTGCATATTATTGTAACATCCTGGGGTTTTCACAGCTGTAAATCACAAATAGTAAACAACCACCTGCTGCTGCTCACAATACACTTTGAGTTCAACGTAAGTTCGCTGGTCACAGGAATGAGACCATTTCTCTCTCTCCAATGAGCTGACCCGTCCCAAAATTGTAATTCATCCCATTCACAATCATCTGCCCCTGTAACTTGGCTTGGAAACAAAACCAGAGGGTCTACCAAGCAGCTTTCCAGGAAGGCAGGAAGAAATGTCACAAAGAATGTGTGGGAGCCTAGGGAGGTGGGACGGAGTGACAGCTGGTGAGATGGGCTAGAGCAAACGCTGAGACAAGATGGAGTGACAGCTGATGATTCAACTCCTTCATGTGGTGTCTTCACAAGTTGTGCCAATGGGTAGTGATGGCAGAGGGGATTGGCAGCCTCATCTTACCACTGCCAGCTTCAAGGCCAAAGAAACATGTAACAGTCAAAAATGTTTTAGCATGGTGACCCCAGGTTCCCTTTGCTGGGCCCAGTCATGTCTCCCTGGCTGGGGTGGTGAGACAGGCCTGGGGTGCCAGGCCCTGCTCTGATGTCCCCTGCCCTCAAGGAGTCCTGGGCCCACACAGTACCCTGACACAGCTTCAGCATTGTGGAGAGTGTTTAATAAATTACCACCTAACTCATAAAGTCTCTTGTTAAAGGAACTGAACCTATGGGTGGGAGTAGGGCAATATGACAACCTATTAACTGTGCTCTCTCCTGTATCTCCTGTCCATTAAATAATTCTTACCTGCTGTTATCTTCGAAGTGGATTTAGTGTACAAATTTTGGATCTAGTGTACAAATAAAATAACCAAATGAAATCAAACTGGGATGTCCCTCAGCCTCTTCACCCTCTCATGGCCCCCTTCCCTGCCCAGGGGTTCTCCTGGCTGCTCCCTTGGGAACCACAGTACAGCAAAGTGCCACCTCTTCCACATTTTCCATCTCCTTTACTCAAAGTTACATTTGACTGTTAAAATCCCTGCTCCCCCATGCAATGACACTATTGAGCTCTTTCAGAGATACATTTTCATGAGCTGCTCTTTCCTTACAAGAATCTGAGGTGAGAAAAGAGCAATATTCATGAAGTGATAATAAAAGTGCCTGGACTCAATACATTCCAGATTGCTAGTTCAGATAATTAACAGTTGTGTTGTTTGGGGTTTTCTTATCAGGTAATGTTTAAATGTCCCAAAAACCAAGCTTCCATTTATCTGACAGAAACATTACTGATATTCATCCTAAATATTCTCAATTTTCTTCATGTTACTTTTACTTAGAGCTGTTTCACGCTGCCCTACATGGACTCTGCAGGCAGAAGGAACTGCTACAACTAGTGCATCTGACATCCTGCAGAGAGGCAATCCAGACATTTCTCTAGAAACTGGATTATCATGATTTTTAGAAGTATTCTTAATTTCATTTTAACAACGCAAGCACTAGCCAGTTTGCCATTTCCCTAGTATACAAGTTTACTTACTTTCACTCCTGGAAAGTTGTGCCTTATTTTTAAGGTATGATTTGTCCAATATCAGCTACTGGATCTGGAATGTTTTCTCCGTCAGGTCAAAAAGATGCAGCACAAGACTCCCTTCTATGTTCAAGGCCATACCCATGGTCGTTATGTCTCTTCTTCTCTTTGAGAACCTGCACACTCCTAAATTCTTTCAGACCTCATTAAGCTTATCTTCCAGTTCTGAAACAGGTTTATGGTTTTCATTTAAATTTTCCTCCTGTCTCTAAAACCTTCTTTAAGTATAAACAGTGGGCCTGGAAGCAGTGATCAAATAGCACTATGGTTTTACTGCACTGTTTCTACCTAATAAACTTATTTTCTGTATCTAACAGGAACTCCTCCTACAACTTCATGAAATCCTCACAGTAAAGTAACTGTTTATGATGCTTTAAAAATCCTTCTCAGTTTACCATTTTTTAAGAACTGAGATTTTTTGGGTTTTACATTTTTAAAGCTTGGGTTGTTTTTTTTTCAACTCACTCCCAAGGTAACAAGAGAGCAAAATGGGTACCAACACAGCACATTTGTTTTTCCTAAGTAATGCTAACGGTGCATTTTAAGTGAAAATTGTGCTGCATAAATTGAAGCACACTGCACCAACATCTCACATATAAACCCATAAATAAGAAAAAATTAGCCCACTGACATTTCCACCAAGCAATGTTCAAATGGAAGTCAGTACATTTTTTTGGTCTCATTCTTTGTCCATAAAATCCCAAGTTCACTGGTTCACTGTTTACAAGTGGTGATGCTGGGTGGCTGGTCTTCAATTCTGTTATCAATTCTGCCTTGCTTTTTAAAAGGTTGAAATTAATTTGGCACACCTTTCAGTCTTTGGAAATTGGTTTTCCAAACTTTAATTAAAAGTAGTATTTATGGTTCAAAAAGGTGAATCTCCACTACTAAAGACATGCATAAGTCCCTAGCTCAGATCATGCATAGTAATGCAAAGTCCCACTGCTTGGCATTAGCTCTCTTTAAAGCAGGCTGACTACAGACATACTACATAGCATGTTGTCATGGATCACCACTGATTCTTATTGTCATTTTTCTTTTAACATAATGTCTACTCAAATAATGAGGTCTGTAGGGTTTCTATAGCATGAAAGTATAAACATGCAAAAATACATGGGAGTGTTTGAAAGTGGAAAGCTTTGGGGAAGAATGGTAGGACCAAACCTGGTGCAGCCTGCTGGGAGCAGTCCCTGGAGTAAAGTATATCAACAAGAGCATTCAAGTTCATTGCAGAGGGAACTAGCTGATTGGATTAAAAAAGCAAGTCTAAGACTAAATCAGTACTTGCTCAGCTGGAGACCAGCAGGTGGGAAAGAAAAATAGCTGACAAATATACATGCACTTTTTATGTGTACAGATCTATCAGGTCAAGTGTCTTGGCCTTATCATCATCCAGTTTTCTGGGTTGTTTTTTGTTTGTTTTCGTGTTTTTGTCTTTTTTCTTCTTGTTAACAGATTTTTTTTTGCTTTTGCTAACACAGTTACCTGAGAAATAACACCTCCTCATGTTAAGAGAGAGATTTCAGGATCATGTTTGTGTTCTTTTCTGGTATGCTACAATTTCTTGTAAAATTATTTTTCTACTTAAATTTATATTGATAAAACCTAATTATACAATTACAAATGTCACTGATCCTGTTAGTTATCTAGAATGCCATGTCTTGGTCAGGCTGGATTCATGATTATGCTTAGGCTCTCACAGCTGTGCTATATGTGACACTAAAAATATTGGGTATAAGAATAAGTAGGCACTGGTAGGCAGGACTGCATTTTATTTACAATCACTGAAATGGAATGGGAATAAGGTCATAGGTTACCAGTGGCCTTTGCTAGCTCATGTGCTGCTTGACATATTCATAATTAATCTCTAAAAAGAGACAAAGTGGCAAAATTTGACAGGGATAAAGTTAGTGATAGTAGTAAGACTACTAGCAAACTACGAAGAACTGCAGAAGGACATACAAGACTGATTAGGAAATAAAATGGCAGATGCAATTCAGCAAAGATAAATAAAAATTGTATACATGAAGATAAACAACCGTACTTTCACCTATGAACCAACAGCCTCTCAGCTTATCATTGCTGCTCAAGAGTGAGATCCTGTGGTTACAACAGGTAATGCCATGAAGACAGTTCAGTGCTCAGCTTCAATTTAAAAACTCAAATGAGGAACTACTAGGAAAGGAATAAAGAACAAGAAAGTAAACAAACAGGGCAGTACTTAACTGCATGCCTAATGCTGTGTGCTGTTTTCATTCCCCTCTCAGAAAATAATACATAAGACTCAGAAAAGTTTAAAAGGACAATAAATACAGAAGCTTAACTAATGCATTTCAGTTTAGAAGAGGAAATTTAAGCGTGAATGTTATGTATCTGCAGATCCACAACTGGCACAAGCATGGTAGGTAAAAGCTTACTGTGCAGGGAACATTAAGTTAAGCTAGTGAAATTCAGGTTCAATATAAACAAGTAACGGCATTTCTTTAGGAAACACATCAATTGATGAAGGCGACTGTTATTCAGGAAGCCTATATGGTCCAAAGGAAACTGGACAAGTACTGGAAAAAGAAGCATTGGGGATTACTAAATAGACAAACCATATGATGTGCAGGAAAGCCTGGAATAGAAGACACTTGGAAGCTAGGAGAACAGAGAAGGAAAAGAACCAAATGTGCTTGCATTGTTCTTCTCCTTCCTCAGGCAGCTGCTTTTGACTAAAAGAGAGGCTATTGTGTTAGAAAAACTTTTGGTTGAGACCTGTCTAGCTATCCCTATGTTTATCTTTTCAAGAGTTCCAAGAGCAGCATGTAAGTAATGAGCCCAAAGGAAAAGCACGCGCTGTTTGCTTAGCTTCTTAGTTAAACGTTGTAGAAGGCAGTGTGTGTTACAAATGCAGCCAAGGCTGCTCAGTCATCAATGCTCACGTTCACATAGTTGGGATACCAACAAAGTGATACTTATTTTAGAGCAGAGAAACATTTCCAGTATGAAACTCCCTGCTACAGGGATTTTCTTTTTTTCTTACGAGAAGGGCACATGTGCTTCAGTTTACAGAAAACTTCCAGAGCCTGGGTTTCACAAATGAGAACTCACAGGCTTAGACATGACTCCCAAAACCAGCAAGAATGCTCCCCAGTCTCTTCTCATTTTTGACATGCAGCACTGAGTTTAGATAAAATTAAGTGTACGAGCTAACTGATAATTTCTGTTGATCTGACCTGGCATTTTCATGATGATTTAATGACTTCTAAGATCCCCTAGGATAAATTTCACTGTTTATATCTCTTCATATTAGAGATACCTCAGCATTTTTAAAAACCGTTAATCTGAAGTATTATAAATCTGAAGTTACACCACCAATGTACAAAGGATTTTTAAATGGAATCATTTTGCTTACTCATGAAAGCTTGTTCCCAGATTGGTTATAGAATCATTTTGGTTGGAAAAGGCCTTTAAGATTATCAAGTCCAACTGTTAACCCAGCACTGCCAAGTCTACACTAAACCATGTCCCAAAGTGCCACATCTACACATCTTTTACATACTTCCAGGAATGGTGACTCCTCCACTTCACAGAAGTTTTCACATCATCTTCCTGGAATGATTTTTTGGCCAGCCTAACTGGAAATAATAGTAAATGATTCAGTGTAACATAACTATTTTTCTATTCTCTCTGCCAGCAACTTAAGTATTTAGCCCCTTCGATCGCTTTTTGTAGAGCTATGACCTAGACTGCATACAATGTAAACTCTTAAAGTAGAAAGAGCTTCTTTTTCTCTGCACAAATATAATGTTTGGCTTAACTAAGATTCCAGGTTCATTTCCAAATGTGCTCCAAACTATTAACCTTAGAGGTCAAGTCCCATTAACGCTACATCTTGGAACCATGCTAGCAAAAACAAAACAAAAAAATTAAAAAAGCACTTAAATAGCAGCAGACGAAGAATCAACAAAAAAACCCATTTTCTTATGAAGCAGAACTCTTGGATATTTACTGTTAAGTAACACAGTAAAACAGTTTACTGTATAACAGTTACTTATAAACACTTGTTTCAGCATCAGTGAAGATTCCTAGTGCTGAATGAGAAGATATTCCTATACCAAATGACTGTTGAAGACTCATTGATTCCCATCAAACAAATCTGATGCTTCATATGTACACTTTGACTAGGCAGCAGCAATATGGCCACAATATTTTTAGGTCTGGTAGCCAGAACAAGTGTAACAAATATATCATCTGAACTCCATAAAATATTCCATGTAATCCAGCATTTATATTTGCATACATTTCTGCATGGATAACTGAAGTTCCTTTGTTATCCAAGATAAAAACAAGCAAACAAACAAACAAAGCCCCAAAAGTAACCCCACAACACCTTCCCCACCAATCCAAATCAAAAGGACCTTTTCATTACCTACATTATCAAAAGTGCTTTATTTCTTACTTTCAGGTTAAGACTTAAGTCACTACCCTCATTCTAATTAAAATAAAGTCAGGATGGGCTTCATTCCTATCTGACCCATAAAATGAAACTAAAATTGTATATGCAGTTTTTCTTCTAAGCAAGAGATAAAACCCAGGATCTATTAGCACTTCTAAAGGATGCATTAACAAGCTATACTCATTACGCAATATTTGTCGCTACACACTAGTAAGTTCAGCAAATGTACAAGCAATTGCACTGTATTCACAGATAGTTCACAAAAATAGCAAGCAATGAGATTACACATGAACTTATCTCATTAAAAAATTTTTCAAAGTTATACCATACATCATCCTTCTCAAGCAGCTAACAAATATTCTGAAACCTTCTCACACATACACTTATTCCACTCATTTCCTGAATAGTGACAATCTTCAAAGCCTCTGTTAACTTTGACCTGGCATTCTTCGCACGCAGAAATCTCCTTCCATGTCAGCCTGTCATATTTTCAGCTACCTAGAAAGAAAAAATACATTTATTACAAATCACCAAAAGTAGGCACCATGTAGATCAAATTTACTCCATTTTTGTGACTATTTTAATTTTCCTAGAGAACTTAAGTCTAAAAATAAGCTGAACACTATAAGATGTGTAGCCTTGTTCTCTGATGAATACTTCTTTCACTCCTAAAAAAATAATATATAAAAATATGCTATCAACTGCTTAGCATTTACTGACAGAGTCATTACTATTTGCTTGTGTTAAACTGTATATCCTGTATGTGTGCAGCTTGTAATCCTGTACATTTTACCCTAATGCTTTCAAGAAGTGCTCAAATGCACAATTTTATTTGTTTTTTTCCTTTGGAGTTTATTTCTTTATACAATTTATAGTAATTACTATTCTCACCCATACAGATAAATTGACATAAAATTTGGAGGAATACCACTAATCATAACTGCATAAATCACACTGCCAATTTTTTGATTAAGGTCATCAGTAAGTATTTTTGTTACTTAATAACCCAACCCAGCCAGCAAGGTACAGTTGTTGGAGACTGACATTGGTA
Source organism: Psittacula echo (assembly GCF_963264785.1). NCBI lineage: Eukaryota > Metazoa > Chordata > Aves > Psittaciformes > Psittacidae > Psittacula > Psittacula echo. Next base: position 85,077,508 of record NC_137736.1, on the reverse strand, counting down.
GATTTTAAGATAGTTATGGGACAAACAGGCAAAGCATAGCAATGGGAATGATAAACCTATAAAAACAATAAACCAGCCCTCAATTACTTATATACACAGTTAAACATCTATGTATGCACACATTTAAGCATGTACACAAATATAAAATATGCATAAACATATAAAACAGTTAAGTTAAAAATTAAGTAAACCATTTGAAAACTGGTGAAAAATAGCCCTGACTAACATGCCTTTAGTAAAAATATCTGTAAGCTGGATTTTCTAAGAATCAAATGCAGTCTTGCAGAACAGGAACAGGCAGACTAGACACAGGTTTCCCCTCCACCTTCCCAGAAATAAACAAATATAAGGTACAGGGGAAAAGAAATCATGATGTTTAGGTAGTCAGTAAAGAACAAAATCCTTTAAAAGGTAAGTGAAGATTCTTTTTGATTTTTTATTTTTTTAACCATAGTTACCCTCTCCACTAGCCAAACAGGTAAATACCCTTATATATACACATACACCATGAAATCCCCTTTGGAGAGACAGAAAGCACAGGTTAATGTGATAAAAATAGTATGTGAAGATTACATTAGCAAGCTGCATGTACCTGTTTACATGTACTGCTACATCCTATTAGGCCTGAGGATGCAGGAATAAGGTGATATGCTTTAAAGTAAAAAGTAGAAAACTGTGATATGATGCAGATAAGAGGGCAAATAGTTGCTACAAATGGCCAGAATAAAAATCTGTGGATTTTGGCTGTTTGGTCTTTTTTTCCTTCAAAAAAAGTTAATCTGGCTATTACTGAAAAGATTTTATTCATACCATTTCTTGCTTCATGTTCCATTCAGTTGTATTCATTGCCTTACCTATAGAACAGTTAAATTTCCTTGATGTAAAAATGAGTCATCTCTCAGTACAATTTACAAACTGAAGTATAGCAAGTTGAACATACATCTGACTCTTAAAAATAAATTTATAAGCTTTTATAAAGCATTACCTTTAGAGCTTCTGTAGCCTTACGCAGTTCTTTAATAACAGATGATAATGCTTCTGGATTTATCCCCTGTTCGCAAAGCCGCACACAAATAGACAATGTCTCCATATCCAAGCCAGTGTTTAATATCCTTGAAATCTCAAACAGAACTGCAACAGAAAAAATGAAAGCACTTTAGTCCCTACAGACTATGAAATGTCAATGATAAAAAACATTATTCAACATTTAATTTCTACAGAGTACAGTCTGTGAACATGGCAGCTGTGGAAAGCCTCTGCAGTCTGAACCTCAGCACCAACATTCATGTTCAGTTTACTAGCACAAGCTGGAAGCCACAGCTTCTAACACAAACACTATGCTTTTCTGGTTCAGCAAACTTAATACTAGATAATAGGTTTTAAAAATAAAAATAAGTGAAGAATTCAATAACTAACATTCTTGCCAATTACGTTAGAAGTAGGCTATAAGAATAATCCATGGTTTTGAACTGCAGATACTGATGAAGCCCAACTAAAACGGACTGGAAACACATAAGGATTTTTCTAGCCACCTCCTTCCATGACTAAACCTTGCTTTACATCCAATATTAACACTGGTTTAAGGATAAGCAGAAATATTTAATTTTTTACACAATATCAAGAACAGCAACAAGTCAGTGTGACACCTTCTGGGGGAGAGATTCCAGTTAGTTTTGTGCAGAAACAATGATCTTTCTCCCCTTCCAAATCTTTCCTAGAAGGCCCCATTCTAATAAAGAGTTTGTCACATAAGTAGCAGAACAACTCATGGAGGTTTTATTTCTGTTTGCACCAGTAAGCTCCATCCTGAGGCTAAAACCCTAGCAATACAGGTTGATTTTGTACAGATGTTATTCACAGTTTCTGTAATCAAACCTCCACTAAGCTAGAAGAAAGTGAAGTAGGTCTTCTCACCACGTAAAAGCAGCATGGTGACTACTGTCCACTTGGAACTAGATAAGGGGGGTTGGAACTAGATGATCTTAAGGTCCTTTCCAACCCTAACTATTCTATGATTCTAAAAAAACCCTCTAGGTGTGATAGCACCTAGCCCACACAAGTAGGTTGGATTAACAATATGCGTAAGTTTAAGACATGAAAGCAGTTTGTCAGACCAAAGCCCTAGCTATAAGCCACAAGTGAAGCTTTCTTCTCCCCAGCAAGGCTTTCTCTTCCCACTGACTTGAAAGCAAACCATTCCAAACACACTACGTATGTGCATCCTGTCTGCACAAAAGCATCTTCAACAATCAGATAAAGCAACAACAAATTGACTCATTTGCAATAAAAATGCCACTGAACATTAAGAGCTACAGAACTAAGACTGACAGCTTCCCAGAAATAAACAATTCTTACTCTCTTTAACCACTTAACATTTATCATTAAATTTACTAAGCATGTGATGTATTTCAAGGCAGAGCAGTAAATCTAACTAAACATAAGTTACTATTTCCTATGTCAACAAGAGTTGTGGTCACTAGTTTCTAAACTTAGGTGTTGAGGCAGCATCTTTTGAAGAGAGATGTAGCAACTTCTCCGCAAAAAATCTGAACTCTTAACAATTCTGCAGAGAACAGCTGCTAAGTATTTATATCTGACATTCTAGATTAAGCACTTTTCTAAGCTACTGAAGTTATAAAAGAATATATTTTTTTTTTAGTACCAAGCCATTTACTTCCATTAGTTACCTGTTTCTCATTCAGTAAATTAACACACAGCACAGATTTCATGTTCTATTTAAAAAGTAAAGCAAAAAAAAAAAAAAAATTATCCTACAAATATTTTTTATATTCATTATGATAGGCCGTCATCGAGAAAAATCTAATTACATGGACACAATTGTCAGTGTGTTACTTTTTAAGTCATGCCACCAAATCGCTTTACATACGTATTCTTACAATGAAAATTTCAAAAGATTACCGCTATTTTGACAGTAAAAAACCAAGCCAATTTAGTTATGGAATGCAGTGAAACTTCAGACATGAGGGTGCTTCTAAGGCTCTAAGTAAATATTTAAAGATCAAATGCATGTTTAAGTTATGGAAATTTGTTTTCTTCTAAAAACACCTGATGTCAGGAAGAGATTATATTATGAACACTTATCCCAAATAAAATACACACACTGCTATACAGGAAGCCTGGTCTCCTAAATCTCAAGGCTAGTACACTTTCCATAGCAGTTTTCAAAAGCCTTACTTTGTCCTTAAATCCGCATATTGTCCCTCCTGCCTAAAACATTCCTGCAGAAGTGTAGAGAAGGTAGGTGTCAAGAACACTTACAAGAACTTAGAATCACTGTCCTTCCCAAACAAATCTATCTCCACCCATACAGAATGATCTTAGTCTCTTGGAGTATCAGAGAAGCCATAATAATCCTGCTAGTCCTGCCTTTCATCCTGCAACAGGTCAGAGCAAGTAGTTGAGCAGCTGGAACATTCATTTTCACACCAGTTCAACTCATTAAGGTCTTTGCTATGGAGTCCTTATGTAAGTGACCATAACTAGAATACAAGGTAAGATCATGACAAAATAACAAACAAAAAGCAGTACCCCCAGAACACTCTCCCTAGCCTCTGGCCTCTCATTAGGGCATTTCTCAGGAAAGTCTTAATATTTAGCAACTCTCAGGTGACTTCCTGGCAGCTTTCCACTCTGCCCAAAATCCATGTAAGCTTTCTGGCACAGCCATTTGTCGTGGTTTAAGCCCAGGCCGTAAATCAGAACCACGCAGTCTACTTCCCCCCCCACCTTTCTTCCCTCCGCTCCTGGAGGGACGGGGAGGAGAATCGAAAGAATGCAACTCCCACAGGTTGAGATAAGAACAGTTTAGTAACTAAGGTATAACACAAATCACTACTGCTACCACCAATAATAATAATGATAAAGGAAATAACAAGGAAGAGAATACAACCACTCACCAACCGGTACCTCACCCCCACCCCGCAGTATTCTAGCCCTTCCGGGTACTTTCAGTTCTACATCCTGGGCATGACGTGCTGTGGTATGGAATACCTCTTTGGCTAGTTTGGGTCAGGTGTCCTGTCTCTGCTTCCTCCCGGCTTCTCCTCCTCCCTGGCAGAGCATGAGACTCACAGAGTCCTTGGTCAGGGTAAACATTCTGACCAGCAACTGAAAACATCGGCTTTATCAGTATTATTCCCAGGCCAAAAGTCAAAACCACAGCGCTGCACCAGCTACTAAGGAGAAAAAATGACTGCTACTGCTAAACCAGGACACCATTCCATGGAATTCCAGAGTTTCCCACTACACACTGCGAAGAAACACCTCCCGAAACTGCCAGCTTCGATTCCTCCTCGTCAGGCTGTAAGAGTAAGCAAACACCAGATCTTTACTCACTCTGTTCACATTTCTTATGGCTTATAGATCTCTGGCATATCTCCCGCTACTCCCAGTGACATGTCTCTTACATTACTGACATGGTTTAGTGGGGGACTTGACAGCCCTGGGTAAGTTGGACTTGATGATCATAAAGGTCTTTTCCAACCTAGGTGAATCTATGATTCCCCATCCTACAACATCATGATTCCTTTTTGTGTACCAGAAACTACTCTAATTCTGTAACACTGATGGCTCCCCTCAAAACTTTTTCGGTATGTTTGGGTTTGTTTTTTTTTTTTAATGTTTTTCAAACATGAGCCATCCACAGTTCAGATGCCACCACTTAAGCAAAACAGGGTTGGTCCTTCCTCTCCTTTCCATGCACTTCCCTCCTCCCAGATTGAATCCAAGACGCATAGAGTCAGACAACATAATCTGCATTAACCACTTGAAGTAATAAGAAAGAATAGCAAACATATACACTTATAAACATTAAAAACGCTATTATAAGTTAAATACTTAACAGCTATATAAAATGGAAATACAGGTCAGACGAGACCCAAGGACACTAGCATTACATGAATATTTGAAGTGTTTCAGGCACTACGCGTAACGTGAAGTAAAAAGAAACTGCCACGAGCTAAATCCCTCAGCAAACCACTATCCTCTTCACAGGACAAGCGCTTGTATTGGCACGACCCAGCTCCAACCCCGCAGCCTGCGGAGAGGGGCGAGGGCAGGAGTGCTGAGGTGAGCCCGGCTCAGGGCGGCCAGTGCCGCAAGCATGCCTCCCCTCCCGCGGCTGTGCCACCCACCGTCCATGGTCTCCCGCACCGCGTTGAGGCTGGCAGCGTTGCTCGCCATGGCGACCCCTCTCCTCCCACCCGGAAGCGGAAGGACCACCTCTCCCTCCTCCCTCCCCGTTCCTAGCTTCCTCCCTCCCGTTCATTGGCGTTGTTCAAACACTCCCGCGCCACGTGACGCTCCAAACGGAACCCGCCCACTTAACAGCTCTGCTGTTAAGTAAAAGGGCGGGATTTCGAATTTGTGCAGCGGCTCCTCTGGCGATTGGTCCGTTCGACAGCTGGGGAGCCCTGCTATTGGTGAGATAGAGGAGGCCGCGCGTGTTGATTGGACAGGGGGCAGGGAGGGGGCGGGGCTAGTTAAAGAGCTGCCCGGCGCGGTGAAGGCAAGCGCAGTGATCTGAGGTAAGTATGATTGTCTGGGTAACGGCCGTAGGTACCTGCTCCGGGGGTCTTAGCCCCGCACTAGTTGCTGGCGTGTGGGAGAGTGGTTTGGGGCTAGGCTCGGTGACACTGTCCTAGGAGGAGGGAGGAGAAGGAGCAGCCCTCGGGGCGGGCTGAGAGGGAGTTCCCGTCCCCTTTGCCACCTCAGGTGAGTGAGCTGCTGGGGCACGGCTTGACGGGAGGGCTGTGGGTACGGGTTGCGGGGGCAGCAGCAGTAGGCCCTCCCGTCCTTCTTCCGTCCGCCACGGGAGGGAGCGGTGGCGCCTCCCGCAGCCCCTGGGGAGTTAGCCCTTTGGGCTGGGGGGTGCGCCGGTGGTTTTTAGCGCCGGCTTTAGGCCGGTAGGTTTAGCTCCTGAGAGAGCTATTGCCCCCTCAGGAAAGTCCCAGGATAATCTGCCTGCCTCCAGAAGCTTCAGGGTTTGGCCGGTGTAGACCAACAGGGCAAGTTGCTGGCCGGCAGCCGTTGAGGTTCTTCGTTTGCTTCTGTGCTGGCTGCATAGCTTCTGAGCAACGCGGGGCTGGCACTGAAGGGAGACTGACCCTTGTGCTACCCCGTTCTAGTAATCTTGGAATCACAGAATGGTTTGCGTTGGAAGGAACTTTAAAGATCATCTAGTTCCAGCCTCTTTAGGAACACCTTCCACTAGACCAGGTTGCTTGAAGTCCTATCCAACCTACTTTTATTTCTGAAGCCCGTGAGTGCCAGGGTTAGGTGTATGTGAGCTGCCCTTGAGCAGTATATTTGGCTTCAGCGCTTGTTTGCTTCTTCTGGTGTTTTTGTTCGTTTGTTTTGGGGGGCTTTTTTATTTGGTTTTGTGTTTTGGTTTGGTTTTGATTATTTTAAATCGCCTTTTCAGTGCCTTGTCTCCTTTTCATAGGTTCTATTTATTTTTAGTTGTTTTTCTTATCAGCCTTATTTATTAGCTTAACATGTCAAAGATAGCTTTGCTTTTGTTAGTCTTATAAATGTTTCTGGCTCTTTAAAAACCTTCAGGATGACCCTAGAATGTCATAATTGTAATATAATTGCCTTTTTTTTTTTTTTTCCTTTTTTCTTTCTTTTCAAGATATCTCTTAGTGTTATGGCTGATACAAAAGAAGCTAAAATGCAGATAACGCCAGAAACTCCAGGACGAGTCACCATCCTGAATCCTTTTGAAAGTCCTAGTGATTATTACACTCTTCAGGAGCAGATAGTTTCCAGTCCTTCAGTCTTCAAATCAACAAAACCCTCACCTGTAAGATCTAGTTTTTAGTTGTGTAGCTATAGAAATGCAGTGCTAACATTTTGAAATGCATTAAAAGGTGTATTTTATTTAGCGTATTTTAATGTATATGCTAAGCCAAAGAATTTTGGTGGCATTTGGTGTTTCTTCTTATTACAGGAGTATGCTGCTTTGAATACTGACATTGTCAGGCTTCCTCTGATCCGCTAAGTGTTAAAACCAGTTGAAAGCAGATAAAGGACAGTTGTTGGATGTGGTGCTCTTGTCCTACCTAAAGCTGAAAAGTACTCCAGTTCCTACTTACATGCTAAGCAGGCTGGATGCAAGTAAAACATAATTTCACTTCTGTTATGGGCTGTTTGTATATTCACAGAATCAAGTTGATGATTTTGTGTATATATAACATTTTTTTAGTTGCAAATCACATGCTGGTTTGCAGTTGGAATTACTTTCTGATAAGCAGTAGAGCTGTGCTAATGAGTGATCTACCAAGACTTGGTAGATACTTTTCAAACAGATATTTGAGCAGTATTTTGTAATTAAATGTTAAGTAAAGGGCTGAAACTGCTTTATTTTTCTGAATTTGATTTTGTTGTGTGCTATGTATGGCATTACAAGGGAGACTTAGCAAGATGCATATGGGGTTGCAAATCCTAAGTTGTCTTGGAACTGCGAGGTGAAAAGAAGGCTGCTTATTATTTGGATAATTTGGGTTAGCTGCAGACACTGGATTTTCATGGAACCTCAATTTTGATTGTGGCAATCTAGAAATGACTAAATTTTATCCCAAGTTCTCTATCATTAGTACATCTATCTTAAGAAATTGAAAAGAATTTGACACTTCAGTTTGCAAATTCTAGCTACGACCTTCTACTTTATATTATCTTGTAAATCATTGTAATACAACTACCAGGATACAGAAGCCTGATTGACTTACTCTTTTAATAAATAATTTAAATGGAAACTCTTTTGATAGTCTCTGACAGAAACTATATGGAAGTTATGACTGCATTTTTCCATTGAGATTTGTCCTGTGGTTCTATTTTATCTTTTGAGACTAGGAAGCACTAAGATGTTCATGTCTCTTTTTAGACACCAGGAAAATTTAGATGGTCTATTGATCAGCTTGCTGTAATAAATCCTGTGGAAATTGACTTGGAGGATGTTCAACGCCAAGCAATGTATTTGAGTCATGATAGGTAACTTCCAGTCTGTTCTTATGCAGTTACCTTGCTTGAATACTAGAACGCTGTTCTTTTGCTTTATTGACATTCCAACACAGCAGTGAAGACTTTTTATTCAAATCTTTTAACATAGATTTTCATGTGTCCCTAATGTGGATGTAATATTTAAATGAGGCTGCCTCTGTGTCACTCTTTTTTATGTTAAGAATTGCTAATCCACTCTGACTGCAGTTTGGAAGACAGCCAGATAAAAGCAGTCAACAGAAGCAAGGAAATGTCTTGCCAGTGATTGTTACCAAGCTACCTCTTCTGCTCCTTGTCACAACACAGTTTATCTTCTTAGAGTGTTCCATACCAACACCTATGAAGCGTAGGCTTCTTTGGTCTTTGGGACTCCTGCAGAAGGGTGGAGCTGAGAAAGCTAGGTAGGCAAGCCAGTACTCTCTGAAAGGTATAAATTAGACTTAATATGAGGGTGGTGAGGCAACAGAACAGGTTGCCCAGACAAGCTGTGGCTGCCCCATCCCTGGCAGTGTTAAAGGCTAGGTTGGATGGGGCTTTGAGGTATGGTGTAGTGGAAGGCACCTCTGCCTGTGACAGGGGGGTTGGAACTAGATGATCTTTAATGTCCCTTCCAACCTAAACCATTCTGTGATTCTGTTATAATTTTGGAAGACCAGTTATGATTTTTTTGTCTTTTTTTTGTCCAGATAAAAATACTTACTGATACAAGAAATAAATAGAAGATTAGCATATATGTACTTAAAAATGGTACAGATCTTTCAAATGAACTGGAGTAACAGATAAATGCATTATATTTCTCGATTTATAGCATGAGATTATTGCACATAATGGTAAAAAGTAAGATTGTTTAGTGCAATTTCATTTATAATGTTTCTTGTAAGCATCTGTAAAAGATGAGATAGTTGGACTTGACTCTTTTTTTTTTTCCAATTATGTGATGGTTTTGATAATTGAGTTGTTTTTCATTTGTCACTTAGAATTGATAAGGAGACAGAAGACCGAAGGCAAAGAGCCATTGAGGAGGTAATAAAATTTTTATGCTATCAAGTATTTATTTGCTTTAGCTACATATCTGCAAAAAAGATCCACATATATTATAGAATTTAAAAAACCAGAACCCTATTGTATTTTACTGGTCAGTAAGAAAGTAATTTTCTGTCCTTATCACTTGCAGATGTAGTTGGAACCCATGTGGTCTTTTTCTTCCCATCTTCTTTCATGCACTTGTAGGTCAAGTCAGCATATTCTTTTGTGTTGCTTGGCTTGTGGGAATGTAGTAGTAAGAGAATTCTTAAAAGTAATTAATTTCAGTTTAAAAATTAGTATGTTAGGGTTTACAGTAACTTCTGGTGTTAGATGGCATAATTTCTTATATTGCATTTTTAAAAATACAGCAGAACCTTGATTTTTTGTTTCTTCTGAAGTCTGCTTAGTTGGAGGCAAGACTTACTTACTTTAGCGTGTAATTCTTTCTGTTTGTTTTCATTTAATTATTTGCCATCAATTTGTCTATCACAGAAGGAAAAGTGTTTCAAGTCTTCAGTGCTATTTCAATTAAAATAAGGTTTTGACAATGTTATTGACCTTTTCGTATTGTCTCCTGCTATTATGAGTTTCTGTCTCTATCAGAAAAATGGGTTATGATTCCATAAAGGTGCTAGGTAATTGACCTGCAGCAAAGATGCCCTATTGTTCTAAATCTGCATTAAAAGGGACACTTATTCTTTGTTAGGTATAAGCTAATGAATTATGCAGCTGAACAGCTTGAAACTGTGACTGATAAAAATTATGCCATTAATAGCTGGGTGTTTCAAGCTGTTTTGTTTTCATTTGTTTTGAGTCTTTTATTGTGAGAACAGGATTTACCATGTATTTTGTGAAGCTATGTTATAATGTTCGTCTCCTCAACATTAGTGTGTTCTGGAGTGTGATTGTCACAGCAGATAGTTTTTGGTTCAAAGAAAGAGACTTAAGTGCCACTACTCATAAATGTTTTGCTGCTAACCTGTTTAGCCAAATACACTTGGTAAGGTTGCCGTCAGCAACTTTTCCTTCCTTGTCCACTTTTTTTCCTTCCACTGTCTCTTCAGCAGTTCTTAATTGTCAAAATCAACAAACTGAAAAATTGAAAATAGTTATATTAAACTACTGTGCAAAAAGTATGGTAGAGACAATTCGCTTTTTAAAATGAGTAATCAGTGTTAAATGAAACTTGCACAATTTTCACTCTGTAGGCTTGAAAGATCTGGGGCGATACGTATCGTAAAGAACTTGGGGGTTGTCTTTAAATCCCTTCTTTTTCTTTAACCTCTCTGGACATGAAATAATGAAATATTTGCAGGGTATAAGGGATTTAGGTTTTGGGGAAGGAAGAGTTAAAATTCTTAAAAATATAGATCTGTGGGTAGCAAAAGGTATGACTTAATTTTTTCTTGTTCAGTGTACTAATCTAAATTTGAGTGCCTTCAATTTTTAAAAGTGCTAAGATGGTTTGTTTCTATTCTACTCTAGTTTTTCACAAAAAGGCTCATAGTTCCTTCTCCTTGGACTGAACATGAAGGCAAGCAAGTTTCACAGTTCAGTTCTGGTAAATGTAAGTTGCTTCTGTGTGTCACCCACAATTGACTTAGCTTTTGGAGAAACCATCAAGCATAATTTTTTTTCAACTTTGATTTAAATTTTAAGAACCAGTAATAAAAGTTGGCACAACTTGTAGATTTTTAGCTCTTCTCTCTGAGTGCTTTCTTCATTTAAAAATTATTTTTTAATTCGAAATCTTCTACAATTTCCCTTTTTGTTATTTTTAGTTCCTGTTCTTATATCTTTTTCATTTTGTAACCTGTCTTCAAGCACACAACTTTGCTGCATCAGTACTGGTAAAATCTTCTACTTCAGTTTTCTGGTAGCTGCACCTCTGAATTATTCTGACTGCTTTCCTGCCAATATAAGAATGTGGGAAACTGAGTTCTGTATTTTTCTACTTACTTACTTATTTTTCTACTTACTTCTCTATTTTTACTTACTTGCTATGTAAATTCCTGTTGTTCTCTTTGTGTCCTGCTAGTCCACTGTCACTGTATTTAGTGTGGGTGTTCTGTTTATTCTGTTTATGCCATTATTAGATGTTATTAATGCTGCTGTTATTGAAGTTTCTATATAACTAATGGAATACATAGTAAATGCATTGCAAATTGGACGAATGTCAGCTGTAAAGTATTGTTTGCATTCAGTATTATTTGGTAGGAGACTCTCTAAGTACGTGGGTATTTTTGCAAGATTTGAAAGAGGCTAAATTGTTAAAATTTTTTATCAAGGAAATGCGGCTTGTGGATAGTGTTTTTTTGTCAGTTGTATAAGCATCACTTCTTTGGCAGAGAACATTAGCCATGGTCTTAGACCTAGGGAAAGTATGTGCTGAAAGAAGATGGTATAATGTGTTCTTTAGCCGTGTAAAAAAGTAGAATAGCAGATTCTTCATCTCTGTTTTCATGTTCAAACTGCATGATTTTCTGGAAGTGAGTTTTACTTGAACACAGCCTGTTTGGCTAAGCACAAACTTGAGTTTGTTTTAAATGTATGTAATGTAGAGGAGGCTGCAGGAGACAAAGATTTAGGCAAAGTTGATGCTACTTCACTAAGCTTTTTTTGAATATAAAGGTACTGAAATTCTCTCAATCAGCTATAATGGTAACCTTTTTCAGTACTCCCTTTAGTTGTGTTAAATACTCTAACTTACCTGCTGCTTGGTTTCAAAACTATGCGCAATGCATGCTTAAATTTAAATTATCTGTTTTACAGCCATAGATCTAAATAACCTTTCTCCAATTGGAAGACAGCTAACTTTGCAGCCTGGGAAAAGCAATGGTGGGTAAAAGACAATGTCTGAAATTACAAGTTTTTTCTGAAGCAAAAAGACCCATTTTTTTAATAGTGCTTTAATTTCAAAAGGCAGTAATTTTTTTGTTGATATTCCTGTAGAAATACTTTTTTATTGTAGTGTATGGCACTATTACTTTTAATATCTGTTTCTCCTAGTAATTTAATTCTATTACAATCTGTCATTTTTTTTCCAAAGTAAAAACTGAACTAGTCTGTGGAATGCACTTTTTCCAACTCAATACATGCACTTTTTCTGAATTAAAAAATGAATCTAAGCCTCGGGTTTATGGGTAAAATACAGTTTCAAGAAGCCTTTAATGTGTTGGATCATTTGGGGTTAGAGACTCTTGATTATTTTGTCTGTAATGTAAATAGCAGAAATCTTTTTTAACCGTTTCATTTTAGATAAATAATCAATGATTTTCCCCATGGTATTTTGATGATTTTTCTTCCATTTCGAGTCATTTTATTCAGAGACATCTCTCTTCAGTTCAGAATGCCTTTCTAGAGGCTTTTATGTTACAACCCTTGTTTTGTTTACCTCTGAGTGTGCTGTGCGTAGTTGTTGTCAAATCAGAATCCTAGCTTTAATTAACACTTTTTCCGTATTGCAACTGTATCTTAAATGGCTTAATTGAAATGCAATTTGAAAGTGGATTTTTGTTTTTATAGCTTTAGTCAAAGGTTACTGCAAGCTAATTTTGTTTTTATTAATTGCAGCTGCTTGTCAGACAGTCCTGTCTTTGCCAGTGGATTTTAATTTAGAGAAAATACTAGGTATGTTGTGTCATATCAAAATTTAATTATGAATGTCTAAATAGAAAACTTGTATTGTTTGCTGGTGTTTTTTTGTCTTATGAAATATTGAAAACGTATGAATGGAAGTTTTAAATCTGTGGTCTAAATAAACAGTTACTGCATATTTTATGGGACAGCTGACTTAAATGGTATGCTTTGAGTGTAGACATAAAGCTAAAAGAGGAGGGATGTGGAGAACAATTGCAAAGTAGGAGGCACCCCCTGCCTTCCGCAAAAAGAGCCTTTACTTAGAGCTATTCAACTTCACATTGCTGGCCATGAGGCTCATAGCCCAACTTTGCCTTGAGCAAAGCAATGCTTCAATTGTGCCTTTCATTGAACTGAAGCCACAATGGTGACTAGTTGTGTGGTGGCAAAAAACCTGTGACCACTGAATGGGGAGGCAGGAGTCCAAATTAATTGTCTGATTGTAAATGCTTTATCAAGCAATTGCTGCCAGCTTCTCAGGCAAGGGGCTTCTATGTGAGAATAGTGGGTATAGCTAGCTCAGAGGTTTTTGGCTGCACACTCCTATCCCTGTATTGACAGCCCTCATTGTGTGCCATCAAAATTAAAACAGAAAATCAGAACAGTATTGGTTGCTATCATATTTCATCTTAACAAATGCTTCCATCAATGCATAGTTTGCTAATTCAGGAAAAAATTATTCTACAAGGAATATCCATTTAGAATAGAGTAAGCAAACTGAGATGATAAATCATAGCATATTTTAATGGGTCTTTGTTAACATCTTTATGCTTTTTGCTTTGACTTTGAGTTGACTGGTTTGCCTTTGGATAATGTATCATGATTACCATGAAATCATATGAGAGACCTGAAAAAAAGGGTGTAGTTTTGCTTGGGTAGTATAATAATCTGTTTTTCACAACTCAGATGTGAAATGCACAGATGGGAAAAGGCCAGTAAGTAGATGTTAGCCAATATTTATATATTTTTTTAAAATGCAGACTTTAGTATTAAAGCATGATAGGCAGAAGTGGAACCTTAATAGACGCAGTGGACTCTCTTGTAATGATAACAAGTGATCCTTTAGAATAGGTGCCTAAATTAGATTAATTGAGGTACTGGTAAATTGGATTAAATGTTTTAATTTAGATATACATGTCTCTGTAATAGAATTTTTTCTTTCATTCTTACTGGAAATTACTTCTCCCTGACATTCCTAGGTGAATATATCAGAACTGATGAATTTTCAGATCAGTCTCAGGGAAATCTGAGCTCTTCATCACTCAGAAGAAAGCTGTTTTTAGAAGAAAATGGAAGTGTGTCTGAGTGTTTGTCCATTTCTCCACATAGTCCATGTGGTAATCAGCCACTTGGAGTGCTTTGTTCAATAGACATCTCTCCAGTTCGGTGCAGAAGCCCTCTGGAAACACCTAGTTCAGTAAGTAGCCTGGTTTGGGTGCTGGATGGGATGTGACTGACTGGGCACAGGAGTAGATCTTGGAGCAGGCTGATTCTGTGTTCTGACAGGCTTCACAAGGGGAACAGTCTTCTTTTTAAGAAGCTGCAACTGCTTTATTAGAGCATAGGTGTTAGGCCAAATGGTGCTTTTGTGGCTTGGGTTTGGTGGTGTGGTTTTTGTGAGTTGTTTTCCAAAGTCAGAAAAATCGTGAACAAAAAAGTTTTGAAATAATGTCACTGACTTCTTATATCAAACCATTATGTTGGGATGCTGTTCTCTTGTACAGAAGGAATTATGCTTTAATTTTACAAAAAGGAAGTAGGAATCAATACATATACAAGATTTGCTGAAAGTATGTTGTAACATTTTTTATATATATATAAAATGTGTATACAGAAAAAGGCGTGTTTAAATCCATGAACTGCTGTCTAAAATACTAGCTGATATGAACAGGTGATGTAATTATTTCCCTTATAACTCCTTAACTCATTTATAGTGGAGGAAATGACTTGTGGATCTTTGAATGCAGTGCTAAATATGCTTTTTTCTTTTCCATTGGTCAGAGATTTCCGATAAAGAGATACTTATTAAAACACAGAATATAATGTCTGTTTTTTAAATTAAGACAGATGAATCTTATTCCCAGGTGCATGTATCACAGCTAAACTGGTTTAGGTGGTACAGTTTCTTCTGTTTGGCAGTTGAAGTACATGGAGAAAAAGACTACCTGAGCTAGAGTGTGGCTTAAAAGGTCTTCACTGTGGTACCCTTGTAAAGAATTCCTACAGTGTTCCTACAACACTGCTAAAGTGACTTCTTGCATTATACTCTTAAGCAAGATCACAACTACTATTCTTTTTTCTTAAGGAAAAGTTTTGTGTCTGCTGCTGAGTTAAATTTGGATAACACTGATTCCATTAGAATATTTATAGTGGTTGGCCTTTATCTGCATTGGTATGAGTAAGAAATTGGGATTAAATACTTAACTGTATACACAGATAGTATTAATACTCTGTTAAGGCTTTTCATAGTTCTTAATTACAATGGATATTACAGTCTTAACTTGGTATTATGTGTCAATTTAAGTCCATTGTTCTTTTCTTATTGTGGAGGCATAAAGTTCAAGTGAAGAGCTACAACAGGAATATTCAAGATAAACTAATGATAGAGATTGAATTGTACAGGATTAGTTTTCCTCAGTGCTGCCATATTAAGTTTTTTAGTTAGAATAGTTTTTCTATTTACATATTAGTCAAAATTTACATCATGAATATGCCTTTTTTTTTTTTATTTTTTCCCTCTGAAACTGAAGGGTCAGATTTCATCAAGTCCTATTCAGGGAGGAGCAAGTGTTTACAGTCTGGGAAGTATAACCAGTCCCACATTTCCACAGGGGTCTCCTGCCCCTAATGGTTCTCCTGCTTTTTCACCAATTGCTTTTCACATAAGAAAGACACCACTGTCAGGTATGGTTTAACTGTGTATTCTTTCTTTCTTGATTTTCATATTTTTATTATAAAAACTGCTTTTTACAGTTTATTCGTGAAGAAGGCATTGACATGAAATAGGAATGAAAAAAATCCCCAACCTTTAAAGGATTCATCTAATATGAGGAGGGGGGTTAAAGTTGTGTGCCTGAACTAAGTAAAGTCATAATCTGATTTGGCCCAACCTGATTTATATGGGCACAGAATGTCTGAGTTTTCGAATTGTGTGACTGTGAAGATTATTTGAAAGGGAACTGACTAGTGAAGAAATCACAAACAATTCTGTGTCCTTATTGCTCTAGAAGGTGTCAGTATTTCCTGTTCTGTACGTTACCTGGCAAGGCTTAATGCCATGGTTATACATGATTTTACTCTGGTGAGCGTTGGGGTATTTCAGCAGCATTCCATGTGGAGATTGCATAGGTGTTTTCTCCCTTGTTTGGTTTTCTTGAAAACTTTATTGTTGCCCCTTTGTTTGTTTTCTTTTTTGTTTGTTTTGTTTGGTTTTTTTTTAGGTTTTCTTGGTTTTTTAAATGTGTATAGAACATGTGCATTGATATTTGTTCTGAAAAAAAGCCACAGAACCAGCCTTCGCACATTTTCCGTTGTGTAGTATTGGCATTCAAAAATGTGAGGCCAGTAGTACAGCAAACTATGTAATGGAAAACAAAATTGGGTGGTAAAAGTGGGGTAAAAACTTGCCTTTACTGTGATAGTTTAAATGTGCTGATGTGTTTTGGTTTTGGGGTTTTTGTTGGGTTGTTTGCTTTGGGGGATTTTTTGTTGCTTGATTATTTTTTATTTATTTTTTTTAAGGCAGCCTTGGAGCTGGGAGAACAGTGGTCAGTGAAATGCTGTGTGATTGGCTGTAATGATTCAAAAAACCCTAAGGCTTTAAGGATGATGACTTTATCTCCACCTGGTATCTCACAGAATAATTTTGTTTTTTACAGACCAAAGAAAATTCACATTTTGTTCTCCAGATATTCCTTCTTCCTCAAATAAAATGACACCCCCAGTTACAAGAAGTCCTTATATAGATGGTTGTTCTCCAATTCAAAAGTCTTCTCCTATGAGACTTGGAGCATGCAGAAGGACTACCCAGTTTCAGACTTCTGTCATTAGGATACCGATTGCTGTTGAGAACCATGGTGAGAATGAGGAAGACAAGGAGAATGCGTCTCCATCCGAAGCTTGGTTCCCAGAAATGGATAATGGAATAACCTTACGCCAGCAAGATGGGGATACTTTTACACATGGCACGCATCTTGTGGTAGCAACTGTGTCTATTGCACCAGATCACTCAGAAGCTTGTCATCAAAGGCTGTCATCATTTCAGGATATGGAAGGCTCCAAGGAAAATAATACTGTAGATATGGCTGACATAGCTGAAGTGTCAGAGGAAAACATTTGGATAAAAGAAACAATTGGCAATAGCAATGCACCAATGACCAGCTTTATGACAGGGATTACTTTCAGTATTGAAAACTCTCGTGTGTTCATGTCACCTCTTGCAGAAAGCAGCGCAATTCCTTGTGACAACAGTAGTATTCAGGTAAAAATAAAAATCTTTAAAACTGAGCTCAACATAATCACTTATAATATGTATGCTATTCTGGAGGTAATTGTCTATTTTCTCTTAATCGATGCTGCATGCAGGTGGCATTGTGACTTCTATCCTTCCTCCCCATTCTCTTTTTCCTTTTGCAGTGGAGTCAGCATAGCAATTTCTGTGTTACTATGTACAGGAATACATTTAATCCAAAGTTCAAGATGTCCCTGCTTATTGCAGGGGGTTGGACTAGATGACTTTTGAAGATCCCTTCCAACCCAAACTCTTCTATGCTTCTGTAATTCTGACGGACCTGTTTATGGTTTGCTTTTTTTATTACCTGATGGCAGTTGTTTTGTGGGACTAAGTTCTGTTACCTGATAGGACTTGCATTTGATTAACTTGAGGGGTTTATTGGTGTTAAATTGCAGTACATTTTTAAAGCCCTGTTTCTTGATTTCAGGTGGACAGTGGTTATAATACACAGACTTGTGGAAGCAGCATTATGGATACTGCAGCGGCCCAAAACAGTTGCAGAGAAAATGATGTGAACATTAACATGTTTCAGAATAAATCTCAGCTGCTTAGAACAAAGGTAGGAGTTAAATTGTGATATGATACAGAAGTGACAGGCTTCCCACCTGAAGCATCTGTTCCTTATTTTACTCAGTTTCAGGAAGCCTGAGGGGAGAGACTGTCAGATGATTATAGAGACTGTGTTAATGTAGCATCATTTCAAGTATTATGCTGAAAACAAGGAGTAAGTGCAGGACAAACTAGCTGTAAAATTAATGTATTCTATGATGAAGGCATAAGTAGTTTCAGAGGAAACTGAGGTACATGCATGAGAGGTAGTTGTGAGGCTCGTCATGGCTTCTGAAGTATCGTAGTCTGTCTCTTGTTTCTGTTGTTCTTGCTGCTTTTTTTATTTGAAAATTTTTAGATGTGTGCCTGTGGAGAAGCGCTACTTGTTTTCATAGACTAGGCTTGAGTTTCCTACCCCATACCTGGCAATGCTGACTTGCTGGGGAACTTTCTGCTTGGATATGGTCTTTTGGTTACAAGCCCTTTGATGACCTATCTTAAAACTAAATAAATTACAAAAGAGAGCACATACCTAGCAAGGGTCCCAAGCTCTTGTGACTGATGGGAAAGTGTCTCGCTTCTAGAAAGTGGGAAGCAAGGCTAGTTTCTTTGAAGGAGATAGCAAAGATCATCTTCCTTAGCAATTGTGGTCTTATAAACTTAGTAGCTTATGGTCTACTACTTTCCATCATTTACAGTCCTTGAAGGAGAGAGAGTACTGACTAGTACAAACAGATTATGAAATGCCTCAAGTAAGCTCATTTAGCCCTGACTTCACTTCTGTATCTGACATGCTAATAGCCAATAGTCTGACGAGGTAAAGAGCAGATTGATGGTGCCATCAAATGTCCATTTGCCCAGAGAAGCTGTGTCTGCCCCATCCCTGGAAACGCTCATGGCTACATTGGATGGGGATTTGAGCAACCTGGTCTAGTGGAAGGTGTCCCTGTCTATGGCAGGGGGTTGGAACTCGATGATCTTTAAGGTCCCTTCCAACCCAAACTATTATATGATTCTTTGAAATTTTGAACTCTGCTCATTTAAGATAAGAATAAATGTGCCCTTACAGGAAGAAAAGATATTTTATCTTAAACTTCTAGAAGTACCCATCTATTCTGAGGTCATGCCCCAATCACCCTGTTGGACATGGATTATACATGTGAAGGTGCTTAGAAGAATCAGTTGCCTAGTCTCAAACCTGTCCTAGAGACTCACCTGTGTTGTGCAGCTGTCTTCTCCCACTGCTAGTCTTTCAGTTGCTAGATCCTGACTAAGCCCAACTTTGGATTTTTGGAATAGGATTTAAGTGCGGTGGCGTTCAGTATTTCCTTCAACTCTCACAACAAGGAACCCACAGAGAATCCAAAAAACAAAACAAAACCAAAAAACCAAAACAAAAAAGCATGGGCAGTGCTGGCTGAAAGAATCCAGTCTGGCTCATTCAGAGCATGTGCGATCTGAGAAGAGATGGTTCCTGCTGAGAGCAAAGATTTCTGCAGAGAAAACATCTTTCATTTCTTTTTCATTTCAGAAGGGGAGAGATGGGAAGTTAAGGTATTAATTATAATTAGAAAATTTCCAATAGGAAGTTTGGATCTTGTTTCTTTGGGGGAATTTTTGTGAAAATGGGTTTAAAATTAACTTTTCCTTATTAACCTAGGAGGTTTCTGTTTCAAACCATAAGGACAATCAGTTGCTGAGAGCAAAATCTCCAGAGAAGCAATCCTGTTTCCAAAAAGCAAAACCACATTGTACACTACTTGGTCAAAATGCAACTTGCAACATTTCTGCCTGGAAACATCAAAATGAAAATCAAGTTCAGGGATTCTGCAAAAACGATATGTAGTTCTGTGATGGAAAAGATTGTGATGTCTAATAAATTTTTATGTATATGACCTCAGTTACCTGGATTATACATACTATTTGGGTTTTTAATGCAAGTGTAATAAATTGTCTGGTATGTATTAAGGGGGGATTTAAATAATGTGGGATTCTTCAGGTTTTATTAACAAATGTACTGCTATTAGTAAAGCAGCCCTTTTTAAAATTAAGGCAGATAGACTTGATATAAAGAAACCACATTAGGTTTGTTTTTTGGAATTGTGTTCTTTCAGTGGTTAGGATAGATTCCATGAGGAGCCTTGTTTTGAAAGGTTGGACCTAACTTAAGCTTGAAGAGGAGTATTTCAGATAGGCTGAGCAAACCTGGGGTAAGTTGCATAGGAGCCAGTGTAACTGTAAAACCACCTACATTTTAAGACATAACTTAAAAAGGCATGAGGGAAATTTTTCTTGGGGGGAGAGAAAAAGGAATGTTTAGTTTTTGTTTGATTGTTTTTTCCCTGATCAGATGTATTGTGTGGCTTCAGGAATGCTAGCAGTGGTGCCAAGGAAGAGTTGCTGGATAGGAGTGAACTGCTGGGGGTGTGGGGAGGAGAGCAGGGCTGGGTGGGTGTCCGTGTCAGTCTAAAGGAAAAGTGATGGAACTCAGCTCTAGACTTCATGAGGAAGGAATAAAATTAGTGGCCCAGAAACAGGTCCCTGGAATACATGTATGTTTTTATACTAGACTGCAAACTGTTAAAAACCAGGGCCTTTAATACCAGGCTAGTTCTTAATTAGATTTTCCTTGTGAACAGCTGCATGAAAACTCCATTCTCGTTATGGAAGTTATGTACTTTCCACAATTAAAAAAAAAAAAACAACCCCCAAATCTAATTTTATTAATAATAGTTTATGCCCAAAGAAGCCCACTAATCTTGAAGTGGATCACCTGACTCCACCAGTGTCTCCTAAAAGCACTTTGTCCAAACTTAAGCTGCAGTACCCTTTTGAGGGAATGTAAGAAGGTGCAAGAAGATTAATTGGCCTCAGTACATCACTGAGAGTGGTGCAGCCTTCCTACTAGTAAATCATTATACCCTTTTATGTTTACCTCCCAGTACTGCTTACTATACTGTAAGCAACTGTTAGGTTGCTTACAGAAATTGCCAAAATATTTAATAGATAAACATTTAGAGATATAATTAACTTTTGTATGGCACTTACTGCAAAAAGTATTAATATAAATAAAGTCTTGATACTGTTAAGAAAGCCACTGATGAACAGAAGTACTGGAATGAGGAGGGTCTGGAAGCCCAGAACTCCCTTTGCCTAATCAAATCAGATGTGATTAAATTTGGTTTGTTTTAAAGAACCTTCTGGAAGTTCTAAATATGAATGTGGAGGCAGGGAGCGGATCAATATGGTAATGTTGTAGCCCTAGTGACTATGAAGAGGAGATAAGGGAAATTCTGCAGTCTCCAGGATCTGTGTTTGTACAGCTCTGGAGAGAACATTATTGCATTAATCAAAGACAACAGTCTATGCCAGTAGGTGCTCCCTGGGTGAAGGAGCCTTCGCTCTGTCCGTAGCAAGGACACCCAGTCCCAGGGTTCTGGGTAGAAGTTTGGGTTCTTGTTCTGTTCTGCAGGCCACAGAAAAGCTTGTATCAAAGCCCAAAACAGTTCACAGGTCAGATTCATCCCCTAAATTTGAAGGTGATGGATGACGTTTTCTGAAAATCTCAAAAGGGGAGGTGCAAGCAGAACTGGGATAGCATTAAAACCAAATGCCTCAGGCCTGAGACTTGTGCAAGTGTTGTATGGATAGAACAGTTCTTGAAATGGTTTCATTATGAATTAACCGGGGAAGGCTTTCTGAAAAATATACTGAAAGGAGAACTCCTGTGCCATCAACAAAGTTGCTTGGGTTTAGTTCTCACATTGCAAAAGTAGTAATTAAGCAAATCACTTTAGATTCCTCACCAGCAGACATGGACATGCAGTGGGTTTACTTCCATAGCAATTTAATCAGTATTTCAGTAATGCAGATGGAATTCACAGTAATTGAATCTGACAGTGTCATTGAATTGACATTCTGCAGTGTCTGTTTCACCACCTTGAAGCAGTGCCCTACTACAAGGTGGAAATGCACTGAACTGGTAACTTTAAAAGGATGAATTTGTTGAAGTAGAGAATGAACTTGGACTTCTGAATTTATTGAATAGGGCCTTCAAAATGTCCTTAGCCTTAGCTTGTTAAGGTTGTAGCTCCAAAGCAAGGCACAACTTGTCTGAGGTTTAAAAGTTAGTTATGACCTTGCACCTTGTTAACAGTAATCAACTAAAAGGGTGAATTTCAGCTCTCTGGACTGTGCAAAGGATTTATTTTTGCAAGTGTGATTACTAAAGTTAGGAATAATGTTAATGTAAAGGGGAAGATGAAAAGCAGGGTGGTCCAAATGATGTTTCTGAACTGTTCCCCATAACAGCTATACTTAAGATTAGGTTTTTTTTTTTTAATTAAAATTTTTGATTCTTGATATGTTCAATGATCAGAGGCTTTCAGAGTATTTGCAGATAATAAAAGCAATCGCTAAGCTACTTAACTGCACCCTGCAGAAGTGTTTTCTTAAAGGTAATGTAACAGCAGAAATGAGTGAAAGTAAGAAGTAATTAAGGATCCCCCCAAATAAGTTGCCTGTATTTTCTGTCCAGTTTTACAGTCTTCAATTGGATGGGAATTATTTATTTTATGAAAGTGTGCATGTGTTTTCATGATGTCTGTGTAACTGCTTTGTATAAGAAACCTGCTGTGCAAATTACCATGGAAATAATTTGACCATTCTGTTTCTCTGGTTGTACTTCACATATTG
This sequence comes from Psittacula echo, assembly GCF_963264785.1. Taxonomy (NCBI): domain Eukaryota; kingdom Metazoa; phylum Chordata; class Aves; order Psittaciformes; family Psittacidae; genus Psittacula; species Psittacula echo. The sequence goes on along the minus strand of NC_137736.1, from coordinate 85,055,067 downwards.
GTTGGCACATGTTGCACAAAAGGGTCATTGTTTACATTAAATTAATTACAGTAGTTTTAAGGAGAGTCCTTTAACATAAATGTATTAACTATACATTGAATAGTGAAACAGAATAAAGACATCTCTTTCACACCTAGCTGGTATTAATTTCTTTGCTGCATTTTGCAGCATCTTTCCTTTAATGCTGCCAGTAACACCCATATGTGTGCACTGTTTGGGTGGGGGGTGCTGGGGATCAGAGGTAGGAGGTCAGGGAAGGAGCTCAGTGAACTTCTGCTCTCATACACACAGGTAAACACTGGTTTCAGTTCTTGTAACACATGGTATCAGTGAGAGAGCCTGTGCTCTGCACATCTGTCTTGAAACTGAGTTTCATTTTTTCAAGTATCTGAAGCTTTTTAGAGTAGTGGTTGATAGAAGGGTAGAGTTAGAGTAGATACTGGGAAGCAGCGCTGTAGTGCTGGGGGTGGTGAGACAGTGGATCAGAGAAGTTGTGAATGCGCCATTCCTGGCAGTGTTCAAGGCCAGGTTGGATGGGGCTTTGAGCAACCTGGTCTAGTAGAAGGTGTCCCTGCCTGTGGCAGGGGAGTCGGAACTGGATGAGCTCTAAGGTCCCCTCCTCCCAAACTGCATTAGGATTCAAACATCTCATTGGAGGGAGAGTGGTGGTTTCTGTTGGAGTCAGTCGTCTCCTTTTGGTGCCTTCTGTAAATACATTATAAACCTGATTCAGCCCTTTACAATGACAGCGCTTGGGGAGCTGAGTAACTAACTATGGCCAGGTGACAACCACATATTGATCAACTGTGACCTGATCCTTCCCAAGGAAAGTACCAAGTGACTCGCTGAAAATGGCTGAGGAACACATGTAGTATGTGGGACTGCAGTCTCTTGGTTTTGAGAGCTTGGAGCTGGCAGCAGCAGAACCAGTCAATGAAAAGTACTCTTGTCTCAGGTGCTTTGGAGGACAGTTTCATTGAGACAAACATGCAGAACTCAGTAACAACTACCTTGGGGTCCCTGGGGTTAGGAGCACACTCACTCAACCTATGTCAGTCCTCACAGCACATAAAATATGCTTTACGACTACACTGTCAGCAGATGTGGCTTGCCTGTAACCAGGCGGTTCAAGGCACAAAATGAGAATTCTAAGTAACTAATAATTGTAACTTGCCAGTATGGGGCTATGGCCTTTATCACTCAAGAGTAAGTTCTGTTAGCAGATTGAAAAAACTGACTTTTGTCAGGCTCTTGCATGGCCTTAAGGCTGTTAAAAAATAAAATACAACTACTCCTTCACTTCGCAGCAGCATTTATTTTCACCCACAAGTCAAAACTGTAGACATATATTAAAACATAGATGGTTGTAAAACTACTGTTCTGCTGCATACATATTCATTAAAAATTTTTAAAAAAGCCAGCTTTACAAATTATTAAAATGTGTATTTAAAAGTAAACAGAATCTGTTTCTAGCATTTTGTCCATGGGGAAAAAAAATACGTAAATACAAAGAATTGATGTGTATTAACTTTAGTATCGAGCTATTTTTGTAGCTTCCTTTTCTTCTTCTCTGGTTCATCGTTGCTGCTTGTCTCTGTAGATAGATTTGCAGGCCCATCATTTCCTTGTATCTACAGTAAGAACAGCACTGGAAGTCAGAACACTCTTAATTTTAACTCGTAACTTCATGATGAAACTTGAGTTCACTTATACAGACCTTTTACAAACACTGCATCAACATCAGAAAACTCTGTTGTTAGTCCCCTAAAGGAGGGTGTACCATCATACAACACTCACAGCAGAACACTCAGCTGCAGGAAAAGCTGGGAAGAGCTCAGGGAAAGGGCAGCAGCACCACCTCTGCTGCCCAAAGTGGCAGAGGGATGAGTGAGAGGTGAGAAGGGACCTTAACCTCACAATTTCCATTTTGCTTTTAAAAGTCATGACCACAGTGTTTTCTGCAGTGTTGTGCCTGTCAGGCTCAGGACGCTGCACTGCAAGAAGGCATTTAGTTTTGGCAGAAATGGTAAAAACTTTGGAAATAAATAGAAACCAGTTCTAAAGCAAGGAACAACAGGAAGAGAGAAAAGCCTGTATGCTGATAGAGAATTACTTGTATTTAAAAAGGTCACCAGGAAGCACACTATGATTTCTTTGAGAGTATGGACATGTGTGGTATTGTTGTGGTTTAAGCCTAGCCAGTGACCCAGAACCACACAGCCACTTGCTCACTCCCCCCCCACTCCCAGAGGGATGGGGAGGAGAATCGAAAGAATGGAACTCTCACGGGTTGAGATAAGAACAGTCCAGTAACTAAGGTATAACACAAAACCACTGCTGCTACCACCAATAATAATAATGATAAGGGAAATAACAAGGGAAGAGAATACAGCCACTCACCACCTGCCGACCGATACCCAGCCCGACCGAGCAGTGATCTAGCCCTTCCGAGTAACTGCCCCCAGTTTATATACTGGGCAGGACGTGCTGTGGTATGGAATACCTCTCTGGCTAGTTTGGGTCAGGTGCCCTGTCTCTGCTTCTTCCTGGCTTCCCCTCCTCCCTAGCAGAGCATGAGACTCAGGAAGTCCTTGGTCAGGGTAAACATTACTGGGCAACAACTAAAAACATTGGTGTTACCAGCTGTTCCCAGGCCGAAAGTCAAAATCACAGCACTGCACCAGCTACTGAGGAGAAAAATGACTGCTACTGCTGAACCCAGGATAGATATTCAAAGAGAGGAGAGGAAAACAAGCTGTGATGAAGTATGAGTTCATTTAAGTAGCATGCATAAGACAGCTGGACCAAGATTATACACATGTATTGTCCTCTGCACTCAGGTCTCTGAGCAAACTAATGTCCGATGAAAGAAGGTAACAGGCATTTCAGAAGCTTGATGCAAAGAAGCCAATCACTAGGATTTCAATACCAGATTATAAATCACGTGGAAGTGACAACAGCATATACCAGTAGAAGGAATAGTCATTTAATTGTATGAGCATGTCACAGACACCTATGCATTAAACCCACCGCCATAAGCTGAAGGTTATGGGTTTGGTCAGCTAGTTAGGATGGCAACTATTACGACATGCTAAAGAGTATCGGAGAGGCTGTAAGAACAGATAGTAACAATAAATTACCTTCAATGAGTGAGTGTCACAGGAAGGCTCTAGACAGTTTACATTTCTAGGTGTAAAGGCCTGTTTGTTGGGGCAACTGGTCAGAGAACCCATGAACAGGGAGAAACAACTCTACGCTTGAACACCTGCTTAAGATGCTGCCCACAGAACCATCCCTTGTAATACAGGTAAAAATCCCAAACCTTAAAATGCATTACATGAGCAACAATAAGGAATTTAATGAAGATTTTATTAAAGGGGGTTGCAAAAAGGCAAAATGCTTTCGGGGATGAGATGGAATTTAAAAAAGGCCTGGAGGAGGAACATGCCATTTATCAATAAAATTTCAAGAGAACGGTTAAGTGAAAATCTTGTCCAAATGAAGTAAATTAAAATAAACAGGCAAGCAAAAAAGACTGAGAACAGTAATAAAAGAATCTAAGTGAGAGGGAGGAAATTCGTCCTTGCATCTTCATCGGTAGCTAGCTGGATGATAACAGAAGCCTAAAGCAGGTAATGAAAGTGTATTTGAAGCACTTGAGAAAATTAAGACCAGTATCAAGAAAACTGTGACAAACAAACAAAAAAAAAAATTAAAAAACCCAAAGGTTTAGAACAAAGTGGGTAAGAGGAAAGTGTTCCTTTAATGCCAGGGCTAGATACAGTCTATCTAAGAGTTCTAAAAGCAACTGTAAAAGTGTCAGCTAGCAACTGGTGGTGTGTGTAAACTCACTGCTTAAAACTGGTCTTGGTACTAGGACTGAAAGATGAAAAGTGTTCCCACGTAACACCATACAACACAGACAATCCTGCACCTAATCTCTGTACGTATGTAATCCTGTATGGACCTGTGGTGTGCTCGCGTCATGTATGTGCTGCAGCTCCTAGCTTTAAAAAATCATATAAGAGAACTATAACAACATAAAAGCAATGAGAAACATCAAAGATGCGAAGGTTTCCAGTAAAGGAGGAGCTAAAAGAAGTATATAGAATGGGGTCGCATGGGAATAGTAAATGGGAACACCAGACTATTTTTCACAGCATAGGAAACACAGTATGTCACCAAGTAACAGTATTAGGTTTTAAACAGATGAAAGGTCAAGCACTTTTTCATACAAGGTGAGCTGTGTATTTATAAAGTTGCAAATTGCTGGAAACTTGGAATGGACACAAAGGGAATGATCACTGTATATGCATTTGACTCCTGTACTCACTCCTTACAAAGAAGGGGGACTAGTAACTGATGGTCAGGATGACAAAGTATTTTGGCTTAACTAGTATGGCCATTCCTGTATCAAGGGAAAAGCTAAAATTATAGTATTTGGTTTGTTGTAGAAAAAGGGACCGTCACAGAAATTAGTACAACTAGAAGGGAAGCCAGCTTTCATCAGCCCTAATATGTGTCCATTTTCAATGAACAAAGCATGTCCCTCAGCAGCAGCTCGGACAAACTCTGACTGGTGAGCAGAAGCAGCAGGTAGCTCAGCATGAGAATGCGCAGCAGGATGCAAGGTTTCTTTCTACTACAGATTGCATTATCTGCCCCCCACTTTTTGAGATCATGAGGACTGCCTTCAACTCAAGCCAATACGACAGCTCAAAGATAAGTTTATTTAGATGTGTTTGAAAACAGGTAATTTCTCAGCAAAAACAGAGAAATTATAATGTTTGACTGCAAAAACAAGGCCCTCTTGCTTATTTTGGATTTTCTTTTTCCTACATGATTATAGATACTCAATTACTGCACCATCTGTTTACCAAGTCACATGTAACTTAATGCAAGTATTCAATGGCATGCAAAATACTCAGCCAACCTGAGGTGTGAGACCAGGTGAAAACCCATGTCCCAGATGTACTAAGAACTGGAAAGTCTGAAGACCGGAAACACAGTTATTAGGACACTGCAGTTCTTACTGCATTATCAAGGGGGAATTTTTATACTGTGGTAGTTTTAAGAAAGGACTGCCATTTACAGCCAGCAATTATATAGTTTCCTTCTGAGCTGCCCATTGCAGTTACAGCATAATTTACTGGAACAAAGATGATCTGACTGAGTTTTGGCAGGTTTTCAAAAGGGAGATTTGATTACAGAACCAGGAAATTCAAAAGATACTACTTCAGCAAATCATCATCTTTCCTATCAGTGGAAATAACCCTGATGGGCCCAGAAGGGAAACTTAATTTAGAGCCCTTTATTCTTTTCAACAGCCAGTGAAAGCAGACCTGTGTCTTCTCGAGAGTGAATGCAAAGCAATTGCAACAATCTGCTGCTAAGTGTTTTTTTTTCCTCCTGGTTTAAACTTCAATTTTACCATACGCTGATTTTTTAACAGTACTGAAGAGTAAGACTATTTCTGTGAATCACAAATGTTGTGCCTTACCTTTGGTTCTACCAACACCATCTGAATTTTCTGATGTTGGATGTTGGAAGCATCTAACATAATGTTCACCTTAACTTTATCAAATACACATAATGTTGTGTCTTCCACAGTCAGTGATGGTACCTGGAAGTTCAAATTTTGTATAAATATTCACTGTTTAAAATGGCTTATGTTTTTTTACAGATAAATATTTTTGTAGGAAATTATTATGTGTGAATATAAATTAACATAAATGACTCCTCAATGTTCAGAGGCTTAGAGAAGCCTCTCTTACCCCTCTAAAACCAACTAGATTTTATTCATTCTGCTCACTTACCAAATAAAAAAATAAAGGCATTTAACATACCTCATTGTTGTAATCCAGTCTTGGTGTTGGTTTACCTTTTTCTTCGAAGAATACTGTTCCTTCTAGCCCATACTTGGGAATCAGAACCACAATTGCATTTTTTCTTACAAATAATATATACGCATCTTCATTCACTACTCCTTTGCTTTTGAAGAACAGCTGTAACAGAAGTAAAATACATGAATAAGAATAAAAGCACTAGAACATTCTCTTCTGTATTACATATATACTGGCTTAAAAGAATGAAAACATTCAAATACAAATCTATACTTAGTGATTATTACACATCACATATTGAAAGCAGAATAAAGAAATCCTATAAACTGTTTATAAAATTACTGTAGTGTTAAGCATCCATCATACTGATAATAAAACACAAAGTAAAAAGAATCCGCAAGATGCCATTACTCTAAATCTTTCAGAGCCAGCAACACAATGTTGAAGCTTTTCCTCAAAGAAGCAGCTCTTGCTCTTACTCTCTTAATTTTGCTCAACAAAGCAAAACTCAATGTTCCTTCTCTGCCTTTAAAAACAACATAAATACTCCACAGTTAATCCTCACCTATCAAAACTCCTTACCTGTGTATGGAATGCAACAGATGCTCTTTGTGCGTATTGAGCCATTTTATGTCGGTAATTGAGATTTTTACACATATCTGCTATTTTATGTTTATCTCTAAGTTCTGGGTAAGTATCGTCTGCTCCTATGGCCACTGCCAGAAGTCGATGTACTATAATGTCAGCATACCTGCATAGATGAGATTAAATGATCAAAACATACTTTAAAAAAAATATGTATCTGAATATAATTTTGGGTTTGTGATTCTTCTAGATCAAAACATTTTTGCAGTAATGATGGTGTGCTGATAACTCCTTGTTTTAACTCAAGATCACTCTTTTCACTGACCGAAGATACACTGCAAAGCCAGCATGAACTGTACTGTTCTCCAATATAAATTCTACTATACTCTACCAGTAGAGCCTGTACTTTGCTGCTTCTTTGTACCAAGAGCCTGTACTCAACAGTACATGACTTAACCAAATTTAGTATAGAATGGTGTTTCAATACCATTGATCTGCAAAGCATAATCACACTTTAACATCTTTGTATATAACTTCTAATAGACCCTCAATGAGGAACTTTTTAACGCATCTATAAGCAACTACAATTTAAGATTCCTAGAAGCTCCATAAATTATCCACACAAACGCACAGGAATTTTAATCCTCCTGTAAGAGAGATTTCACTTGAAATGTTCCTGAGGAGAAAAAAATATGACAATTATTTTCCTTGAATACTTCTTGGTAAAAAGCAAAAACCTCCGATTTTCCAAGGTGTACAATTTAACTGCAATGCAAGTTTCAAATCAGCAATGCTTTTATATGTAAAATACAGTCCCAAAAGCACAGCTTACATCTGAAAAATGACAGACCAAAATCTGCCTCAGTCTCTGCTGACTTACATAATGCTAACTGATCCTGAAGTGCGTTTTTATGCCAGATATGCATTAGGGATGTATTTCTATTATGAGTTTTTTTAAAGATTTTATTTGATCTTAGGAGTCATAGGCTGTGAACCTGGGAGCATGTATGAAGACTGATCACCATCTGAAGCCATTGCTGTTTCAACTGAGATTTAAAGCTGAACAGAAACAGTATCTTTTAAATGTACAACACCACAATTTAAAATGACTTATTTTTGTTCTCTGAAAGGTTCCCAAATTAAAAATACCTTCTAATAGGTGAGGTAAAGTGGGTATAAATAGGTGAGGCTAAACCATAGTGATGAAAATCATTATCCATTCCAGAGCAGAAATAAACAGCTTGCATCATGCAGCGAGTGGTCAAAATTCGCAGCAGTGTATTTAGATACGGGAATGTAGGAGATTCAGCTTTGTCCAATGATTCAGCTAAAGCCTTTGCTGAATCTGTCTTAATTTCCAAGTTCTGGAAGGAGGGAATCAAAAAAAAAAAAAAAAGGTCAGGTGTTATTAAAAAATATTAGCAGAGTATAAGCAGAAATGTATAGCCACATCCATGCTAATCTTAGCAGCTGGCACAGCTGTAACACCGAATAACCCTACCGAATGCCACTATTACCAATAAATAGATAGATAAATCCACACATGCACAGGTCCCTCCCTCATGATTACTAGTACTCTATGCAAAATACAAAAAGTCAGTAGCCTAGCAATTCAGAGAATAAATCCATCCAGAACTAAGAAATACTTCGTTAATATTAACAAGTTCTTTATTTCCTTTGATTTTTCCATCCCTTTATTGACTAAGATTAAGCAGTAATCAACCTTGTTGTACTTATTGCACAGTTATTAAAATTTATACTTGGGAAAGTAATTTGTAAAACCAACTATATGACATTTTGTTCCTTGTTTGCCAGTGTTCATTGATAAAAATTCAGGTAGGTAGAAGAAAATAGAGAATGCATTTTATTTCCTGTCACACATCGTGAGATCAGTTGAATGTTCTTTCCTTTATGTAAACCACTGAACACAAAGCATGATCTAGGGACCAAATTATGGTAAAATAATTAAATATTTATTTTTAAAAGTATGACAAAAGTATAGCATACTAATATCTAATCATGATGGTTGTGTCATACTGAAAAACCACTTTGGTTTACTAAAAGAACATTTGTCTATGCATAGGAATTTAGCTTTCCAAATAAAACAGTAGTTTAATAAGTTGTTTCAGAGTACAAATGGAATTATTATGACTATTCCAGTTTTACAGCAGTGGAAAATGAAATGGGCTGGGTTTTGGCTCATCTATTGATCTTGCACTGACAGAGTTAAGGGAGCTTCTCTCTAGGCTCTAAAAAAACACAGGGGTGTGCATGTGTGTGAATAGTTGAGGGGAAAGGAAATATGGCTGCACATCACAATGTCTAGAAAGTTAGAACGATTAGCTCAAATAAAAGACCCCTGAAACTGGAAAAGTAATTTTTCAGTTCAGACCTGTTTATTAAATCAGACTTGTTTCAGCCTAAATTAACCTCTAGCTGACCTACGGAGAGGATGGAAACTATAAACACATATGGACACATTTTCTTATTTCCTGACTCGTTAAGAGAGATATGTTATTTGATATGATTGACCAATTTATAAGTACATCAATAATGTATGTGATCCGAAGCCAAAAACTGGCTAAAAAAACCATATGTGGCTTGGAGAGGAGAAATACAACTCACAAGAGTTACAATAGGAAAAACTTTCAGAGTGATTTTCTTTCTTTACTGAAGGAAGGGTTTTAAAAGCACAAAATACTTCCTTTCATCTAGAAATACACTTAATCTTGTTACAAGTACCAACAATTTCAAAGTGCAGCTGATACACTTTCAAAACACCATTTTTGAACCCTTATTCTTGGGTAAGTGGCCAATCAGAATAAAAACCCACAGCTTCTTTTAATTAAGTCACTTAATTAGCATGGTATAAACTTGCCTTGGACTTCGCAGCCTTCACAAGGATGTCATAATTTGATGGGGGAGGAGCAGGATGTTTCCGGAGCAAGGCAAATTCTGGGAACTCACTGTGAATTTTTTGTGCCACAGAAATATTGGCAAGCAACATGAACTCTTCAACCATGGAATTTGTTTCTCTATCAACATGAAATATTTTATATTGTTAGAAAAGCATTAAACTATGTATTTACTTGAGTGCCTAATTAAGAAATATTCCACCATCCTGAACAGTATTATACAATATTCACCGGTTGTTTTAATCATTTATACAATTAGGCAAACATTTTCAAGACTAAAAACATTAACATTTGTTAAGTTTGGATACTGAGTCAGAAGAAAAACAGTCATTCTAAAATTACAAATTATATTCAAGAAAAATTCTCTTTAAAATTGGCTCAAAATGTCAACAGGTAAGTTTTTGATTTCTTCCTAAGAGTACTGTTCTAATATTGTACATGTAAGTTTGAAAACACCATGTTGCACACCACAGGCGTGACAGTTTACGTAACTAAGTGTAGATTTTAGCACAGACACTAAGCAGTAGTATGAGACAAAGTAAGTAACAATCTTCAGAAATTGAATTAGTAGCTCCATTTCTACAACTCCTCAGTAAGATTGTATCACTCTGCAATAATGTGCAATAACTGCTCTGTTTTTCTTAAGGTTTCAGTAATCCATAACTCCAATTCTACTTTCCTTTGTTAATATCAGTAGAAGGGCATCACAGAGAAGCCAGTGTAGTGTAGAAAGTTTGGACCTTAGTGCTCCACTAAATCACTAGTAAAGACTTAAGTTCATATGTGAAGCATACAGCTCAAAACTTGCTTCAAAAATAGCACAGTAAAATACAGAGGAATTCTTGAATTCTAGGCTCAGCTTCCCCAAGAAGCTGCCCCATCTCTGGCAGTGTTCAAGGCCAGGCTGGATGAGGCTTTGAGCAACCTGATCTAGTGAAAGGTGTCCCTACCCATGGCAGGAGGCTTTGTACTAGACGATCTTTAAAGGTCCCTTCCAACCCAAGTAATTTTATAATTCTATGACTATTATGCACTATTATATGAACTCTGTACACTACTAATGTTACTACTTAAACATGTCTTTAATTCCATCCCTGCCCTGAATTAACTAACTGAGGAAAATAAAACACATACTTTAGCTCCTTAGTCTGAAGATCAATAGGATCATGAGTTTCACTGTCCATGTGGAAACGAACTTCTGGAGAGGAAAGTGTCAAGGCTCTGGAAAACAGGAAGAGCTATTAGCAAATTGCAGTAAAGCAGACAACAGCGCAATTGCAAGGCTGTACACAATATCTGGGTTTATCATGAAAATGTAATTTAAAAATCAGCAGAAATAAAAAAAAAAAAAAACAACAAAAAAAAAAACACACAAAAAAAAAAACCACCACAAAAAACCCCAAACCCCAAAATACAGCAGGAATTAAAAATAAAATTAGGAAATTAATGTTCAAATTAGCCAAAATTATAATGCTGACTCACATCAGCAGTAGCTCCTAAAATTTCAAATGCTGCTCCCCCAGTTGTCTTTTTATAATGATTGTAAGAGATCCATATTGACTGATCTTGTAAGCTCCCCAAGTTAACTATTTTTCAGGAAATGAAGACAGGCAATTTTATGCAAACTGAAATGGCAAAGTACTGCTCTTTTAAAAGATATTCATTGGAGAAATGGACACACAGGACCATTATACAGTTTGACAGCAAAAAAACAGCCATGAAAAACAGAAAACAAAACCAACCAAAGAAACCAGGGGAAAAAGGAACAGCAACACTGCATGGTTTACCCATTATCAATTCTTCTCTTCTTCATAATTTTTGCTAATTTGTTTAGTTTACGTAGGCTGGTAGTAATATCATCGTTCATACTTGCTGAATCAATTCTCATCTGTGCTTCGGCATATGTAAGAGAAGCCTTGAAGAGGTTAAAAAAAAGAGAGATATGGTACATAATAGAATAATGAAAAAACATAGTTGTCTTGCACAAACTGCAGTTTGCTGTCAAAGCTGGTTCACACAAATACAAAGCTTGCCATTCATTTAGGTGCTGAATTATAATTTTCAAATAATAATGGTAAAAACAGGACCGATCTATGCAAGACATCAAGAAATACTAGGCATTTACAGTGGGTTTTTTATGCTGATCACATATATCACGGATATATTTTATGCATCTGAGGTCTAATTTTCAGAAATGTATTTAACACTTACAAAATCCACTGAATTTAACTGAAAATTATTAGTAGCAGGTATATACCAACCATCATATATGCCTCTGTATCTCTAGAGATATCTGAATACATTTATGCTTTTTAAATGAAATACCGTAACAAAGTAACTGCACAAAAAACACTGTAGCCATAGAAGTTTAAAAGAAGGGGGCAGAATCACTTTGTCTTTCTAGGGTTAAAGTATAATTTCCTAATTCTAAGAAAATCATAGATTACCAGATTGGAAAGAACCTCAAGAATCATCAGAAAAATATAGAAAAAATCAATAAACAGCAAGAAGAAAACTTTAGTCTGTTGATCATAGTTTTTGTAAAAAGGCCTCAAGCTTCTTTTTTTGAAATATAATAATATTTGTGACTAACCTTGGATTTGATAACACTTTTTGTAAATCTGGTTTTTAGAATTTCAGCCTTATGGTTCATCTCCCATATACATGAAAATGCAAGCCTATGAGAGAGAAAAGGGAGAAAAATCTGTTAAAATCCACACATAGATATCTGGAGTTTCTCATCAAGATCAAAGTATGGATCATATATATATATATATATACCTGTCCACATCAGATCTCAGGGAGCATAAATTGGAACTAAGTAACTCTGGAACCATATCAATCCTCTGCAAAATAAAGAATAAAAATCATGACTCAGTACAAATAAATATTTTAATTTCCCAATTTTTACTGTACTAAATGCTTGGAAATAATTTTTTTTTTTCTTTTTGCTAATAAAGCTCAGATTTCCGAGAGAAAAGTGAGCTACTTAGTGGAAATTTATTCCAAGATCCATTTTTATTATCAGTTTTTTAGTAAGTTACTTCCGAAAAAAAATTGTGGTAAGAAGTTAAAATAAACAGGACTACAGTTGTAATGAATACAAATCATAAGAAACATATATATATAATGAAGATGTAGCTATCACAAGAAAAAACAACTGAAAAGCCAAACCAGGCCACTTCTGCAGCTTCAGATTGGTATTACAACAGTGCTCCAGTTTCATCCCTCTTGCTGTGCAAGCCAAATGACAGAAAGCACCTTCATTTTGATAGTCTTAGGCAAATTACATGCAGCCCAAAGGAGCCTACTTTATTTTTTTATTTAGTTTAGAGAATATTCCCAAGAATTACAGGAGGAAGGCAATGAAAACCTAACTGCTTAGTTGAGCAAAAAGCTACAGAAAACAATTACTTTTTCACACAGATATACTGTTGTTCCTCTTTTTACTGACTCCTCATCCAAAGCATTTCCTGGACGAATGAAATGGCTGACATCTGCAATATGTACACCAACCTAAAAAACAGTATCATAGAAAGCATAGTTCTTATCATGAAAGGCACCCTCAAGTTTTTATTTACAACCCAATTTACCCCTTGCCAGTTCCCTTCAGCAGCTCCTATATCCAGTAACGGGAATAGTTAAAATCTATCATACTGATATTAAAAAAATAAACAGTTGCAGCAATTACACAAAATAAGAGTGTCCATACATTTAGTGGAAAGTTATATTCTTTTCCAATGCAACCCTTCCTGCCTGGGGGCTCAGATAACCTCTTGTCATTTTCTCAAAGGCTCACTGAAAACTTGTTTTTGGTTTTCTGTTTGATAGGCCTTCCATTTTCACACACCCGGCTAGTACAGTTACAGATGAATTTATAAGGAAGAAAACCTGACTAAATCAGATATAAGGGGGTAGACTATTGGTGTTAAGCCTGTAGCTTTTTAATGCCCCCTTTTTTTTTTTTAATAAAATAATAATTCCTTAAGCATTACAACAGTAGCTTCACTTTTTCCACTGATACTTATTCTAGCTGTAGATATCCATGTTTATACTTAGCTAAAGCAGCCATTAAGTTTTATGCTCATTTCCCATGCCAAATGAGCAGAAAACAGGGTGAATTTAGAAAATTCCCACTTCTGACACTGATGTAATGCAAATCAGTTCCTTTTCTTTATTGCCATCTTGCAGTTGTGCAAACACTATTGATTCCTTTTACAACAGATCTGGAGCTTTGCTCATGTCATTTACTATTACCACTACTGCACTGTTTGTAAAATAAAGGAAAAAGTAAACAAATGACCAGATAATAACAGAGTGAGAGAGAGAGAGAGAGAGAATACCTCTATATTTCCATTTTCTATTTCTCTACAATGTAATGCATCATCAATATCTGTACAGCCAGGAGGATCAACGCTACAAATACACAGATGCCTTAAGTCCTCCCTGTGTTTCATATCCTGAAATTAAAAAAAAAAAAAAAAAAGTAAAAAATTAAATTGTTTTCAAGAACATTTTCAGTATCAAAGTAAAAATGATCCCTTGGGAAACGCAGTTCACATAAGATTTTCCAAACCAACCAAGTATTTTCAGAATGCTTTTTTTGTTTTAGGACAAGATTTCCAATCATATTTATTTATAAGATCAAAACAGATGTGCAGGAACTACAGTGACAAAAAATAAGTCAAAAGATGATCAAATATTTATATTTGTTCGTTTTACAGCAAACAGGAAGACAAACAGAACACAACCTCAGTCTTCTCATGATCACAACCAGGAATCCAGATTTATGTGACATTTTGTCTGATGTTCAGCTGGACAATTTGTTTAGAATATGACTGCTCTCAACTCTAGTTTTTTAAAGCTCAGCTTTCTCAACAGTTAAAAGGAACTGCACACTGGAAATATTTACCTTTGTAAGATGACTACAGAAAGATCTTGGGTATCTTAGACTAGACAAATGACTTTTAAAGACAGCTAATTTACAAAGATGCCTCCTTCACCCCCCAAAAAGTAGGTATTATAATAAAAGCAGTCCACCTCAGAGAAATTAAAATACACAAAATGCACAAACAAAACCACAGCCCACACCAGCTCAAACAAAACCACCCAAAACTCAAACAGTAGCCCAGCCCAATCCAAAACCGTATCATGCTCAAATTGTTCCCTGATGCCATTTTTTTTATACATTCTAAAGCAGCCATTTTCCATATTTAAGCTACTGGGCAGAACCTGAAATTCACTAATTGCATTTAAAATATGCATTTCTGCAAACATTAATCTCTCCAATTACTTTACTGGATTATAGCAGGAATATACTGAAGTCTCCTCTTCTTAGAATATTTTATTGATGACACAGGCTGCCACATTCAGTTACAAAGCTATTGAGCAAAATGGAAAAACTCTTAGTGACGATCTTACAATTACCTGAATTGTAGTCTCTCTCCTTTGAAAAAAAAAAAAAATTTACATTTTTATTTTTAATGACACCTGTAATGTGCTTTTTATCTTAAAATGTCCATCTCTTAACAAATAATTTTAGCCACACCCCCAAAACTTGCAGAGGCTTTGTCTCCATAGGAAATCCAGCTGAAAATTTACACTGAGATAAAATGGTTCTGGACATTTCTCCTCTATTTCTGATGCACCAGGTTATTCAAGAGCATCACAACTTGATTTGAAGTAGAAGACATAGGTATTATTACAACAATTTAAAAATTGTTACCTGTTCTGTAATGCTCCATGGCATTTTTGGTAGGCAACTAAGGACAGCCTGGGAAAAAGGCTGATGAGGGACATCATGTTCAAGCAGAAGAACTTCTGTCTCGGTCTCTTTATCTCCAGCACTTCCCAAGTTCTTCACAAAATGACCCTGAGAAACAATATGCGCACGTACAAGTATACACACACATGCACATCAAGCAACACTGTTAGCTCAGAAGTATTTGGAGACCATTATTCCATAGCTTATGAGTATATTAAGCTAACAGTATGAATAATCTTTCTTTCTTCAGCTACCTGTCTCAGCTTTAACAGAGAAATTGAATTTCAAACATTTAATTGATTCAGTAAGTCTGAAATGTGTACATCCCCCTCTTTTCCTTGAATGGCAATAAAATTCTCCACAGTTAAGACTGCAAAATTGTAAACATGGCAATTCAGTTTTGCAGTTAAGAATAAACATTGCTGCATAAGTAGCAAAACTAGTAAGGTCTAATTTCTCTATGAGTTTGTGTTGTGCCCACTCCCTAATACTGTATCAGCACTATTTCATTCCTCTCATCTCTCACATCTCATCCTCTGCAGTAATGCTATCTTCATCTTAGCAGTCATTCCATATATTCCAAGTTTCCTTCATTTCTCTAAACTTGTTTGCGACACCTGTGCTCTCATTCGTTACAAGCTATGCATTCCTACACAAGCCAATGGAAGCCTCTTTAAAACCTACTTTGTTTTCAATGCAAATTAAAGCTAGTCCTCATTTTCCCTTATACCCTCCTATTTATTCCCAAAGATCTTTCAAGAACTTCATTACCTGTAACTCAGCCCCACTGTCAATTTGACTGATTTGGACAAGGTGTTTAAAACTACTTGCCAAGACAGTGATCAGTCTGTGAATGAGCAAAGTCACAACAAAAGGTTCATATTTCTAGGAACCCAGACTAAAACCAAGTGGTCCCTGGTTAGTCTAAAGCACCTTAGTTAGCACATGTAAGTTCACTGCAGAACTGGCAGAGTGAGCTTTTCGAATATGATAAACCCGTATCTTTTTTGGGGGGTAAGAACGAACTAAATAATTTAGGGACTTCCTTAATTTGCACCATCAAATGGCACTCAAAATTCACATCAACACTTTTTGAAGTTACTCAGCGTTACAGATAATAAACACCTTACAATAACACATAAAAATCAGATAGAAAAAAGTTCATAAGAAAAAGCTTAAACTTACATTAGGATACCTGGAATTCCTGGGCCATCCGTCAATAGCAACAATTATTCTTTGTCCTTCCAATTTATCTGCTTGTCTTGTTTCTATTCGAATGCGAGGAATTCTGCGGTCAGCTGGTGTGAACAAATGGCGCCTTGCCTATTAACAGCCAGAAAAGGGAACAATTCATTTTCAGTTACAGAGAAAAATAACAAAACCCCAAACACCTGCACTTACAGTAACTGGATTGTTTCCTTACCTCTTTGATCTCTGACTTGGAAAGCATTCCACAAAGTGGTCGCCAGTTTCGTTTTATAATGCCCACTACTTTTCCTGTAGGTCTCAGCATGTCCTTGCTAACAGAAGTCTTCAGCTGGTAGAACACACAAGGGTTAAACCCACAAAAATCTTTGCACTCACGTTAACATGCTTGACTACAGCATATATCTCAAACCTTGGTGGTAACATCTTATGTGTCACTATAATGCTGTAAATTATATTATGACGTCGTTAGCAGAAATATGCCTCCCTGTGCTTTGCATGTCTTTCAGTATTTTTAGTATGTGACCTGACTACACTGTTGTAGTTGTGTTTTTTTAATGGACATCATTGCAGAAAATCAAGGAACAGCAGAAAAAACGTTAAGAAATGCTATCTTGTCCCACTGTCTCTGCTTACTCCACAACTATCCCAATATTCTTTTAAAAAAAATAAAAAAAAAATTACTTTAATTTTCAGGAACCCTCTTAGTTGCTTGAAAATTCTCCAGTAAATCTAAACCAAGTAATTAAAAAACATTCCCTGTGGGAGGATCATGTTTTTAAAGAAATATAAGTATTTGTTGGACAGGGTATACATGTGTATGCACTGCACACACATTGAGCGGGATTACTGCAAGAAGCTAAAGAATATTTCACAACTGGTTCCAAATATATGCACTGCCTGTAAAAGCTGACTGTCATCATGACACAACACCTGCTCCTATTCTAGCAAACCCTAATGTGCACATCTATTACCTGACTACCTACCCAGGAACTTTTGGAGTTATTAAAGCTTAACAAAGTAACATGGCAATTTCTGATTGCAATTAATTAGAAAGTATCAATTTTAGACATAATCATATAATTAATGCAACTGTACAACTACAATTAAGTTTCATAGTTTATGTATTCACAATAGTATAAAAAGGATGTGTAAATCTAAAGCCTAGCACTGTCAGGGTAATGCAAATTTAATCTCTCTCTTAACATAACAGTGAAGTGAAAGTTATTTATTGCATACAATGTTTTCTTTCTCCTCCTCAGTTTCAATGTCATCTTCATTTTGGCCATCATCTTGCAAGATCACTGAGGACAGTGCCACCCATTCACCTTTTGGCAACAGCTCCACAGCTACAATATCTTCATGAACTGCTCGATTTAAATGTTTCAATCCTTGTATAATTATCTGGATTTTTTTTTTAGAAAACAAAATGAAAACGTAAATATTCACAATGATAGCAACAGAAGACCCATATCAAAGCAGTATATCAGAAGAGTATACATGGGTAACAGGCTCTGCAATCTAAAGAACATTTTAAGGTATGTTTGTGATGCTTTTTTTTTCCTTTGCCTTGGTTTCTTTCAGTATTTATGATATTATTTCAGGATTCCAATTGCCTCCACAAAAATAATGTGCTTTCCACAGATGTTTTGTGTTGTTTATAATCATACAATCCTTCTACTTTTGCAGGCTAGGGAACTCAATATACTACTGGAAAACAGGAATAAAAGAAATGGGGAGCCAGGGAAGCATCTCCAGCTGCCCCCACAAATAGGGAGAGAGGAGGTAAGCGCTGCTGCTTTAAACAGGACAGCTGTACCAACAGTAGGTGGACAGGTGGGCTAACTGCCTGGAGTGAAAGAATCCATCTACTCATCATCAAGTATGAAAATATTAGGGGAAATAAAGCAGGAGAGCCTCACAAGGGCTCATCACAGTTTCTCTGAAAATCCTCCTACAAACTTATGTCTCTGTCTTTTATCGTGTATTTCAAACTAATTAAAAAAAAAAAAAATCATTAGTCAACTGAAAAAGTATTAACAGCACAGGCAACATTTCAGTAGCCTATATCCATACAAAGTAAAACATCAGAAAAGAAGAAAGAAATCAGAAAAGGAAAAATTACTATAATGCTCATTTTAATATATGTCACTATGAAAAAACTGCATTCTAAGTCATTACTGAGGCTAGCTAAAAGTTCACAGCATGAAGGTAAAATAAAAAAAAAAACTTACCTCTTTTTCTTCAGCATCTCCATGAACCCAAACAGTAGCTTCAAGATAATTATCTCTGCTTGCCCTGTAAGTTCCTTGGAGGTAATTACCAGATTTTATCCCTTGCTGCAATTTGCTAAGAGGAATATGTTCTGGGAAAATTATTTTTCCACTTTCTATTTCTTTCTTAAAAAAAGCCAAATCAAAAAGCAAACAAAATGAAACAAAAAAGCAGCAACAAAAAACAAGAAGAAGTTTTCAGTCTTTTGTACTCATGATTATTCCTAAACCAGCTCACGAACAGGACGCTCAAGCTAACAAACTCTAAAATCATTACTATGTTAGATATGAATATACACAGTAATATAAATCAACTATTAAGCAGTAATTTTTCTAGTTAAGTATAAAAGGCATAAAGAACACATAAACATGGCAATTACAGGAAAGCCTCCTTTTCTTCTCCTGTTTGCCTGCAGTTACTTAAAAAGATACTGCCCAAGCGACACATGCTTTCATGCTGACTTGCATATACTAGCATTACATGGTAGAGAGTATGGCACACAGTACAAGTGTATAATATAAACTATATAAAATATTATGCAAATATATTACTATGACTAAAACTTTGGAGGTGTCAGACAATGAATTGCTGAGCAGATCAACTGAGCCCTCCACTTTCTTCCCATTCTTGCCTGTCCCACCCTATTTTGACAGGACTACCTCCGACAAAATTAACCTTCCCATTTTTTGGTGTTAGTTTTTAGTTATATCAGTCTCATATGAAAACACAAGTCTTGATTCTGATAAATACGAAGCACAAGGAAATAAAAGAGGATGTAGCTCATGTCTGAGCTGCAGCTTACACTTACGACAACTTATATGATCACAAAAATCAGAGCTTTTGATAGAAATTTATCAGTAAGTTAATATAAACTTTCAAATAAGATACAAAGCAGAGGTTGAAATGGTCTGCAATACCCACTTTTCATTTTGTTTCCATTTTTTTAGAATATTTATACTTTCTTTAACCATTACTATTCTCATCTTTATACCAGTTACCTAAAGCAAGTAGCCTTTCACAAATAAGTAGACAATTACTAATAGGCACATAAGCAGCCGTAAAAACTGCTACAATATATCTCCTTTTCTTTTCAGTTGTCAAAAGGTTGTATTGCCAAATTGGTACTACATCCAGAGTCCTCATATTCTAAATTGATGCTAGTAGCCTGACATAGAGTGTCCAATAACATACTGCAAACCATTTGTGATTAATTTATTTTATAAAAAGAAAATAAAAACATACCCCTTCATCAGATACACAAGCAAGACGATCTACAAGCTCAGGATTAGCTACCAAGCTTTTTATATATTCCTCACCTACAAAAGCACAAACATAAAATTTATGCAAGAGATGTACCAGATTTAGGTATGAAGAGACTGCTGAGATTGTTTATCTGAGCAATAAATTAAACATACATGTCACTTTACTTACATGTATAAGCAGTTATCCCTTCCTCTAGAGCTTTCTCCTTATTAATTCTGTCATTTGTTAAAAAGGTAACTTGAATCTTCTCCTCATCCTCCATTTTCTTCAAGTGCTCACTGTACCATTTTACCGCTACCCGAATGGCTCTGTCATTGCGGTCATTAGAAGTTTCTCCTTTCTTCTGCTCTATGTATGTTTCTCTAAATACATGAACACATACACATAAATAAATACATAAATGAAACAAAATAAATCCTAACATCTATCCATATTTACAAAAATTTTTCAGACAAGCAAGACTGTGAGGCCAAAAGTATCACTGCTGTACCAGTTTTTGTATGTGTAATACTCTATAGGCCACTGAAGGTCAGGAGACACAAGGGTAAAGAAAAATAGGAAGGAAGAGCTAATTTCTAACACAAACTTTGCAACTGACAGTTGAAGAGAACTGTATTCAAGATGCTACAACTATGGACTCAAGATTCCTAGAACTATGATACCTCATATTGGAAACTGCTTGTGAGGGCAAAAAAAGGCAAAGTAATTGCATGTTTATTTCTTAGAGCTTTCTATCACTAACTAACCATTTTTTTTAATTCTGCTACAGACTGAGCTGGCAATATTAACAAAAAATTGGAATATGTTTAAAAAGGACACTAAAATGGAAAATCAGTATTCCACATCTCAGGGCAAGTTTTGTCTGTAAATCTCACTCAATATTCTAAACACCTTTTCATAATATATATATGCTTATACTAATTACAGACCGCATTCCTGGAACACGTAACTATTTCCCAACAGGATTCCTTACAAGTATACAGTTCTATGCACCCCAGTCTAATTTTTTTTAGCTAGCTCAAATGTTGCAGTTCTGTTTCCCAGTTTCTTTCACTGGCTAGCAGTACAATTTGTTACATCCTATTCCACACCTTACCTATGATGTTCATTGGTGAAAGAATAGAAATGTTTTTCAGGGGTTTGAATCACGTCCCTAATTCGCTTGTATACCGGTATACTCCGATTCCTGACTTCTTGTAAGACTGTCTGTAGCACAATGACATTCTTAATAACAGGATCTTCAAGTATATCAATCTGAGGAACAAAATGGAAATGAATAAAAATTGTTGTTTAATTCTATCCAATAACAGGACTTAAACAGTCCAAAAAGGACTTTCCAGCTTCTTTGTAACATGAATTTTGCTGGAACAAAGAGGATGACATTCTGATTTCCACCAAATTCAGCCTCAACGTGGGCAGTACTTCAATCAAATCTAAGGCTGCAGGTACACTAGAAATTTGGTTTACATAGGATGGGTTCTTGTAAATTATTACCTTTGTAAACCAAATACACCTATATGCAATCTGAGGGTAATCCAACACAGTTTAAAGGCTTTCTGCCATATGTCTTTGTGAACAATGCAAACCATAAAACAGTACCTAACCGTTGTTACACAGCTAACACCGATATGCCTGTGGCATGCGTAGGCTTAAGTTCTCCAAAACCAACCCCAGTGTTGTCCTCCAGTTTTCATTTTGGCAGATTCAACTCACCAGGAATTCTGTTAGCTGCTCTTCACCTTTTCAAAGACCTACTTTTTCTGAGGAAACGTGTTTAAAAATTTTCAGCACTTTTCTCTGCCAACTCCTGACAGCCATGACATGCAACAGAGAGAAGTCTACACCAAACATCCATGCAGCCCGTCAGGAGAAAAAGATGGGAGCTTCATTTCCTAAGCTTGTGGCAAGGAACTGTACAAACCCATCTCCAAAATGAGACAGAATCATAGAATCACAGAATCGTCAGGGTTAGAAGGGACCTCTGGAGATCACCTATCCTAAACCCCCTGCCAAGGCACAAGACAGCAGTAAGGCTCTAGAGGACATGGTTAAAAGAACTGAAATCCATGCCAAACCAAGCTCCTCTTCATCTGATATTTAAATAACCTAACAGATTAAGAGCCATGCTCCTAGCACAAGTAATCAAGTATTATTCTATGCACAAGATGAATTACTAGGCCAAGTCTTACTGTTGCAATCATGCCCCAGTTGCTGTGTAAAACCTTTTCCTGCTGTTACCAGGACTTTCTAATTCTGCTGCTCCAGTTCATGGCAGCGTACCCTGGCAAATTCTTAAGAGTGTTCTACATTACGTATATACAAACTTTGCCAACAGACACCAAGAAGTCGCTGCACAACAGGCTGAAAGCATCCCTCAATTTGCTGTTTTGGGAAAAAAAATTCGTACAACTTTCGGGATGAGCAACAGTTGAAGCATGTGAGTGCTGTGCCCCTCTCCAGAGTAATCCATGTTAGGATTCATGAATTATTTCCAGTCTCCAGTGTCAGCACAGGGCTATTCCACTTTCCATGCATTCCAAAGCAATCAAAAAATTAAAACAAACAAACAAACCAACCAACAAACAAAAACCACCAAACAATGAAAATCATCAAGATCGGGAATTCTCCCAGCCTGGAATTTTACTGTCTACACTCCCCAGGCTCAAGCCTTTGCACAATTAGTAATGGGCTGCAGAATAAAGTTCATCCCATGCTTCCAGGGTTGCACATGGGACGATTTTGCAGCCTCTATTCATTACCTGAAATCAGCATCACAGTATGAAGAACCAAAGCCTACAACAGGTCTGAAAAATGGAATAGGTATTCAGGAAAATGCAGTAACCACCTGAAGATCCTGATGCTGCTTCAGGCTATACACCATTCTAGCCTGACTTTCCATACCTATATCAGACTACAAACAGCGAATAAATACTGTTCAGCCTTTAAAGGGTGGCTACAAAGAGGGTGGAGACTGCCTTTTTACCAGGAGTAAAGTGGAAAAGAGTAATGGGTCTAAGTTACTTCTGACAGGATTCTGGTTGGACACATCAGAAATTTTTTCACGATGAGAAAAATCAGCCACTGGAATAATCTCGCCAGGAAAATGGTGGATTCCCCATGGCTGGAAACTTTTAAGATTTGACTAGGCAGAGTGCTACGACATGCCATCTAGGTCATGCATTGCCAAGAGAAGTTGGACCAGATAATCCTTGAGGTTACTTCCAACTAGAATTCTATGATCCTATGGAACAAGTTCTTTATTCCCACTATTAAGACAGCCAAATACAAAACCGGAATACAGTCTAAGACCAGACCAGATTCAGCGATGCTGAAGGCCTCCTCAGTATCACGCAGGCACAGAAAAGCCAACTCGTTCCGGACACCACTAATAAGAAGGCCCGAGCCCGGCGGCGTACTCACTGCTGACGCTATCCACGCCTCTCCAGGAACGACCCCTTGCACCCACACGATTTAACCGAGGCTGAAGCAGAGCGCCGCGTGACCAGGCCCAGAGCTGTGCCAGGGCCCGAGGCGACGTCCGCGGCTTACCTGGTGAAGGAGGACGTTGGTGTCGGGCAGGAGGTAGTGCGGGCCGGGACAGAGGCTGCTGGCGGCACCGCCGGGCTGCGCCTCGAGGCTGGGCGCGGGCGCGTCGGGCCGGAGCGGGCAGAGGCGGCAGGCGGCGGCGCCGCACGAGATGTCGTCACGCAGGTAGTGCTCGCGCACCACCTTCACGACGGCGCCCGCCCGCGTGCGCTTCACGAACGTCCGTGAAGTCTGCATGGCGCGCGCCGCGCGCAGGAACACCACCCGCCCCCACTGCCGCCGCCGCCGCTTCCTCCCGGCAGGCACCGCGGCAGAGAGCGAGGGAAGCGGCGCGCGGCGGCGCCCCGGTCGCCGTGGTGATGGCGTCGCGCAGCCCCGCCTCGGGCGCCCTGAGAGAAGGCGGAAGGGCGCGTCGCCGCTGTCTGAGGTGAGTGAGTGGTCGGTTCGGCGTTGGGGAACGAATAGAGCTCTCCTCACCCGGCGGGTCAGCTGCTTCTTCTCTCCTTTATGCACCTGGCTGGCCGTTGTCTTCCGCTAACTTGGGCATCCAGCATATCCTCCATTGGGCTGCCTCCGCCGTGGGGAAGGAGTAGTGGCCTAGGAAAGCTAGCCCCGGCGGGTTCGGCGCCCCTTGCGTTAGCGCAGCACTGCCTTTTCCTGCAGGGCTTTGAACAGTTTGCGTTAGCCTGCGCGCCTGCTCAGTAAAAGCCGTGGTCTGTACCGAGCGGTTGTAAAGTACGTGTGGCTGTTGAGTAAGTTAGACTGGTAAGCGTACCAGAGCTGCTACTTTAGAGAAGACAAAAGTGGCCATCACTCTGTTCCCGTATTGTTTTCTGTAGCAAGGTTTGTTAATGCTTGTTATTGGATGTTCATACTGTGTGTATGGTTCATGGATCTTGTGAGGTTTTGATGCATGTTCTTCCGAAGGCGTGAATTGCAGGTGTACATCCTGATTTACCTATAGCATCTTACCAGTGAGCTTGATTCACTTCAGTATTTAGCTTACTGCAGTCAAACCTCATGCTAACAATTACTTAAGCGACAGAGTCCTTGGGCAACTTCTTGAGCTTCTTAAAATGCTTTTCTTGTGTAAATAAATACATTCATGTGACGCTGGGAAGTACTGCTTAATGGTCTTGTTTAACTTTTTAATTTTTCATACTGCCTTTCACTTAATTGTTTTGATTCTTACAGTTAATTTTTCGGGGTCTCATCTGAAAGTACAACATAAAAAAGCTTTGCAAATAGCAGAAGAAAATGTCACTTAAAAGCTCTAAGGAAATGAGGAAAGTAAATATTTCTAGCTCTTTTGAGTCTGAAGATATTAGCTTAGAAACCACAGTACCAACTGATGATATTTCTTCCTCTGAAGAAAGAGAAGGTACTGTTAAAATAACCAAGCAGCTGATTGAACGAAAGGAGTTGCTCCATAATCTTCAGCTGCTTAAAATAGAACTATCTCAGAAAAACTTGATGATTGACAACTTGAAAGTAGAATATCTGACCAAGGTAAGAAATGTTGTTCCTTTTGTTGTATAATCTTTTCTTGTTTCTGGTGCTCTTTGAAGTATAATAGAAACTTATGTTCTGCCAAAAATCTCTGTGAATTGCATGCTGAAAGCTTACTTAGTTGTTTTTGGAAGGGTTTTTTAGTGTTTTTTCTTTGTTGGGTTGTTTTTTTGAGAAAAGAAGGAAACAAAGATACAGGAAATTTAGCTGACTTGAACAAGTTCATTCAACATTTCAAATGAATGAGGTGGGATTGAATTAGGCTTTTCTTTTCTAAAAACAGAAGAAAAAGACCTGTTTTCTTTTAGAAATGAAGAATAATATTGTCACTGATAAAAGCAGCTTAATAGGCTGTTAATTCAGTGATCTGTTAATCAGGACGTGGCTAGAATATGCCTACATGCTAATAGGAGGAGATTTTATTGTGTACAGTTGCCACTAAGATGCATGAAACTAAGACAGGTTGTTAAAGCTTTGCCACACATGTGTGCAGTCCATATTTACGGTCTACTATATACTAATTGTGGCTTTCAGAGGCTTGCTGCTTTGTATTTAAACCTGGTTTGAAATTAGTTGAACAAGTAGCTATTTGACTGAAAACAATAAGGTTTAGGGCTAACTCTTTTTTACTTTTAGTTCATTAGGACAAAATCTGTATCATATTTATGAAACTTATTATTTGGCATATTTGGAGGTCTTGTTAGACAGTCATTGCATTTCCTGCGGCATCGGCTCTCCCCCTTTTTGTACAGTTATTGGGTTTTTTTAATTACCAAAGTAATCTCCAGTCTTTGATTTATACTTATATTCTTTCTATTTAGATTGAAGAGCTAGAAGAGAAACTTAATGATGCAGTCCATCAAAAGAAGCTATTGTCTTTACGACTGGATAGTCAGCTGGCATTACAGCAAGAAGATGCCAGGTATAATGGGAGTAAAACTAAGAATTTCATCTTTAATAATTTATTAATATGAATTTTAATTAATTCATAGACAGTTAATGGAAACTAATGATTATGAATTGCAGGAGTAGGATTTCTTTTGCATTCTAAAAATGGAATTTGTTTGTTTCATTTACATATACATACACTTGAATTCAGCTTTCCCTTGCTGAAGTTTTATTGTTACCTGGATTCAAAACTGAATAGGGACTGGAGTAAGAACGTTCTTAAAACTAGTAAAGAGTAAAAGGAGTAGGCAGAAGTGGCAGATTTTGCATCAAATTAAACAGAATTTTGAGTAACTCTGCAGCCTTGATGACTTGGGAAAGATAAGGGGGTAACGTTTAGCACTCCCAGTTAGGATTGCTTATTGGTCAGAAATGTTTTCAGTTGATGATGCAGAAACTTTTCATCTTGCTTTTCTGAAACATTTTGAGTTAACCTATAGCTGAAAATAGACTGGCAAGCAGGCTTCTCCAAATTACTTTGTCAATTAAACGTTCTAACACCTGTGAAGGAAGAGCATTACTTATAAGTCTCATGTTACAGCTTACAGGATGTAACTAATTCAAAGTCATATTCTGTAGTAAGCCTAGAACAGATTTAGGGATATGAAGACAGACTTGGGATTAGTTACAACAAAGTCTTTTTAACTCAGAGCAGCTGACTGTCAGAAAAATGCCTGTCATTCTGAATGCTGATTTGCACCAGAGTGGAATGTTTTTATGTTGGCCCTATCTGAGTTATTTGAGAAGTGTTCAGTAAAACAAGTACTTCGGTGCAAATTGCTATTAATAAGCATAAAAAGTTTAACTACTTTACTTTTCCCAGTCTTTTCATTAGTTTTCCTGTCTTTTACATCACTTTCCATCTCTGTTTAAGAGTACTGCACACTGTGTGCGGAGTGTGTCCTTGTGTGACTGCATTGATGACCTGGGACTTTCTCTTGTCATTTTGAAACCAGTGAGGCAGACATTGCCTTGTAGTACTAGCTAGTATTTTTAATATTACTTTTTTAAATAATGTAGGAATTGGTGCATTTTGAAGAATGATTTAATTTGAATAGATTTTCAAGAGTCATGGCTAAAACCTCTGAAAAAGTAGGTCAGTTACATTTGATTTAAATAAAATGAACACTTAGAAACATCTTGAAGTGATGCACAGTTTTTCTTGTTGCATAATACCGTATCTCTGGTGATAATAGTAATGGTAGTATTTTAAGGCTGGCAGTAGGGCTGCTTGTTTAAGCGTAGTGGTCTTTGTGGTGTGTGGGTTGTGGTTTTTTTTTTTAAATGGATCCCAATTTTGTGTATTACACTGGGCAGAAAATGAAGGGTTGTGTGTGGAATAGGCCTTAAGCATGTATGTGCTGAAACTTGGTAAGACACAAATTTAACTTACTATTGCTTTGGTGATTTACTAGTTCCTTGGGGTTTGTGTGGAAATATAGTCAGCTTTTTCATGCTTTTAATGTTTTGAATTTATAAGTTAGTCTTAATTTGCCAAGTGAAGTCAGCACATGTGGAGCTTAATTGACACTTCTCAGATTCAGCCTTGTATTGTCAATGTCTGTAAAGTTTCTGGCTTTTTATATATGGTATGATTGTGTAATCATGGTGATATACACTTTTGTGCTAATTACCTAATCTCTGTAAATTTTCCCCACTACAGTGAGCATAACTCACTGCCTTGCCAGGGTATTGCGAAGGTTTGTCACTTGTGTTACTTGCTACTTAATGTCTTCTGTTTTCAAATCAATCTTAAAGAAAACATCAGGCTCTAATGAAACAAGAAATGGAAACTATTTTATTGAGACAGAAGCAACTGGAGGAAACAAATCATCAGTTAAGGGAGAGGGCTGGAGATATACGTCGTAGCTTGCGAGACCTGGAGTTGACAGATGATTGCTATAAGCAGCTAAAGTTACTTCCTGAAGACCAGCTTTCTATCCCTGAATATGTTTCTGTGAGTATTGAGTTTTATATTGGTTTAAAATATAGCAATGTCCTGGGTTTGCCTAGGATGGAGTTAACTTTCTTCATAGCAGCCTGAATCTTCTTGTGCTTTGCTTGTGCTTGGCTAAAACAGCGTTGGCAGCACACCAGTGTTACAGCTATTGCTGGACAGTGCTTGCACAGCATCAAGGCTTCTTCCCCTGTCCCCAGCAAGCAAGGAGTATTCACGAGATTGAGAGGGGACACAGCTGAACAGCTGGCCCGAATCAGCCAAAGGAATATTCCATGCCATCTAATGTCATGCTCAGCAATATAAACTGGAAATAGAGGAAGAAAGATGAGGTGGGGGGTGGCTTCCAAGGTGGTTATTGCTCCGAGACTGGCTGGGCATTGGTCTGCTTGCAAGAGGTGGTGAGTGATTTGTGTTTGCATGGCCATTGGAATAATCTCCCCAGAGAAGTGATGGACTCCCCAGTGTTGGACACTTGCTGGACAGGGTGCTCAGACATCTAGTCTAAGTTATGCTTTGCCAAGAAAGTTTGGACCAGATGATCCATGAGGTCCCTTCCAACCAGTATTCTATGATTCTCTCTCTTTCCTTCACTAATTAAACTGTTGAGAAAACTCAACACTTGAGTTTCCTTGCTTTTGTTCTTCACACTCCCACTGGAGGCAGCTAGTGAACAGCCAATATGAGTGCTTGGCTGCTGCTCAGGGTCAACCCACCACAAGCTGTAAATTGCTTTTGTTTAGAATTAAAGATATTTGCATATAGTAGAAGCCAGTCTGTACTCCTAAATTCTTACTCTTCCCCAGCTAGAAATGAGGGAACTTCAGAGGCAGATGTGCTTTTGGATCTGTTACGACAGGATTCCAGTAAGGAGGGGAACATTTTAATTCCAGACTCTGATGTCTTGAAGGGACTAGAACTGCTGATGTATTTTAGGCAGGTTAAGCGACGGGGTGTTACAATTAAGTGGTGGGTACACACTGATGATCTAAAATACAGCAGGCTGAAAACAGGAATTTGAAACTTGGCTTGCCAGAGCCACAAGTCAAGGTGGCTGTTGCAAACATCTCTTACCTTTCCCTCATGCTTTCCATCTGTCCATTTCCTGTCTGACTAAATGCAGGTGATAAAGTGTACCTTAAAGACTACTGTAAGACTCATTTTCTTGATTTAAGAAGTTTTTTTTAATTACGGCTTATGGATAGATAGAGGGGCAGGTGGATTTCTGCTTGCAATAAAAAGACAGTGCCTTCACAGACTGTGGAACATGTCCAGACCATCCCAGCTCACTTCTGGAAATGAAGAGGATTTGGACATATAAACCTTAATCCACCAAAGTATTAGCATTTTACTTATTTATAGAGCTAGTTATTAAAGAAGCTGTAAATAATGCAATTTAAAAAGCTTAGTGGATTTGTTCAGGTATAAATGCTGCATGAGTGAGTTCTCTTGCTGGATGAAAGTAATGGTATACTGTGCTCTAAAATATGTACAGAGAAGCATAATTTGTCATTCTTACCTGAAGAATGAGCTTGGAAACACCTTCTCAAAAGTTCTAAAACTTGGACTTTTGAAAGTACTGGGAAAATTTTAAGGCTCTGTACGAATAACAAGATCACCTAGCTGGAGCCTCTTAGGTCATCACCCCCTAGCTGCCTACTGTACCCTGCCCTCTGCAGAAGTATTTCAGGGGTTTTGTTGATTCCTTGCAGCACCATGGTTGAAAAAGCAAATTTTAAACACAAACTGAAATCTGTCAGCTTGCTTGCAATTAGTATGCAGGAAGTTCCAGGCCTTTGGAGTTGATTGGCAGTCAGTACAAAAGAATGTGTAGCTGGGCAGGAGAAATACCAGGAGTTAGTAACCTTGCCAGCTGCTTTAAGTGTAGGTGTCACAGCACAGAGTGCGTAGACTGTATTCGTGAATAGAAAGAGACTCTAAAAAGGATGTGAAGCAGGAGAGGTAACAGCCACCTTCTACCTCTAATCTACCTTTCTTTTCCTCTTGCATTCAACCGGTAAATTCTACTTTTGTCTGTGACAGAAACTCCCCTACTTATGTGTTCAGTGAAGCCCTTTCCTTTACGTATATGTCACTTTGGAAAGGACTGAAGAAGTCCTTTTTTGGTCAAACTAATTTTTTTTTTTTTTTTTTTTTCTTGAGAAGACATTGTAGCAAAGACAAACAGCATCTTGCTGTAGTAAGATCATAGAATCGTAGAATAGTTAGGGTTGGAAAGGACCTTGAGATCATCTAGTTCCAACCCCCTGCCATGGGCAGGGACACCCCACACTAAACCATGCACCCAAGGCATCATCCAACCTGGCCTTGAACACCGCTGAGGATGGAGCATTCACAACCTCCCTGGGCAACCCATTCCAGTGCCTCACCACCCTCTCAGTAAAGAATTTCTTCCTTATATCCAATCTAAACTTCCCCTGTTTAAGTTTTAACCCGTTACCCCTTGTCCTGTCACTACAGTTCCCTGATGAATAGCCCCTCCCCAGCATCCTTGTAGGCCCCCTTCAGATACTGGAAGGCTGCTATGAGGTCTCCACACAGCCTTCTCTTCTCCAGGCTGAGCAGCCCCAACTTTCTCAGCCTGTTTCCATACGGAAGGTGCTCCAGTCCCCTGATCATCCTCGTGTCCCTCCTCTGGACTTGTTCCAACAGTTCCATGTCCTTTTTATGTTGAGGACACCAGAACTGCACACAATACTCCAAGTGAGGTCTCAGGAGAGCAGAGTAGAGGGGCAGGATCACCTCCTTTTTCTGCTTCTCCCAACTTATTTTGGCAACAGGATCAGCATGAACATGAGAGTATTGGTTAAGCTTAGTGATTGTTTATCATTACTTTGAGTTGTTCACCTGAAGCTACAGAACAGTTTTGTATATCCTGTGTATGCATCCATCTGGCTTCAAAAAGCTAGTAAAAGGATGTTGAAGGGAATAAGTAATTTTTCTGATGGTGTTTTCTGCTTTACTCACGTAAGGAGGAATTGTGCTTTCTCAGGCAGATAAAATCTCTGACTCCAGATCTGTGAGCAGACTAACAGTATAGTGTAGTGATACGAGAATAAAATTCTCCTTGATGAGAGAGTTTTGCTTAAAGAAGATTTGAGCAAGAAATTTCCAGATTTTTTTCTGTTTATCCATTATAAAATACTGCTTTACAATTCTCCAGGATAGAAGCAATTGTATATATAATTCTTATACTTTATTTGAAACCTGGTATACTGGAAAAACAGCAGGAAGTGCTTAAATACAGATTTTGTATATAGAGATATTGCAACATAGACAAACAGGACATAGACTTGGAACAAATGAGATGTTTTTCACTGTTCTGCCACAAAGGGGTGCAGTAGTGACATGATAGAGCAAAAGCTAGGCAATGTTTAATGTTAATCATAGAATAATAGAATAGTTAGGGTTGGAAAGGACCTTAAGATCATCAAGTTCCAACCCCTCTGCCATGGGCAGGGACGCCTCTCACTAAACTGTGTCACCCAGGGCTCTGGCTCTGTCCAACCTGACCTTGAACACTGCCAAGGATGGAGCATTCACAGCCTTCTTGGGCAACCCATTCCAGAGCCTCACAGTAAAGAACTTCTTCCTTATGTCTAACCTAAACTTCCCCTGTTTAAGTTAATCATAGAATAATTTGGGTTGGAAGAGACCTTAGAGATAATCTAGTTCCAATAATGGTGATAAAAGAAAAATGATGTTTTAAGCATCTTTCTCTTAAAATTCACACTTTTTTTAACTTGTATGTAAAAATTTAGAGGTTTTTTACTGTTTATAAGAAAAAATTT
Organism: Psittacula echo; assembly: GCF_963264785.1. Lineage (NCBI taxonomy): Eukaryota > Metazoa > Chordata > Aves > Psittaciformes > Psittacidae > Psittacula > Psittacula echo. The sequence continues at coordinate 85,023,445 of NC_137736.1, read as the reverse complement.
TTTAGAAACAGTATATTAAAAATTTTAAAGCAGTCCAGGTCATTGAACTGCTGCTTGGGAGCTGAATTGCTTAATTTGTTCAGTAAAGTGAGCCTTGTATACTCCTAAAAATTTTTCACCAAGTTGTTTAAAAATGGCATCTGTGAATTCTGTTTGATCCAATTTCAATCGCTGTGTCTCTCAGTGGCCTCATTTTACTAGCTACAGCTCATTTGCCCTTTGTTTAAGAAGGCAGTTAACGGATGAAACTACTTTCACATGACTTCATTTAACAGGAGCACCTTCCTCATCCTCTGCACCCACCCATTTTTAGGTTAAGTCTAGTTTTCCATAAAAAGTGGTGGGCACATATTAAGAGGTTTTTTAAAAATTGCCTGGAAAGTGGTGACCTTTTCCTTACAGCACATGAATATAAATTTGTATCTTTTAAGATACGCAATTATTTCTGAAATCCCATTAGAATAATCTTTGTTGCTGCTATATTAACAAGAGGTAATGTGTGTGATTTGACTGCTGAGTTACATGAATGTTTATTTGCCATCAAGCAAGTTAAATAGCAGTTGACTTCTGCTACAACCTTCCCCTCATCTCTGCATTCATTTGCACTTTCTTATTACCATAGATTGATCTTTTCTCAGGAATCTATGCAGATAGATACACCTATCTTGATACTTTTATCCCATGACATCCTAGTTTGATACTGGATAATCTATTTTAAGATTGTTGCAGTTTGGGAAGTAAATGTAGCATGATGGCATAAGTTAGGTTTCCTAAAGAAATCACAATAAAAAGACAAGAACTTAAGGAAAAAGGTATGTGTGGTTTAAAAAACCCACAGTGTCTTAAATAGTTACCAATTAGTGACAGTCAAGGTTATTTTTAAAGAAAAAAAATTAGTATTTTTTGGGGAGGGAAGAAGATTTATCAAAAATCCATTGCTTGATTTCAGATGTAATCGGACAAGTTCTTAAAGAGTCCACATGGGTGAAAACTATTCGGTGGAAGCTATAGAGAAAAGACAGAAAAATTACTGCTTTGAAGTAGCTGAAGCCTGATGTAGTAGTTTGGAAGTTAGAAAGAAGCCACAAAACTGTCTTTGCTGTTTGTTTTCGTGCAAACCGATTAGAAACAATGGAATTTCACAGATGGACATGAAAAAACTCCTTGAATGTTGGCATAATGCAAGAAAAAATAGTAATGAAGCAGTAAAATAAAGCAATATTATGCAGTTAGTTCACTTCTCAGAATAGAAAATTTCTATTTTCTAGTTTTAGCTGCTGTAGCATCTGATGGTTTGGCGTCATTTGGAATTTTCAGAACATGAACAAAAAAGTGATCATACCTTATTTCTTTTTTAAATGAACTGTAGTTTTAAAATGTCCTTAATCTTCTTCATTTGGTGTGTAAACTTATGATGTAACAAACAGAATCCCTTGTTACCGTCTTAAAAATAACAGCTGTATTTTGGGAAGGCTTTCATTTTTTTCAGTAAAAAGTTACTTCAGATTTATAGCATATGTCTTGCTTTAGCTTATGTTTGTTTTGCATCTAAAGGTAAGGATGAAAAGTGGAGCTCTCTTGTTGAGTACAACAAATTCAAGCAACTGCAGTTTTTAACAAGCACAGTATTTGGAAAAACTCGAAAACAAAAAAAAACCCCACCACTTTTAAGAAAATTTCACTTTTTCTGCCTTACTATTAGTCTTCCAGTCATGTTACACATTTGCTTTGTTGTCTAAAGCAAACTACACCTATCTTTACATCACAAATTTCCATGGCTTCTGTGGTTCTGTGGTATGCTGTCAATTATGTGGAATATACCTGGAACTTTTCTTTGTCTTCTATTATTTACAGGTAGCAAAACAGACTCGTCTTCTGCATGGAAGTGTAGTACAGCTTGCTCTTGAATTTTATCTGTGCTTTCTTGCTTGTATTTCTTTTTTAATCATATATCAAACAAAGCATTCATGATAGAGGGGTATGGAGAAGCTTTTGCATGAAAATAGTGCTTAATTATCTGTTCTTTTCATCCCCCAAAACAAACATTATAAGGTATCAGGTTAATCTAGGAGTAATAACATCTGTGTATGTGTGTGTGGGTGTATATCAAAAAAGCTCTTTCTTCTTTGTCTCTTTTGTCTTTTTGTTTTGGGGATTTGGGGTTTGTTTTTTACTGCTGGCTTTATGGTATAGTACTGTGTTTTTCTAGTATTTTTTCTTGCTCAGTACAAATGTTGTGAAAGAGTTTTATGGACCTGAGACTTACTTGTCTGAGACTATGCCTGTGAGTGGAGTGGGGAAAGAGAGAGGAGTATCTGTTACAGGATTTTTTTTTTTTCTTTCATCCTTTTACATGGATTTTTTTTTTTTTTTCTCAGTGTTAATTTAGCAGGACAGAGTCTTTCAGAGGCGTAGTTGTGTGATGCAGCTGAACCCATACAGCAGCCTGTCACTGCTGAAAGTGTATGTGTGTGTGGGGTGTGTCATGGCTTTTCTTGGTCATGGGCTGTTCTGCTTCCTGTGCTTGCTCTTGCATTTTGATGCGGATTCAGCACACTGAACTGGCAGAAAACAAAACTAATCTCTCCCCATTTCTACACACCCCATAAAAATTTATATTGGCTTGGGGAAAGTTAGAAAGTTAGATTGGTTTATTGCTAAATAGGCTTTCTTTTTTTTTCTTTTTTTCTTTTTACAGTGTTAATCAAATAGGCCCTAGGATTGGCACAAGTAAGAGGGAGGGAACATGTGGTCCCTTAGCAGCTCTGCTTTTTAATCAGGCAGCCTGACAGCTACTTTAGTTGAACAGACATGTATATCTTTACCTTTATTCTTCCTTATTTATTCAGTGCCAAACACAAACCGATTATTTCTTTGCTGCTGCTGTCAATGTCTTAAAGAAAAACACTGTCTTTGCTTTAACATTTCCCTAGCCCCAGCCAGATTCCTTATTTGCACTAGAAATCATTTGGTGAATTATTGCCATAAAATGTTAAGCTGGGGTCTGTATTGTTTTTGTGGGGCCTTTTTCTGTTTGATTTTTTTTGTTTTTTAAACTGTGGCTTTGCGATTGCAGTTTTGCTAATCTCAATTTTGAATATATATCTTGTTCTTCTAGATTCTATTCTATGAAGTAGTCCATTCCTTACGAAAAGAGTTAAGTGATCTGCAGATGAAAAAAGAGAGCCTAGCAGAAGAACTAAGTGGGTGCAAATCGCAACTGAAGTGTCTGACAGAGGTCTGTGCATCATAATTATTTCAACTAAGAAACTGTGTAAATGTACTGCAAAACCTCATTTTCCAAATCGTTATTGATGTATAAGATATAAAAGATTTTTTTTTTTTTTTTTTTTTTGCAGTATAAAAATTAGTGGGGTAGGAGGGCTGATGTGAGACGGAAAGGAGGGCCATGCTACAGATGTCCTTGCATAACAGCTAATTTTGCATTACAGCTACACTGTGAAATTTGCTCATTAGAATGTTAAGGATAGACTCTTACCAGCTATGTTGTGCTTTCTGAGGGCAAGGTTCAAGTCAGGGAAACTGACACAGGAGATCCACCCAGCAGTAGATAGAGAATGATGGTTCAGTGTATAGTTTTTGAGATCTTGATGTCTTAGTAATTTGCTTCACCTTTAGTTTTAGGTAATCTAAAAATGCATTTTTAAAGAATTCTTTGGAGTTGCATCTTCTGTTCTGCTTTTCAACTTTTATATTTGAATTTCCTATTTATTTCTATACTAAAGAAAAAGATAATTTCAGTTATGTTATAAATGCCAGAAACAGAGAAACAAATTATCTAAATATATTTATTTTTCATTTTCAAAGAGCAAAGGAGTTGAAACAGTATATGAAAAATGTAATTTTTAAGGTATTTATGAATATTTGAATATTCTTAGTATGCATACAGCTAGGAAGATTTGTATTTTACCTTAGTTTTGCGTAAATCTGGAGTTGTGATAAGACAACTTCAGGTACCCAGTGTGTATTTATCCAAGTCGTGGCCAGCAGGGACTTGAATGCAACTGTCAGTTTACTACTTCTGACCTTATTCTTTAGTTACTACTTTTTTTTTTTTTCTTTTCTTGCCTTCAGAATTAACTTATGGAATAATCAGCTGTAAAGAGTTATTAATTATACAGGATCATCTTTGTGAAATTCGTGTAATTTTCATTTCTCTTTTTGATTGAATTAAAAGTAGTAGATAAAATTTGGGCATTTATGTGCTTCAGCATTATTTTGTAATCATTTCTAGCCATAACTGAAATTAAATGAACTGATTTACCTGAGCATTCATTTTGCTTCATTGTACATTTGATGTGCTTTGATTGAATAAAATTCTACAGGAGGATTTCAGCCTTCTGAGATTTGACTGACATCTGTGTTAATTTTTGATACAGCAGCTTAACAGGATAGTAGATAACAATAATTAAAGTTTTGCTAGAAACAGTTTTCTTGGTATATTGACCTTTCTTTAATATAGAAACATATAATTTTGTTCTTTTTATACCACATGGTGGCAGTATCCACCTTTCCTACTGATTTTATTTTTCTAAGTTTGAAGTTTACTAGGCTTTTGATGTTTATGAGAAAACACTAGAATGTTGCCTGTGTTGAACCGAGGTGGTTCTTTGAATGCTTATACCCTGTTTCCATAATCATGCTTAAAATAAGAAACAATTACTAAGAAGGAATACTTCGTTTAAATGGAAAAACCCAAGCCAAAACCAATCGGGGAAGAGATCCAGTTGCTGAAATGTCACAAGTTAAAAAAGAAATAAAAAGGGGCTTACAGTTGTTAATAAAAATTACTCCTTAGGATTCTTAGGTTTCGAGTAAGTTCACTTACTTCAGTTTTTCCATATTCACACTCCCCCAAACCCAAGTCTTCACCCTATCCATTATGCAGAGGTGATGTGTATGTGACCTGAAATGGGGTATTTTATGTGCAGAGAGACTTAAAAGTCTCTGTTTTGTTTCTGGCAAGTTCAGATTTGACCTAGTGACTTGATGGGTGTCAATGTAACAAGGTACCTCAGGCTGTTTCAGATAATAAGGAGCATCAGCAATATGTGAGGGTACTTCAGAATCTCTAATGTACTTAATACACTAAAACTAATGTACATATGCATCTCTTGCAGTTTATGAAGAAGTGGTTTCAAGGTGTACTTACTTATTTGAGTTCCTTAAATAAGGTCAGGCTTTATTTCAAGGAATTTAACAGTAGGAAATAAAGCACAGATTTATTCAGAGTCTTACTTAAGCTGTTATATTCTTCTTTTACTGCTTTTGTGGTATTCCAGTTATTCTTTATTACCAGATACATGAAACACAGTTGCTGAAGCTTCTTTCCTGTTTTTAAAGAACTTACACTCTTCATATTATTTCTCTGATTTGCCATCCAATATTTCTTAAGTTTTCTGCAACAGTTGCAATATTTCTGTTCTCTACATTATTTATTAACAACGTGTCTCTTCTGGGTTTAAAAGTTCATTAGGAAACTACTGATACAGATACTTGAGATGCAGTCATCACTGAAGTTAAGACAATCTATTACTTTTTTTTCTCTTTTTTTTTTTCCTTCCCTCTGTGATAATAAACCACTTCCTACAATAAGCATTTTTTTTTTCCTACTGTTGAACATCATTAACACTCTCCCTAATGAGTTTCAACATGTTGTTTTTTCTTCTTTGTGAATATAGAAAGGAACTAAAATACGTGCTTAGCCAAAATTTTTCTATGAACTACTAATGGCTTGGGGCTTTTCTGGTTGTTCATGGCTGACAGACTAGGTTTGAGTAAGTTTCATATGTGTAGATACCCACCTAGAAATAAACTAATGGGAAATACAAGACAATTGGATATAGACTTGGGAAAGTCTATCTAGCCAACAAAGAACTGAAAAAGTTTAAAGGAAAACTCAAACTTGTCTAATATGTTAAGCTAGTTTTAGGAAAATTTAAATGTGAAATGAATTCATCAAATAAGACAACCATTGCCCAGTATCAGCTACGTTATTTTGTGACAGATGCCTGTAGTCCTTTAATTTGGTCAAAAGGAAATGAGCTATAATTTCACTGTTCTTATGTTTATACTCCAAAACAAAACATATTATTTTGTTTTCTTTGCTCATGAGGCTTTATATAGTGTTGTGTGAGAAAGCAAAGCCGCACAGTTCTATTGTCTGGATACTATTAAGGTGAGCCAATATAGAATCATAGAAAAGTTAGGGTTGGAAAGGACCTTAAGATCATCTAGTTCCATCCTTCCTGCCATGGGCAGGGACACCTCACACTAAACCATGTCACCCAAGGCTTCGTCCAACCTGGCCTTCAATGCCGTCAGGGATGGAGCATTCACAACCTCCCTGGGCAACCCATTCCAGTGCCTTACCTCTCTAACAGTGGAGAATTTCTTCCTTATATCCAATCTAAACTTCCCCTGTTTAAGCTTTAACCCGTTACCCCTTGTCCTGTCACTACAGTCCCTGATGAAGAGCCCATCCCCAGCATCCTTGTAGGCCCCCTTCAGATACTGGAAGGCTGCTATGAGGTCTCCACGCAGCCTTCTCTTCTCCAGGCTGAGCAGCCCCAACTTTCTCAGCCTGTCTTCATACGGGAGGTGCTCCAGTCCCCTGATCATCCTCGTGGCCCTCCTCTGGACTTGTTCCAACAGTTCCATGTCCTTTTTATGTTGAGGACACCAGAACTGCACACAATACTCCAAGTGAGGTCTCAGGAGAGCAGAGTAGAGGGGCAGGATCACCTCCTTCGACCTGCTGGTCACGCTCCTCTTGATGCAGCCCAGGATACAGTTGGCTTTCTGGGCTGTGAGCGCACACTGAAGCCGGCTCATATTCATTTTCTCACCGACCAACACCCCCAAGTCCTTCTCCGCAGGGCTGCTCTGAATCTCTTCTCTGCCCAACCTGTAGCTGTGCCTGGGATTGCTCTGACCCAGGTGTAGGACCTTGCACTTGGCATGGTTAAACTTCATCAGGTTGGCATCAGCCCACCTCACAAGCGTGTCAAGGTCCCTCTGGATGGCATCCCTTCCCTCCAGCGTATCAACCGAACCACACAGCTTGGTGTCATCGGCAAACTTGCTGAGGGCGCACTCAATCCCACTGTCCATGTCACCGACAAAGATGTTGAACAAGACCGGTCCCAACACCGATCCCTGAGGGACACCACTCATTACTGGTCTCTAGCTGGACATGGAGCCATTGACCACAACTCTTTGCATGCGGCCATCCAGCCAGTCCTTTATCCGCCGAGTGGTCCACCCATCAAATTGATGTCTCTCCAATTTAGTGACCAGGATGTCATGCGGGACAGTGTGGAACACTTTGCCCAACTCCAGGTAGATGACGTCAACTGCTCTACCCCTGCCCATCAGTTTCGTAGGCCCATCGTAGAAGGCCACCAAGTTGATCAGGCAGGATTTCCCCTTAGTGAAGCCGTGGTGGCTGTCACCAAGCACCTTGTTTTTCGTGTGCCTTAGCATGCCTTCCAGGAAAATATTGCTTGCTATATAAAATAAAGTCTTTGAACCCACCAAATCTTTTTTTGCTACATGCTGCCTTTTTTGTTTGGTTGGTTTTTTGGGGGTGGAGGGGAACATCCACCAAGAGAAACTCGTTCTTGGCACAACAGACCTCACCTGGCACGAAAATGGGTTCAGTTGCCTGGCATTGTGGCCTCTTAGCCAACTGAGTTTGTAAGTATCCAGCTGTATGAGCTAGAAAGCTTGGTTCTCTAAAAATTGAATTGTCATTGTAGCCTTGTAGAAACCTAAGTTTCTAAGATTTGACCAATCCTCATGTTCTTATCTCTAGGCCATTCAGTAATTCATTTGTAGTAGGCAAAATTGCTGACTTCAGGACATGAAAGACATCTTTCAAATCTTTATCACCTGTGTTTGTATTCTAGGTATATGAAAATATATTTCCTTTGTTCAGAAGTGGCAGAAGTTCCTAAGTGTGTAAAAGCCTCTTTCAGCACTCATTTAATTCTTAGTATCCCAAGAGTAAGACCACTAAAACTTTACAACTTGGTAACAAAGTTCTCTTGTTGATTGTCCGTTGCTGCTCTGAGTTAGCATTTAATCAATGCCTGCTGAATCTGTAACACAGACTCAGTAGGGTGGGGAGCTGTTTCTGACAACTGGTAGCGGAGAACAGCATGAAGACTGATTTCTAGCACTGGAACATAATCTGATAAACACAGCTAGTGTGAAAAGATCTCTGTCACCACTTTCTGTTTTTAAAGTGGTCAGTCTTAAGTGGTTCTGCAGTACTACCACAGAGTTAATGGTGCTCTATGCGCAGTAATTCCATCTGTAATTTAGACCAGTGTGGTTCCTCTTATTCTAGGTGCATCAGCAACAGACTGGGGAGAAGGCAGTGGAACTGGTAAAAGCCATGTTCTTGTATCGCAGTGCTGACTGATCTGTTACCAAATCATAGAATGGTTTGGGTTAGAAGGGATGTTAACAATCATCTGGTTCCACCACCCCCCCCCCCCCCGCCAGTACGCAGGGACACCTTCCACTAGACTTGTTTTGGTCCTTTTACAGTACTCAGTACTTAAAGTATAAATAATGTTGGCACCACCACCTTTGGTGGTACAGACAGAGGGAAGTCCAGCTGTAGTGTTGTATTACCAGGAGCTTCCCAGAAACAAAACCAGCTTCTGATGTGTGTGTTCCCATGCTGAACATCAGTGTACTATTTTCAGAGTTGTTTGCTTCCAAAGTGGTTAGAACCTTCCCTCAAACAGATGTAATTTACTGCTTGTATGTTTCTCTCAAGACTGGGAGAATATCTATGAAGGAAATTCTGCTTTTCTTTGTAGGCCTAGAAGATTAAGTATTGCTTTCTTCTCTGGCTATGAGTTTCTTGGCAATGTTTTCCTGGAATTCGATCTTGATACAGTTTTAGCAAGGCTTCCTTTCTTTAGTTTTTTGTTTTGGTTTTTTTTTCCCTGTAAAGTTGTCTTTAGGACTTGCAAACAAATTTATAGTATGACAGCTATCTAAAAGCTATGGTTAGCCTAAAGACAAAGCTGGATGTATGTAAGACAAGGATTCTTTCCCAGACCTTGTCTCTGAATCAGGATCAGTAGCTGTCAGGTTTAGCTAGGCATACCTAACAATTTTCTCTGTGATAATGTTTCCCAGCTGGAGGAAAAATATTTCTATGGTCTTCAAAGAGTGAACTAAGCTATTGCTCAAAAGATCAGTCACCACTAGATGTATCTGAATGTTGTAAAATTGAGACTACCATTGCTACTCCAGAAGGACTATGTTCCGTAAGATCTCTTCTGAAGTTTGCACATCTGTAATTCAACACTGCACTCCAGAACCCTTCACCAGCCTCCTGACACCAATTCTTTAAGGAAGTGCTTTGCTTACTTGCTTACTCACTAGAAAGGATAGATAAGGCCGCAGTCTAAGGTGGGATATATGCCTTCCTGCCTTCATTATTGTTAATACTTACCTTGTCCAGGATAAAACTGCAAAGAAGAATATGCTACCAATAACTGTTATCTTGGGGCAGCAGTTTAACATTTCTAAGTCTCAAGAAAACTTACGTATCTATGAAAGCTCCTTTTCTGTCCAGTATCTTTATATCTCTTTTGATGTATACATATGGCTCATATAGACTCAGAAGTACCAAATGGCTTAATTCCAATGTCTAATGCAATGATCTCAAAGATCCTTTTCACCTGAAAATATTTCACTGCAGATTCTGGACAGCTCAGATCCAGAGAGAGAAAGAGCTTTTTATATACTTCTTACATCCCGCTTACTTTTGCACTTATGCCAAAGCTTTTCTTTCCTGTCTTTCTTGCAGAGCTTCCCTATTTTGGAAGCAGCTCAACATTTTGTTTATTATTTTTAGTGACAGGGAGTGCCCTATCTAGAGTCCTTGACAGATTACCAATTTCGTATCAACATGCTGGAAGAGATGTCTTATTTGTCCAGTTATGTGTAACTTCCTGATATTTGAGCAGTTATAATTCAAATAAATAATGTATTGACCAATAATTTTTGAATACGTACTGTGTAAATGGATTGAAGCAAAATGTCATCTTTACTAAGTAGCAGCACCTTATCCAAATAACTTGAGGGAATTGTTTTTCACATTACAGTTGTTATAGTAGCTTTACATTTGCCTAGGGCCTTTAGATACCTTAGGATACAAACAGAAAGTGCTGGCTTGTGTAAGTGGTCCTTCAAAGATGAAGTCCTTTCAAGTAAGCTTTTTAAAAGCAGGATCACTTTCTTCCACTGGCTTATCTGTAGACAGTGTGAAGAAGTCATGCTACTTCTGGTTGATTGGCTGATTAATCTTTTCCTTGCATTTCTGTTGTTTATCTTCTTATCCCCAAAGACTTTTTGAAAGGTCAGCTAATCCCTACCATGTATTATGTGTCACTAACTTTGTTCAAAAAGTATGTCACCCAATTTTTGTACTTGAAATTTAGAGAGGTGTTTGTTCAAGTGACTTGCTATAAGCTGCTATTCATTCCAGATGGAGGATAACATGAAACTGAGGTCTGTCATTAGATCTTTAGTTTCTCTACCAATTTGGTTTTTAAATGGTGCAGATCAGTCAAGTTCAGAATCTTCTTGCTCAAAACATCCGTTGACAGTGTTTGTAAACCAAAGGGAATCACTTTTTGGTAGGGACCGCTTCATGTATTCTGCAGAAACCACCTGTACTGGTTAATATTGGGTCTTTTGGACAGCTCTGATAACAATTTCTTTAGGCAGTGTTTGCCTACCCATCTCACACATGTCAGATATGCTTGTTTTAACCGCCTTATCTGATTTGCTGTTCTGCAGTAACAAAAATTAATAAGAAGCTGAAGAAAAGTTATGCATTGCTTGCAGGATCATCACAATTTTTTCTTCACACTTGTGGGCTTACTTAAGTTATTTTTATTTATTGGTGTTATTTTTAGGACCTCATTCATGTCCTTGAAAGTGATCTGTATCTTGATCCTTTTAAAAGCCCCCTTTTGCTTCAGCAGAACAAAGCTGTTCATCATTACTTCCAAGCTATCTCTTGAAGATAAATTGAAAGATAATGCTGTTCCTTTGCAGAGATCTTAAAATCAGTTCAGGGCATATGGACATTGTTATAAACTTAATTAACTTCACTACATGCAAAGCAAGGCTTATTCTTCCTAAGCACAGGCACCTTGATTGTATGTCTTTAAGATGTATTGCTATAGAAGTCCAGAAGCTTCTGTGTCTGCTACCTGGAGATATGCTTACTGTATAGGGGATTTTGTGTGTTAACCTATAGGCTGTTTATTAGCTTGTCTTCCATATTTCTTCTTGTGATTAAAATACAACTTTGATACCTAAGAGATTAGGTAGTTGGAAAACAATGACCTGTGTAGAAGAGCTAGTATTTCTTCAAGAATTACAGTTAATCTTTAAAAACCAAAGAAACCAAAACAACCCCCACTTTCTTTTATTATCTTTTTAAGCATCAAATTGTTTAGTTAAGTATCACTTCAAAAATAGAATTTAACCTCCTTCCCTTTCTCTGGAGTTATCCTATTGTTACATGACACTAGCACTGCTGCCTTACAGTATCTGAAGGGGGCCTATAAGGATGCTGAGGAGGGACTCTTCATTAGGGACTGTAGTGATAGGACAAGAGGTAACAGGTTAAAACTTAAACAGAAGAAGTTTAGATTAGATATAAGGAAGAAATTCTTTACTGTGAGGGTGGTGAGGCACTGGAAGGGCCTGCCCAAGGAAGTTGTAAATGCTCCATCCCTGTAGGTGTTCAAGACCAGACTGGACAGAGCCTTGGGTGGCATGGTTTAGTGTGAGGTGGCCCTGCCTGTGGCAGGGGCATTGGAACTACATGATCTTAAGGTCGTTTCCAACCCTAACTATTCTATGATTCTGTGATGTGTTTAATAAAATTCAAATCTGATTTAGATCTTAGGTGTTAAAATGAATTAGTTCTGTAGATACAGTTTTGTAGATATTTCACTGTTCTGTAAATTGGTGCTTTAGAGCTCTTCATGACAAATTTGTCCAGAGGTTAACCAATTTAATTGTATACTTTTAGTTGTTGTCTTCTAGTTGTTAAATGGGTAATACTGTAGGAGCTTCAATAGCTTTCTCTGTGAAGGGTTTATGAATTCCAGCATGGTATTAGCAGCAGAATGGCACATGATATTTGCAGAGTAATTGTATCTAAACTTAATCTTTCAATTTGCACTTAAAAATTAAGTGCCCTTACCCCCATTTCCTGTTGCAAGATTACTCATGTTTGCAGTGCACACTTGCACTTGTGTTACATGTTTGAAATTCTAGCTAACTTGTAGACAACACTTTTAAAAACACCAGACCAAGGCTTTACCATTATGATAATGCCATTTTTATAAATGATGTCATGGTTATTGGTTTAAGAAGAAACTTTTCTATAATGTTGATTTGTGTAATGTATATCCACTAGGGTAAACATAAAAATAAGCCATATGTACGAGTATGTTAGGATGATTAGCAGTTTTGTCTTTAGATGACATGTTCTTAATGATATACCATCCAAAATCCTCATGAAAACTTTCTCAGTGTTGTCATCTAATGTGATTGGTGAAATATAAACCAAAAAATTCTTATTTATCAGGAGGACACTTATAGTATATTTAGTAGCTCAGGGAGCTTTTCTGTAGTGTCTTACAAAAATTTAGGTGTATTTTTTCAAGAAGGCATTCTATCAGACTTTCAGTTTATGGTGTCTGTGAATTTGGTTAGTGTTCTGTGTGTCTTTCCATCCCTATCTTAGAGTATTATGTTTGTGTTCATTCCTCCTACGAAGCTGCATTTAGGAGTCATCCATTATGTAAATGCTGCTTTCCTAAACTTTTCTTGTCTGTTAAAAACTAGCTAGACACAATTGCTATACTCTCTTATAATGTATAAAGGATAGCTTTCAGTTTATGTTGAAAAGTTATGCACTCATGCAGTGTCCCTCTTTGCAAAATAAATTTAATTTGCAGTGGCTAAATGGTTAGTTCAGTAATTACATCTTAAGGCAGTGTTCACCTCCAGTGAACAATAATTGTGATGTCCATTTGATAAAACCAGATGGAGTTATTGTTTATCAAGAATCCATTATCGAGCTTGCCATTTATCAACCATAGCAGAAAAGAAGCAGAACTCAGTAGTATTCTGAGAGACAGAAGGTGGAAAAAAAGTCTAGATGTCCAGAAGGTATTCTCAAGGTTTTAACAGGCAATTCTTTGTGCTGTCCATCTGTTTTCCCTAGCATAGGTGGCTGAGTCTTATTTTTTGTTGGTTTTGTGAAGAAATCGCTAAGTAGTACATCATTTAGGACAAGCAAGTAAGGTAAATTTGTGTAAATTTTGTAAGGTAAATTTGTACTTTGTAGAAAAATCTGAGAAATGGAGTCTAGATCGGGTATTAAGATACAGAGGTCTGCTATTCCTGCAGGAGGTGGGAGAGAGGAATATGATAATTAGGAAATTTAGTTATCTTCAAAAGGAATAGCCAGTGTTTTAAAAGACTTCTACTTTCTGTGGGTTCTCTTGCTTTGATAAAAGTAAGTTGAGTATCAATATGGATGGTTACTTTGTGATACCTGCTAGATTTCCAAATACAAATGCTACTATTTGAATGTTCATAAGAGGTCTTCACAAAACTTAGTTGGTGATTGCTTTAAGTAAATATCAGTGTAGCCTTGATAATTTCAAAATGTCTTATCTTCTAGAGCTATGAAGACGAGAGGAGAACTCGGTCAGAGCTTGAGGTTAGATGCCAGCGTTTAACACTGGAACTGGCTGATACAAAGCAAATGATTCAGCAAGGTGATTTCAGACAAGAGAACTATGATAAAGTAAAATGGTAGGTATCTATAATTCAAGTGTTCTCTACTTATATACAAATGTTAAGAGAAAAACTTCAACCTTGATTGACTAGAGTTTTTAATTTGATTTTTTGGCTTATGTACACCAGATATTTTTCCTTACCTTAATCCACTCCTGGTTCAATTATCTCCTGTAGTATATTACAGTCATAAGATGAACAACCTGTTGAAATCTGATGCATCAAATTATCTCCCTGGAAGTTTATATTTGGGGATTTACTGTATTTTCAGAAGAGCCTTCCAGTCACATTGCAACCAAAGAAATGGGAGCTATTGATGCCAAGCAGCTTAGAACAAGTACTCCTTTTTTCTTAGAGTAAAAGCAATGATCTAACAGAAGGCCCTGTGCTCTACTGTGTGGTGACTACACAGTGAATTAAGAGTGCAGGACCTTGGGAATTAGTATTTATAACTTAAGATAGCCTTGTAACCATGAATTTGAAAGAGCTGTTATAAGACCTCTGTTAGAGTCTGTTACTGTGAAAGTAACCCTCTGTCTTAGCGTTACTTTAGTGAATTGGTTTAACTGGAGAAAGTTCCAGTGTCTCTTCATTTTTAAAATACAGATTTTACAGTTCTAGCCTATGCTTTGAATGTGCATCTTGTAAACAATAACTGCAAAATAGTGAAAATGGACTTTATAAATACACTCATAGATTTTTACTTCACAATCCAGCTCGCAAATGGCTTATTTAGTGTGCTTGCCAGTGCTGGCCTTTGGCACATTTGTTGGGGAATGGATTCAAAAATTGAGATTATGAATAGAAAACACCCTGTCAGCTCCTTAGTTGTTCACAGTGAATGAACTCAAGCATACTTACTGACACAAATGACTATATCACTAAGTCATCTGAAGGACAGTCTTTATTCTGGGTAACTGTTCACAGTTATGTGTACTAAAACAACCTTGGAATCTACCTGGAAGCTTTTTGCAAATAGGATGGATTGATGCTATGGTTTGCCTCCTGTGTGCAACTGCATGTTAATAAATGGATTGTAATAATGTTCGTGTGAATGGCCCCAGTGTTTAAGAGTGTACATTTAAAATAGTCTTGAGTTGAAAAAAGGTATGAATGAATGTGCCAAAACTGTATCTGAGAGTAGGTTGTATTCATCTGGGTAGGCACAGATGAAGGGAAAGGGAGAGCACTGTTGGCATGACTGCATGAGGATATTTGGGAGCGTTGCAGGAGTTAATCACTTCCAGGCTTGTTTCAGTCCTTAAAAGTGCCATGTCAAATCTTCTAGTTCTGGTGTACTTCAAGTTATCTCAGTTTTAAAACTATGCTATGCTTAATAAAAAGCTGGTTAGCTTTTTTCCAAACTGCAAGCTCATACTGGCTCATTCATTTCACTGTTGTGACAGGGTCAGATAGAGTGAAGACAGAGCTGCTTCTTTGTGCATATGGAAAGCACTCTTATTCAGGAAACCAACATAATTTTTGCAGCTGTGTCATGTGTATTTTAAACATGAAAAGAGTAGTACAACCTCCTCTGGTATCAAGAGACTGTATACGAGGGAAACTAGCAACTGAGAACAAGTATACAGTGCTTTCTGTTTGATTAGGAAGATAGGAAAGAAGTAGCTTTACTTTTTCATCAAACTTCAGTGGCTGAAAAAGACTCAAGAATGTTGTGGTAAATAGCATCAAACTAAACGGATGGACAAGGATACTAACAGCTCATTGCTAAGAGGAGAAATGTATAGGCCAATGTTACACTAAAGAGTAATAATCAGAGGAGAATGAAATAATTTACGATGGGAATTCATTATTATAATTTAGGATTTTTTTTAATACTTAGAAATTAAGAAAGTTTTTTCATATAATAAGGTACTGTTGCAGGTGTTAATCACTAGCAAAGGTAGGATTATCACTAATTGCCTTGTGAATGACTGGAAGAAATCAGAATCATAAACTGAAAGGCTGAGGGATTACAAATGCACAGGAATCTTGTTTGTTACACTTTATTCATCTAACAGTTTCACTTTATTTTAACAGTGAACGTGATACATTTGAAAATGAATTGTTAGAACTCAGAAGAAAATATGAAATATTAGAGGTGTCACACAAAGCACAAGCTAAAGAAAGAAATGACTTATCAAAAGAGGTAAAGTTTTTATTTCAGTAATTGTCTATTTCTACACCTCAGGAATTTGATTCTTTGTCTGATTAAGTCTGTCTGGATCACCTGTAGGATCATGGAATAATTTAGATTAGAATGGCTCTAAGGAGACCAGCTGGTCCAACCCTCCCATGCAGTGCAGAGCCAGCTTAGGTCAGGTTACTTAGGGCTTAGTCAGGTTTTGAATCTTGAAGGATGGAGATTCCACAGGCTTTCTGGGCAATCTGTTACAGTGTTTATCCACCCTCTTTGTGAAAATGTTTTTGTAAAATCTAATCAGTGTTGTTGCTGGGTTTTTTTCTGTTGTCTCTTGTCCAGTCAGTATGCACTTCCAAGAGTCTGGCTCTTTCTATGCATTCCAGTCAGATAGGTGAAAGATAACAAGACTTTTACCCACCCAGATTTCATTTCTGAAGGCTGAAAAAAACCATTTCTCTCAAACCCGTGTACATCATGTGCTGCAGTCGTAGAATCATAGAATAGTTAGGGTTGGAAAGGACTTTAAGATCATCTAGTTCCAACCCCTCTGCCATGGGCAGGGACACCTCACACTAAACCATGCCACCCAAGGCCTCATCGAACCTGACCTTGAACACCGCCAAGGATGGAGCACTCACAACCTCCCTGGGCAACCCATTCCAGTGCCTCACCACCCTCACAGTAAAGAATTTCTTCCTTATATCCAATCTAAACTTCCCCTGTTTAAGCTTTAACCCATTACCCCTTGTCCTGTTACTACAGTCCCTGATGAAGAGCCCATCCCCAGCATCCTTGTAGGCCCCCTTCAGATACTGGAAGGCTGCTATGAGGTCTCCACACAGCCTTCTCTTCTCCAGGCTGAACAGCCCCAACTTCCCATGACCATCTTGGCAGAGATGACATCTGGTCTTGCTCCAGTGTGTTAATGTATGTTTTTAGGAGGAAATCGGAATGCACATGGCACATCAAGTACAGTTTCACAAGTACTGAACACAGGATAATAATAAATTTCTTGAGACTATTTTCTTCATTGTCGCTAATATAGCCTAGTAAGCACTTGGCCGTCTTTGCTGTCAGGGCACACTTCTGGCTCGTGTTTAGTTTGTTCTACTGATATTTGCCTATCCAGTCCATATTTTGCTCATTTTCCCGTAGAGGTGTTATGCAAGATGGCTGAAAGCCATGCAAAAGTCTTTGTAACTGACATGAACAGCTGTGCCCTCATCCATAGAGACAACTTACTTGTCAGGTTTGCTAGGCACAGTTTGGCCTTGGTAAATCTATGCTAGTTGTTTTCAGTCATCTTATTCTCCATATGCATGGGTATTGTTTGCAGGAGGATTTGTTTCCTCCTGAAATCTAACCTTTGCAGGGACTGAGGTTAGATTCACAAACCCACAGTTCCCTGGGTCTGCCTTCTTGAAGGTGAATTCTGCGTCATCGAAAGCCTTGCTCACTTGCTATGATCTTTCAAACAGCTGGCCAAGTTTGCTACAGTGTTGGCTATCTCCCTCAACATTGGTCAAATGCTTTTCATTTTTCCTTAGGCATTATGTACATGCCATTTTCTAGGTCTCTAGCTTAGCTTTCCTTTGCTTCAGCCTTCTGAACTCTGGCAGGTTCAGGAACCTGGGAGGCCCAAGGGCAAAATCTACCAGTGAAAGCTGGATGCTCGTATGTTCTGTCCTTCAGAAGGTGCAGAACTAATTAGCTTTAGCTCTTTCCAACCAATAGTGACAGGTGGCAGAGCTACTGTATGGCTTATGTTTTGTTGTGTATTATTTTTTTTCCAGACATCAATAGAATACATAGTTTTTCTTCTTTGTGACTCTAGTAAAGTAATGGTTCAGTTGCACAAAGTTTCCTTCAGTTTGTCTTTACAGAGGTTAGTTCTGTGTAATAAATAGAGAGATAGCTATCCTGGACATCTTTCTGTGATACTGCATTTTGACAAGAGGAATTCCAGCGCTGCTTCCCTTTTGGGCAGGGCTGTTCACTAGGGTGATGGATCTCAGTCACTGCCATTCTGGTAGCACTAGTCTTGCACAGGGGAATGTGTTTCTGCTGTTCCAAGGGTGCGAGGTGTGTCAGGTCAAGAGAAATGTCCCTTGCTGCTTCTCTGTTCAATAATTCATTCATCCAAGTGTCACAAAATGTCTTCAGTGATGGCTCCCTTACTGAACATGTATGATAACTTTTGGGTCAAGGGACTCAAAGAGTAATATATGCAGAGAATGTTTGGATGATAAAATCATCCAAAACTAACAAGTCATTAAGGTATTTTTTCCTTCATCTGATGTCAGTGTAGCTTTGCAACAGCTTTCTGGGAGGGAGAAGAGGCTTTTACTGAATCTTGAGAAAGAAAATTTTTCAGCTTGGTATTATCTTTGATAGTTTGTAGCTCAGTGCAACTTTGATGAAAAATAAGACTATTTTTTAAGCTGTGTGGTGATCTGAAAGAGGTACTGCATGAGAAGATTGTTCTTGACTCTGTATTAGTCCATGCAGGCATCAAATGAAGGATCTTTGTGTGTTAACACTTTGGCAGCTAAACAGATGAGACCAATTACACCTGAGAGAATTCAGGGAAGATTGTGTTCCTTAATATCAGTATAACATTGTTACAGATAAATTAGTGTCTATAACTACCATTTTAAAGATAGAAGTCCTCTGGCAAATTTTACAGCTAGTCACAGAGATTCTCTGAAACACTAGTGAAGAAACAGTTTCTATTAGAAAATAGTTTTTATATTCTTGTCTTTGATGTTGGTCTGAACGCTTTGTTAGGCTGCTTATTCATCAGTGCTCTAGCATTGTAAGGGACATCAAAATACAGGTTTGTTGTGAGCATATAACAATGCCCAAAAAAGTATTTTCATGTACATCAAGCTTGTATTTACACATCAAATGCTGCAGTGTAACAGCAATGATATTTTTTTTCATTAACTTTATACTAAATTGATCTGAGGGGGAATAAAAGTAGCACTAATTTAAACTAAAATACCCCTTCAAACTGTGTGATTACTTGAATGTCCTGGAAAGTTTGTGATGGTTTTTGTGTATGCTCATACAGTATTACAATTTCTGGATTGGAAGAGCATACAGTTGTGTTTACACAGTATTTATTCCAGGGGAGGAGGAGTTAGCGGGGTAATAACTCCTAGATTTCTTTGTTCATGTAGTAATCCAAGACGTCTGTGTTCACTGTGGATGTACATGTAACCTGTTATCATTCTTTGAACTTGACATGTGACATCCTCAGAAGCTTAAATGGCAAAAAAATATTTAAGATGATAAAACTGTGCTTTGCTATCATGACTAACGAGTTGGGCTGCTCTGCATCAGTGCCATTATGCTTTGTGGCTGTTCTCTGGCAAGGTTCACCTCAAATAGATCGAGACTACTTGCTCCCACCCCACTTTCCCACTTGGAATAGTGAGGGTGACTGATCTATTGATTGGGAAGGCTGTTAGAGTCTCACAAGATATTCATGTTTCTGATTTGGCATCAGTTCAGCCTTCTGTAGCAACACCACGCTAAATGAAAGTCAAAACAAGGTATGTGTTTTTAGTGCTGGCCTGGAACACTAGCTTTTCCACAGCAGTCATGATATACTTCAGTCCTAGAAATAGCAGTTTTACCATTTGTTTATGGAGCAGTAATGTCTCTGGTGTCCTTAAACTTTTCACTTCTGTTTCTGAGAATGATGTAGCCAGGAACTAGATGATCTTAAGGTCCTTTCCAACCCTAACTATTCTATGATTGTCACCGAGACTTGAAATCAGTATTTCTGACGTAGTACTATTCAGTACTATCACTATTCAGTACTTCAGTACTACTTAGATACTGAGGTAAATTAAGGGACATTTTACCTCTTTTTCAGGTGCCAACTACCAGAAATAAATAATAAAAACTCATAAAACAGTAATTTTATTAAAGTCCTTTTTCAGCATAAAGCTTTACCAATTTGCATTAAACATAAGTGTAAATAGAGTCTTCTGCTTCAGCTAATTTCACAGAAGAGAGTTAAAATGAAATCACAAATATGTGTACATAGGTGAAATACTTATCTTGAAGTTCATGCTAAAGTGTACTTTTTAATGACTTTTATAGCTGGCAACCATACAACAATCCCTCAACTTGTTGCAAAAAGATAAAGATTATCTTAACCGCCAGAACATGGAGCTTAGTGTTCGCTGTGCGCATGAGGAAGATCGCCTTGAAAGACTTCAAATTCAGCTAGAGGATGCCAAAAAAGCTAGGGAAGAAATGTATGAAAAATATGTTGCATCCAGGTAAGTTATTTTGTTTTCACTTCTGTTACTAGCCAAGTTATTTAACTGTTTTCCCTTGTTTCTTGCACAAATTCTGTTTAACTAAATATAATTTAACTTACAGAAAGCTAGTCCATATATGTGAAACTAGAAACAGAACACTTTTGTTGGGTCTTAATGTCTATCAGGAAACTATTTTAAACCTTTCATATAAGACCATAATAGTGAAGATGTCAGCATTGAAAATACTGAAGATGCCAGCATTGAAAGTTTATGGCAACTATTCTGTTAGGTGTATATAGAAATTTAAGCCCCAAATGACCTTTATTAAAAACAGTATTTGAAAGACAAGATTATTGCAGAATAAAATACTTGTAATTTTCACTTATGTTTAAAATAGGACATAGCATGTTTTATATCAGCTGGTAGAGCTATCAGTCTTTCATATCTCAAGTTTGAATACAGTTTGTATAAATCTAGCGTTGAGAAATAGATTGATCATTGTATGTTAGCCACACTGGTGGTTGTCTAAATAGTAAATAGTGTCAAATCCTCATGCTATTTGAATTGGTATAGATATACACGTATGGGATGTTGAACAGGAAGCTTTATGCTATTCCGCTACATATCTTGCTACCTAATGTAATGCTATACTGCAAAATTTCATATCTTAACTTAGAAGGGACCCATAAGGGAGCGCTGAGTCCCACTTTCTGCTTCTCACAGTACTACTTGAAACTAAATCATATGACTAAGAATGTTGTCCAATTTCAAACCACGTTTAGGTTTTTCTTGTTAGAAATTCAAGGTTATCCAGTTCATGTTCTTTCCCTACATCTAGATGCCAAAAATATTTCAATATATATCCCAAAATAACATCAAATATTTGCCTATACATACTTCATTAATGAGCATAAACCCCTTTCTTGGTTGGTAGTGTCCTTAAAAAAATCCAGCTGTGGATTGAATTAATAAGCCTTAGGTTCAGCTTCTCTTCATCTACTTCCTTCTCTTTGAATCAGTAAGATTGAACTGCAGACAACATTTATAAATCTTGTGTTCTTATATAACTAAGATGAGGTGTGCTAATATGACTTTCCAGTAATACAACTAAAAGACAAATTGTTATCTAAATGGAAATAGAAGAGCACTCTCCTGAAACTATCAGCTGTGGAGTTCCAGCCCATATCAGAAGTGCTTTTAATCCTGTTTTTCCTTTCAGTGCAGTCACTTAATTGTTTTTTATTTGTTTTAAATGTGTATGTCTCAGAACTATGTTCACCTGGAACTTCTGCGGTTTAAATAAATTTTTAAGGCTTTCTTTGAAACGGAGTCTATAAAAGTCATGTAGGTCTTAACTGTATTCCTCTAGAAATGTGCTTGCAAGCAGTGACTCTTGTAGATAAATTTCTGTTTCTGGAAAACCCCTGTGAAATCCTTATTCTGTCGTAATGATGTAGAAGCACTCCTACAGAGCTGTCTCTATATGAGTAAACTAGAAAGAGACATATGTAGCTTGCCTTTGTCACACTCTGGGATACTGTGCAAGCCTCCTTCTCTGTCCTCTGGAACATCGGAGGTCTCTTGACCTCTGCATTTTGATGCCATCTAAAGAGAAATTCTGTGACTTGTACTTTGCCTTTAGAGATCTCAATACTGTCATTGGGATCCTGTACTATTACCAAATCTCTCTCTTGATATCATTGGTATTGGTGATTGTCTTAATGATGCTAATTTTCATAGGACAGATATTAACCGTAATGAATAATGCAGGTGTATCTGCTGTCCTCTAGTGACCATTATTGTCTTTTGCAAGGACAATATAGCATAGCAGAGAAGACAGTGGAGTGCACTGAGCAGCATTTGTATGACTGCTTTGCAGCTTTGGCAGCCTAAGTTTTATTCGAGATTCTGATGCTGACAAACCTTGAATAAGTCATTTCATAATGTAAAGATCTGATGTAAAATGTAAAAATGTTAATGTAAGTTTTCTTTTGTAAAATGTAATAGTATTCTTTTGTCAAGTGCTCTAAATTCTGCAGGTGATCTGCAATATTGCAGTAGCTGTCCCTTCTTTACATTTTCGCACACACCATGTACATAGTTTGCGTGCATATTCTGAGGCTACATCCCATATTGGGGATTCCTGTACGTTCAGCAATTTAAACCATCCATCTCTCAGGTGAAATAGCTACAGAATTAGGTTTCTTATAGAGAGCTTTACAGAATCCTATTTATTTGCTAGGTAAATTAAAGAGGTAAAGAAGCAGAGCAGGAGAAAACTAACAACTGGTGGACATTCTACAGTACTCAGCGCTACATGGAAATTACATCAGTTTGGGTAATAAGCTTCTATTTGCTACTGTTTGAAGAATTTGGGGCTTTTTTAATGCTCACTTCATATCTGGATCTCTTTTTGATGCTGCAGTTCAACAAACCCAAGTACCTATTTTTAGGTATAAAGAATAATTCACCTTCTGGTCTCTGTCAGAACTGCTGGCATTGGGGTACTGTAGTTAGAAAATTACAGAATTTAGGAATTTAGGACTTGAGGGATTAACCTGCCAAAATTTAAAAGAGACACACTTGGAATAGTTTGAGATTGTAGCAAGATGAATGGCAGCAGCTGACAGCTACTGTTCTTGGGAATCTATGTGTAAGCACAGACCAACAAAGAAGATTTCCCTTTGTATGTTTAATCTTAAAACACAATCCGTAGTTGTGTTGAGATGCTCAGATCACATTTAGTTTATTCACACTATAAAGCCATAAGTATAATAGGCCCCAAAAGAAGCTCATTAAAGCCTGCAGCTTGAAGACGAAGAAACAACTTGATAAGGCAAAACCATTTTTAATTACTGCTCTAGCGAAAGACTGTAACAGCAGGTCAGGAATAAAAATTGCAAATGATGGGGCTTTGCTCCAGCAGCAACTCGGTGTTTATTAAAAGGAACTGGCAGGGCAGTTAAGCTCTATACTCGGAATATGCCCTTTACTATAGCATTTGTTTATTTTAGTCATCATAAAGATAAGTGTCCCTTTGAACTGTCACTGCGGGTGTTTAAGACTTTTCCAGATTCTTCAGATGTTTTCACTGAACCTTCCTGACTCTTGTCTTGTCTTGCCATGGGAAGGAAGGGGGAATTTCTTCAATGAAGAGAATATTCTTTTTTTTTTGGCGAGTAGTCATGGCAATAGCAAATTGTGTAGGAAAATGAAGAAAATGTTAATGCTTATTGGTTCTGCACGTAAGAATTGTATCCAATGGTCCTGATCTTCCACAGTCTTTTTTCTTTTTCCCTACATGTTGAGCCATATAAATAACACGTAAAGAAAAGGAATAGTTTCTAATGGGGATCTTACATTCTGGTACAGTGGTTTTTGGGAGTTTGTTTTGTTGGGGTTTTTTTTATTATAAACTTCTTAATTGCATCAGAAATATTAATGAAATATTTTACTGTAGTGTGGCACAGTTGAGGAAGGAGAGGAGATAAATGTAAAGGGTCAACTGAAATTCAGTGTCTCAATACAAAGAAAAAAGGAAAACCTGGACAGCAAGCCTTCTGACATCTAAATATTTTGGGCCTTTTAGTTAACTTGCAGTAGTTTTTGGCCAGCTCTGATTTGTAAAAAAACTTATGGGCTATCACACAGTTGGAAATCAGAAGAAATCTAAAGCATTTTACAGTTGTAAATGCACATTTCTTCATAAAAATGATTATATTTCAAAACCTGTAGTTTCTACCAGTTGCTTCATTGCTGATTGATTATCCATGAACAATAACTATAAAATTTTAACATTCCTTAGCTGTTGCATACTTACAATTTAAGCTTGGGTTTCTTGTAGTTTTGTAGAAGAAATTCATTATGGGGTTCCCTACAGTCTGCCATGGGATTGCAAAGTTACAAAAAGATGTCAGTATTACTCTGAAAGGAAATTCTTTTATCCTGGAATCTTCTGATACCTGCTGTTTATAAATTAATTAAAATACATACTTAAGCTTTTATGTCATATTGAAGGATAAATTTCCAAATCTTGGGGGTTTTTGACTTCACGAATCTCCGCAGTATGTAATCATCAAAGTTTCTTGTGATGTATTTTCCCTAATGAGGTCCAGATAGTACACAACAAAGTCCTAGAGTAGCATGGCAGTATTGTAAGTTAGCAAGTTAATTAATGCTTACCCAGTGATGAAGATGGTAGAAAACTTAAGAAAGCAAGGAATTAATATGGTGGGTTTAAGTGGTTAGTTAATCTAAACACTCATGTAGAGGCTGACAAAGAATTCCTGGAATAATCTTAAGCATAATGTTGCGTGATTAATCAATGTCAAATTACTTATAACAAATTTGAACAGTACGCAGAAAGCTTTTATTTATTCCCAATTAAATATTGTTTATTCCTGATGGATTTCTGCTGGCTTTGCATAACAACATAGGCTAACATGTATTTCAAGCAGTTTGGGAGGAAAATTAGTGAAAATGAAAATAAAATGTAAAAATCAAGAAGTGCTTTGCTCTACTTGTACAGCTGTTATCTGAAGCTTTGATATTTTGGTGATTGCAGTTAATTTTCAATTTCCATGTTGGGTATTTGTTTATTTACAGAGACCACTATAAAACAGAATATGAAAAGAGACTGCATGAAGAGTTGGAACAAATAAGGTTGAAAACAAATCAAGAAATAGAGCAACTAAAAAGTGCTTCAAAAGAGATGTATGAACGTGAAAACAGGTAAGTAACATGCAGGCAATAACCTAATTAGGGCAAAAATGACCAAGTACTGTTATGTGCATGGGTATAATTCTAGTTGACTGGCTCATTGAGAGATAAACAAAAGGTAAGAATTTAAGTTCAGTTATAAAACTGATGAGAATCTTGTAAGAACTAAAATGAAATTACACTTGTACACTTTTAAATATATTGTTATATTTATTAAGTTATGGATATTCAGCATTGTCAATGAAAAGTATTATCAGAGGGATGGAGCATCTCTTCCTGTGAGGAAATGCTGAGAGAGTTGGGGTTGTTCAGCCTGGAGAAGGGAAGGTTCCAGGGAGATCTTATTGCAGCCTTTCAGTTCTTAAAAAGAGCCTATAAGAAAGATGGGGAGAGACTCTTTATCAGGGTCTGTTCTGACAGGACAAGGGGTGATGGTTTTAAACTAAAAGAGGCAAGATTCAGGCTGGATGTGAGGAAGAAATTTTTGAGAATGAGGGTGGTGAAATCCTGGCACAGGTTGCCCAGAGAGGTGAAGGATGCACCATCCCTGGAGACATTCAAGGCCAGGCTGGATGTAGTTCTGGGCAACCTGGTCTAGTTGAAGATGTCCCTGCTTATTGCAAGGGGGGTGGACTAGATAACTTTCCAACACAAACCATTCTGTGATTCTATGATTATTAAAATTCATGTTCTAGATAAACATGAGTGGTTTGAAGTTTGTTCAGATGTACAATTTTAGTTAATGAACACAAAATATGTTGGTTTGCCTGTCATGCTGTATGAGCAATCTTGAAACTGAGCCAGAAAACCGGAGGAGAAGGTGCTGGTGCAGAAAGTAAAGCAGAAATAATAAGGGAAACGAATAAGATTTATGTCTTTATAAAACAAATCTATCTGAGATTTACAGCATTATGATTCAAGAAAGCATTGGTTTCCTAGAAATTATTATAAAATCTCTTTTGAAGATCCTAGTCCTGCAGAGACCTGCATATTGAATTTTGTATGTGTGTCATCTTGTTGAATTCCATGGAATTACATGCAGAGTTAGGCACATACATAAGCCTTTAAGGATCTAAGGATTTGGACTTTTAGTACTGCATTTCTTTTTAAACTTGCTTGTTGCCCCTTTTATTCCTTTAAAATGGAAGGAGCGTTTAATAATTCATTATAACTTCAGTGCAGATGTCCTCAAAGTGTCTTATGTGGAGAAGGAAATGACTGTAGTAAAAAGATGTTTGTGGCATCAGCATCTGTTCCTCTAATAGGTAGTTTTGTTACTGCTCGGAAGAGTGAAAAAAGAACGTGACTCCTGCTGTCTGTCTTCCAGTCAACTGAAAGGTTCTAATTAAAAAAATTACATCATTGTGTAGTTTTGCAAGTGTGATTAAAATATGTATTACACATATACACATACATCCACACCACTTCCTGTATGCAAATCTATTTTGAATTACAAAGTATGAATTTAAACCTTCACTGTTCATGGAAATTTGACAAGGGTCTGTATATCATTGAGAAAATTACTGAATGATATTTCATTTGTATCTGGAACCAATTTACAGAAGTTTTGTTCCTCATTTTGAAATAATTACTTCTGAAATGTAAATTCCTTAGATTTGATTTCATATTATTTTGCAAAAAAAGAATTTTTAGCATATGCTCTTTCTACAAAATACTAAAAAAAGCCACCATGAGACAGTGCTTCCCAATCTGACATGCCCCTTAATGGCGAGACAAATGCAACCCGAAATTGCGAGCAAATCAGTTTGCCATGAATGTGTGATGTGATGAGATGCTGATTTTGACTGAAAATAAAGCTAAGATGCTGGTTTCCTCTTCAGGCTCAAAGTGTGGAATGGTAGTACAGCTATGCTAATCTAATATTAGTTGCTCTTGCTCCTTACCACTTTCCCAAGCCTGATGAGCTTGATGTTTCCCTTGAATTTACTGGCACTTATTTTACACTTGGATGATTCAGTTCAAGAAGCTAAGATGGGAGGGGGATGACAAATCTAAATAAGGTGATGCTTTCGTTCTTAATTTATTTGGGATCAGTTTCACTTGCTTGGTTGTAGTAAGCATTGGCTATGTTTGCATTAGCAAGCATGAGCAAATTCAAAGGGTACATGAATGCCTGCATGAGGTTTGACTTTGGATTAGCTGCAGTCTTTTCGTACGGATCAAACACAATTTAGTAGTTTTGAGCATGTTAGATGCTGCCCCTGAGCACATTTTCTGACTTGTTCAAGCTGACTGGAGTACAGTTTGTGCACTCTAAAATAGTTTAGGGTAGTGAAGTGCAATAAATGGCAGTTTATTTAAAGAGGTTTATTTCAAAAGCTAATATAGATGCCCTTGTGCTTCTGCTTCCTCTGAAGGATACAATATTGTACTCCTCTCCAAGTCATAATGCTTGATCTTAATGCTGTCAACAAAAATAATTACATTGTTCTAATATTTTCGTATGAGTCAGTTTTAAAGGATCTGCTCTGAAGATCAGTCCCTGAATTTCATCAGTAAATTCTCTGGCCCAGCAATTAATTTTTTAAAGAAAATTTTGTTTTCTTTCTCTCATAGCCAGTTAACTGTTACATAATTCTGATGTTGGTTCTTCATAAGTAATTATTCATATTAATTACTTGAGTTCAGAAATATACCAGTGATAACGTTACCTTCATCTAGAATGTAGTCTTTTATCCAAGAATACCTTGAGTGTAGCTAAAACAACCTGGGATAACATTTACATGGCTTAGTAATTTTCCATTTGCCTCTCTATCTTTAACTTTTATTTTTTCAAAATTTGCTTGAGACTAGAATTCCACTTTGCTTTAATTCAGAAAGTTTCTGTGGGGGAGAGGGCAACAAATAGCTTCAGCAGGAAGAGCTTGGTTGCATCTACATTAACAGTTTAGATGAAGAGTGTGGTTTTGAAGTGAAACCCCCCTAGTCTTTGCTGCTTGTCATCTTAGTTGTTGCTGCTTACAATGACAAGGGAAATCCCCTAGTCATTGATGCTTGCAATCTTTTTACTTGCCTCTCAGTTTGTGCTTGGATTTGTGGTATTCTGCTCACATTTGTAGCATATGAGCAGGATTCCTCTTAGGTGAAATGAAATTGAAAGAAATCTGTAAGATCATTTCATATATTTCAAATGCTAGTGAGTGTTCAAGTAACAGGAGCAAACTGGAAGAATCCTCAAAAATGTTTATAAGGTAGGTCCTCAACAGCCCTTCAACAGTCTCCACAAATTAGCTGTTATGTGTTGCACTAAATAATGGAGGTACAGTTTATGGGCACTATCTAAGCAGTAGTTCCACTTAGTACAGTTTATTACAATGTTATGCTACATGCAGACAACAGATTAACAGGCTGTTAATACCTGTATAATTTTTTAACACAAGTACTGTATGTATTATTCTCATTTGTGTCAGTGAAATAATAGTGAGTTAGTTTGAAAGTCCTGACTAATTCTTGCTTAAAAAATTGGAAAAGTATAGATTTATTGCAATAAAATGCTTGTGTTATTTTACAGTTCTGTACAGGTCAAAAACAATGTTAGCAATAGAAACCAGAAGGAGACAGCAATGACATGCAATAACCTATATATCTACAACTAATTAGCCAATTAGTTATATGTGGAAGTAGGATTTCTATGCCTAGCTAATCTTTTCCTGCTCTATCATTAAAGTTGTGAAACATCTCAGCTAGGGGGAGAGCATTCCCCTATTTATTAGTGAAGTATAAAGTATCAAAATTGTTGGCATTTAGTTGATGCCTATAAAAATTAAGTAATTTGTAGTTTTAATAGTCTAAACTTATTAATATATTTGTACATGTGCATAGGTGGTTTGATCATTGTTTTTAGAATTTCAGAACTGGAAACTTTGCTGATATATATGAAAATAATCTAAAGTAAAGCCTGTATAATGAATAGGCATCTAGATAGACTCTGATATCATTCTGTGAGAATTGAAGAAGGTAGTATTGAAGTTCAGATCAGTCAGTATAATTCATGCAGCAAAACAGTCTTTTTCGTAACAGATTCTTGACAGAGTAACTTTTGTTTCCTTCAGAAATTTGAGAGAAGCAAGAGATAATGCTGTTGCTGAAAAAGAAAGAGCAGTTATTGCTGAAAAGGATGCTTTAAGAAAACATGATCAACTCTTAGAACAGTAAGTATCTCTAAAAAATATAAAGGTGTAATGGTATTTCTATCTCAGGAGCCTTATGAAGAATGACTACTTTGACTTTCTGCTTATAAAAAAGAAATGGAATTACAAACATTTTGTTTAAATGAAGTTACAGATTTAATTTTATTAGCATAATTTTTTTTCTTTTACCAGTACAGTAACAATATGGAAGTTTGATTCTTCTCCTACAGTCCTGTAAAGACAAGCAGATGTAATTATGCATCTCATAGCAAGAATGTGGGTTTCATACTGTACAGTAGCAGTGGTCAAACTCTGAACCTGTTGGGTTTTTTCTTTAGTTGAAAATAGAATATTATCTTGGATGAGGACTTCAATGAATATTTTTTGTGAAGTATGGATAGAAAGCAGCAGTCATGAACATTTATACTTGTTACATGCTTCTTACTGCTGTCCCTTCTCAGCCTTTCATATTCCATGTATCAAAGATATTGTCTATACAAACATACAATTCTATTCATATGGAGAAGGAAACTGATTTTTCTGCGTGTTTACAAGCAGTCTCGCTATCCTGTTCTGCAGCATCTTTTTGTAAATTTAGAATATT
Organism: Psittacula echo; assembly: GCF_963264785.1. Lineage (NCBI taxonomy): Eukaryota > Metazoa > Chordata > Aves > Psittaciformes > Psittacidae > Psittacula > Psittacula echo. The sequence continues at coordinate 84,993,670 of NC_137736.1, read as the reverse complement.
AGTTATGGTAAATTATGAGGTAATTTGAAGCTTTTGACAGTAATAAAGCTGTTTAAGGTAAGTTTGTTATGTGTCATTAATTTTGGACTCGATTTGTTGTTTAATCCTTTTTTCTAAGACAAAAAGATCATTTCATTAACTGTGCTACCTCAAAGAAACTACTAGATCTGAACTTTTTCTTACTTGGAATTGTTTTTAATTCCAAGCAGTAATCCATTAAAATGTTGCTAACTTAAGCATAGGCACAAATTAATTAAAGCTTTTTATTTTTGTGTATAACTCCTGAATTGCAGTGGTGATATTACTGAAGAAACAGCATTGTCTAAGGACTGAAAAAAAGTCATTGCTTTTTGTGGTGTGAAGCAATAGGGGTAGTTCTAGAGTGAACGAGGTGGGTCAGAGGACTTGATATCTACTCAGTTTCAGGAGTTTGACTTCAGATTAATCTAGTTTGGGCTGGATGGGCCCAAGGGTGCCGAATGCCTTTTAGTGGGCAGAGTACATTGTAGGTGTTCTTGGATTCTCAAAAAGGAATTCAGTTACCAAACTCTGAGATGATGGCTCCCCAGTGCAAATCAAAATGTGGAAATCAAAGCTGGTTAACTGAGGACAACCAGGAAACTTAGTTCAAAACTGATTTCCTGAGTCAAAATAAAATGCTTATGTGAGCCAACCATGTTTCTTTCTGATGAGACTGCCACCTTTTATTGTGATAAGACTGTGACATGTGGGAAGTTCATAGCTAACAGGAAGCTTTGCTGGAAAATAGGTCTGGTGTATGATAATTTGAGTATGAAACTTGATTGTTTTTAATGGAAATATCAACTTTATAATTATTACCATATTTATTTTTAAACTTTGGAACCATGGAGAAAATACTTTCTCTGTTCTGCTGTATTCCCAGTCATATAATGTGTCTTTTTTTTTTTTTTCATATTGCTGCTTTTGTTTTTTTGAGTAGTTGCCCTACAATCAGAAACATAAGATTTTCAAATGGAAAAAAAGGGGGGAAAAAAAGAATGATAGTAATATACCATTTGTTGTCATCTTGTTTGACACACTCCTGCTTCTATCCTCCAGTAGCTTTTTCTAGTAATAATCTCTCCAATTAAGTAAACTCTCCCTTCCTTGATTTAAATAAATTAAAAAGTTGATTTATGCTTCTTTTTTTTTTTTTTTTTTTTACTTCAAAGTGGTAGGTCATTTGTCAGAAGATTATGCTTTTTAGAGAAAAAAACTTCTGCTTGGGAAAGTGGAAAATCCCATACTTCCCTTCTTTAAAATGTAGGTGTCTCTCTTTAAAACTCTTCTAACCACAGTGCAGGTTTTAAGACCATGATTTTTTCCACATTCTAGTTCATCTACCTAAATGACCTGCAAAGTAACACACTGGCATGATAAGATGTAATAAATGTCTTAACTTAAAAAAACCCAAATTCTGAATTTACTGTGGATTGACATGTGATAGTTCTTTAACAAAGAAATTTTCTAATATCACCAGAAACTCCTGAGATAAAAAAGGAATACCTGTGTTGTTCAATTCTGTATTTAAGTGATTCTAACAGTTCATTCTATTTTAGTGAAAACAAGATGACTCATCGTAGTTACCACTGGTATCATAATCTATATAAACAAACATGTTTTAAAGCTTCAGAAGTATGTGGAATGTTGACTGGCCTGAATGGTGGTTAAATAAAGCCCTTGGCAAATCTTGTGATCAGAAGTGTAACTAATACCCGATTTTCTAGTCAAGCACAGTTATTTTCATTTTTCTTACCGATGTTTGTGATAGCTTTTTATAAACAGCTGTTTACATATGCCAAGAAAATACTGAAGTGATAACATCCATGAAAGAGTTATATTGAGAGAGAATCTGCTGTTTCAGCCTCAGAGTAGGCCACTATAATGTCAGGATGTAAGTTCTGTTGCAGCTCTACATCCCATGTGAAAATCCATGTTTTGTTTGTCTATGACAATGAAAAAAACTTAACTGACTTGGTATTTTGGATTAAACTGAGGTCAGTGTCACACATGTTCTAAAAAATGATGACCAAGTAGAAACATTTTCACCTTGTTTTAAACTTCTGGTAATGTGACTAAGACTTTTTTATAATTTTAAAGCTATATTGTCTCAGTTGAAAGTGTGCAGGGGTTGAGTGAAAAGAGCAATTCTGTAAAAGCTCCATCACCTACTCATAGTAAAGTGTAGATACTAAATACGTTCCAACTTTTCTTTCTCCTGAATGTTCCTGGAGTGTTATTTTCAAACTATTGACTGTCAATCTGTTATTCACTTCTTGCAAAACACCACCAAAAAGTAGAACAAATACACCCTGGTTTCCTATCTTTTTGGTTTTTCCTACTGGTAAACTTTTCTAGTTTCATATAATGTGCAACATCAAACTGAAATGTTCCCAACGTTCAAAGTGAACTCTAAGGTCTAATATGGGATGAGCTCATACAAGAGCACTTCACCTCAGGGGATGCCTACAAGAGCCATCTCCTGTCTTTGATTGTTCACTTCCTTCAAACCTTAAGGAGTATAATTTCTTTTTCTAAGATCATATAGCTAGCTTTATCAGTGGAAACTGGTTGAAAAATTCCACAAGTACTGAGAACACAAAGGATATCCATAGATGGTGTGATTTTGCAAAATCTTCTTAGTAACAAAAAAAAAACCAAAACAAAACTGTACTCTGTAACAGTTGATTGTTGCTCACGTAATGTACTCAAGTTATCTTTGTAATAGAATCATAGAATCATAGAATAGTTAGGGTTGGAAAGGACCTTGAGATCATCTAGTTCCAACCCCCCTGCCATGGGCAGGGACACCTCACAATAAACCATGCCACCCAAGGCTCTGTCCAACCTGGCCTTGAACACCGTCAGGGTTGTTGCTTGAACAACTTCCCTGGGCAACCCATTCCAGTGCCTCACCACCCTTACAGTAAAGAACTTCTTCCTTATATCCAACCTAAACTTCCCCTGTTTAAGTTTGAACCCATTACCCCTTGTCCTATCACTACAGGCCCTAATGAAGAGTTCCTCCCCAGCATCCTTGTAGGCCCCCTTCAGATACTGGAAGGCTGCTATGAGGTCTCCACGCAGCCTTCTCTTCTCCAGGCTCAACAGCCCCAACTTTCTCAGCCTATCTTCATACGGGAGGTGCTCCAGTCCCCTGATCATCCTCGTGGCCCTCCTCTGGACTTGTTCCTACAGTTCCATGTCCTTTTTTATGTTGAGGACACCAGAACTGCAAACAATACTCCAAGTGAGGTCTCAGGAGAGCAGAGGGGCAGGATCACCTCCTTCGACCTGCTGGTCATGCTGTTTTTGATACAGCCCAGGATACGGTTGGCTTTCTGGGCCGTGAGTGCACACGACTGGCTCATGTTCATTTTCTCATTGACCAACACCCCCAAGTCCTTCTCTGCAGGGCTGCTCTGAATCTCTTCTCTGCCCAACCTGTAGCTGTGTCTGGGATTGCTCCCACCCAGGTGTAGGACCTTGCACTTGGCATGGTTAAACTTCATCAGGTTGGCATCAGCCCACCTCACAAGCGTGTCAAGGTCCCTCTGGATGGCATCCCTTCCCTCCGGCGTACCAACCGAACCACACAGCTTGGTGTCATCGGCAAACTTGCTGAGGGCGCACTCAATCCCACTGTCCATGTCACCAACAAAGATGTTGAACAAGACCGGTCCCAACACCGACCCTGAGGGCCACCACTCGTTACTGGGCTCCAGCTGGACATGGAGCCATTGACCACAACTCTTTACATGTGGCCATCCAGCCAGTTCTTTATCCGCTGAGTGGTCCACCCATCAAATTGATGTCTCTCCAATTTAGAAACAAGGATGTCATGCAGGACAGTGTGGAACACTTTGCACAAGTCCAGGTAGGTGATGTCAGCTGCTCTACCCCTGTCCATCAGTTCCATAGCCCCATCATAGAAGGCCACCAAATTGGTCAGGCAGGATTTCCCCTTAGTGAAGCCATGCTGGCTGTCACCAACCACCTCCTTGTTTTTCATGTGCCTTAGCATGCCTTCCAGGAGAATCTGCTCCAAGATTTTGCCAGGCACAGAGGTGAGACTGACTGGTCTGTAATTCCCGGGATCATCCATTTTCCCCTTCTTGAAAATGGGGGTTATATTTCCCTTTTTCCAGTCATCAGGCACCTCACCCGACTGCCGTGATTTTTCAAATATGATGGCCAGTGGCTTAGCAACTTCATTCGCCAGCTCCTTCAGGAACCGCAGATGGATTTCATGAATTCCCATGGACTTGCGCACATTCAGGTTCTTTATTTCTAATGATAAAATGAGAAGTATAGAGAAATAAAGAGAAATAAAACAGGTACACAGTAAGCAGAAGAATGCTATTCAAGAAAATTGTGTATGGCAGTATTATTCCTTCAGCTTTACAGCTTATTTTAATATGCGTAAATGATGGAAGAGCATTTTTAAACAATATTTTTATATTTGGGCTGAGTGAAGTCAGGAAGAGTGCTACAAAAAGTAGTTTAGAGCCTGAGGTTGGTTTCATAAAGATTTCAAAGGATTTTGTAACCTTTCTGAAATGATGTAGATAGCTCAGCTTTTTAAAACTATTAGATTTGTAACAAATCATCTGCTAAAGGTAAAAATACCTTTAGCAATATTTTTAGTGTTTCTATTCAGAAATGCCTTTCTCAAATAAAAAGCAAAATAAAATAAAAGTAATTGCCATTTCTTGATAGTAATTGTCTATGCTTCATAGGTTTTAAAAATGTATGCAAAAACTTCTCTGTATGTTTGTGTTTACGTACTTCATGCTTTCCAGTCAGCTGCAAGCCATGTATACATTTTGGCGATTTCTGTTAGTCTCTCCGGTAATCTTTATAATCTGATTTTTTTCACCCTGTTTTGTCCTTTACAATTGTGATGCTTTTTAGAATTTATTTGGAGGTGAGATTAACTCTATCTGATTTTAGTCATCTGTCTTAAACTTTGTAAGTGATGTAGAGAGGTAATCAATCCTGCTCATAAAATGGGTGTTTAAATTGGATGAAATTAAGATCCCTATATCTTCTTATTAATTGCAGGCAAGCCAGAGGACTATCTTAGATAAGAAAATTGGAGAAATTTACTGAGTAAATAACTGCTCTACTTTGCAATTAGAATCTCTGCTGAGTATGCAGGAATTCGATTATTAGATTAGCATTTATTACATTATATGTTCGTTGTTAATGGAAGCATTAATTATTGCGCTTTCTATTAACGTGTTTTTATCCAGATGTTGCTGACTGCAATGACAGGATTCCAATCTTAAAATGATTAAGTCAATGTATTTTTGTGTTGGACTAATTGCTAATGCTTAAACAAGGGTCTATTATCTCCTAAAAGTATTTGTATAAAAGTAGGATTTAAATAATGAATTAAAAAAAAATCCATGCTGAAAACTTCTGGCCAAAGTATTTCTTTGCCAAAGCTGCTGTAACCTTATATTAGAACCCACTGAAATGCTGTGAATGTGATGGAAATTGATTCTGAACTTCCAAGAGGATGTCTTTCAGCAATGCAAAGGCAGCAGTGTAAAAGACCAGGAGTGACAGTATGATGGAGAAGCAGAGAAAAAGTCTATTTTCCAGGAGACTAGGTCTAGTTTGTTTCCAAGCTATAGAAGCAGCACTGAAATCCGTAACAAAAACAATTCTATGCGTCCTATATTTCTGCTGAAATGACTAGGGAGGCTTCTACTCTTTTTCCCTTTTCCTCTAAAGATACATGTATTTGGAGTTTACATCTTAATAGATGATTAAATTGCATTTTAATAAACAGAAGGAGAAAACCTAATTAACTGATTTGACCAAATAAATGAATAGTAATGTTAGGAAGACTGCACACTTGCTAGGACATGCCTTATTGTGTTTGGTTGTTAGATGCCTAATAAGGATCTCAAAATTTTATATTCATAGCTAAGATAGTGTTTCTCCAGAGTGAATGCTTTAAGCCCTGTAACCAGTTACCTCATAACAGTAACTGTCTTGGTGTTGTAGAATTATCAATGTCAAGACTCATAGGAATGATAAGTTAGTCTGATGGCTGACCTTTCTGAGCTTCATTACATCTGGAACTCAGGCTTTGAAGTTTGTTCTCTTACTGTGCAAGGAATGTTCAATGATTATATTTATAGCTTTAGAAATGTTTTTATTTTAGTTCCTCTTGCCCCAGCTCCTAAGAAATAATTCTCACAAAATATTATTAGCCTCTGAAGGATGCTTTGTGAAGGTTGTAATATGAACATATCCTGATATCATAAAGATTTTCCTTAAGCCTTGACATTCTCATTTTACCTGGTCATTTCCTACTAGCCAAAATGCCTTAATTTTAAAACATGAAGGTCAGTAAAGGCAAAATGTTAAAATTCTGTGATGGCTATTACACTGAGTACCTAAGAAACTATGAATTCTTTTAAGTCCTTAGTATTTTTGTCAGCCTGAAAAGGTCGAAAATATATCAGTGATATTTGAGAACAAAATTGAGAAGAGTTATAAATTCCTTCAAAGAGTCATCCTGTGTTATAAGGGTGCTGCTGCTTAGACTTCATATATTTCTTGAATTACAGGGTTGAAACTTCCACTGCAGTCCATGATTTTGTGATGTTTGTTAGTATCCCTTGTATGTACACATTTTTGTGATTCACTGCACACAGCTTCTCATTAAAGATGAGCACTGACAGGATGAGCAAATAGAGGAACTCATTACCAAATGATGTTTCAGGTGCTAAGTTTACATAGGTTCAAAAGGAGACTGAAAAAGCTCAGAGATTAATTTGAGAATTATTGAACAAGTAGAAACAACATCCAATTCAGGAAATTCTTGAGCTAGAAATCGTTGAATGCTAGTGGCAGAGGATTAGGGAGAAATACGATCTGTGCAGCAGTTTTTCTGGCTCCTCTCAGAACACACACTTTTGGCTATAATTGGAGACAGGATTATCAGGCTACCTAGGACTTGCGTCTGATACACTGTGACTAGTCTATGTACAGCTGTTCTATGTAGAACGGAACAGAAGCTATGAAACAGAGACATCTCAACCTGTATGTTTGCTTTGTGTCCTTTTGAGAAGTCTAGGCAGGAGGTAATGACAAGATATAAATGAAAGCACTTATCTGAAGATAAAGTTTTGGGGTTCTTTTAAGATTTATGTATATATATTAGGTTTTCTGTGCAAATAATATTTCTTCTGGAATGTGGCTAGCCATCTTAGCTTGAAGGATTCAATTTGTGTATGAAGCCCTTAGCAGCATTTGGTAGCCCAAAACATTAACACTTCAATGGCATATCAGAAAAGAACCTGTTTATAGGAAACTCCAAGCACATGGATTTTAGAATACAGAAGAAAAACAAGTCACAAATAACCACATGACCATAAATACATGCAGTGATTGTTAGTTGCATGTCTAACAAAACTGTGGATTATAGTGCCTATTTAAAAGCTAAGTTCTTCAACACAGGGATATTATATCCTCTGTACGGCTGTAGAAAAATTTTGATATTCTAATGATGACTAAATATGCAATATTATATTTCAGCCTAATAAAACCATAAAAGTTTTCCTTTAATAGTAATTGTCTTCTGGAATTGCATTCAGAGTCTGTGGTTACATTCTGATACCCTCTGGAAAAGGATGTGATTCTGTACTTGCTCCTGGATAATGAACTGTTGAAGAACAGTCTGTCCAAATAGGTGTTTCTGTGGCTTGAGAAGGAGCTTACAGCTCTGTAATCTTATGGACCTCATAATAAACCAACAGGAAACTCTGAAATGTTAGTCAGCAAGACTAACATTTATGAGAGTGAGCTTTGGACTGAGTTTTGGTGAGAGCTTGTCTTTTTCAGAACCGTATTCGAAGTACTGAAAAAATGTTAATTATAACTGGAAGCCTAACTCTACTGCTGTCAGCTTGGTCCTCACTTGCATGGTGGTGATACCTATGTCATGTAAGCAATTTTCATGAATAAGGAAAATGTTAGCATATTGTTCTGGAATTGAGGGTAGCTAGTCCATTTGTAAATGAATAAATGAAGGAATACGAGTAAACAAAGAACCTTCATACTCTGCTCATGAAAATGCTACCAAAACGGTGTATATTGGTGAGCCCAAGGTACTTTCAGGCTGTAAGCCACAGGGAGCTGTTTGCCTTGAGCAGTAGTCCATCCAGCATTGAATGTGACTAATCATATTGAGGACTTCCCAAAAGAAGATATATGATACATATATGTAGTGCTCCCAACTGAAGAAACCACCATTAAGAACTGATGGAACAACCATGTGAGTCCATGGCAGCTTGTTTGCTGCTTTTTCTCTTCATGAGATTGGCTTGTCTGGTGACTAGTTTCTTGATAAGGAGAGAGTGGGAAGACCATGGTTGGAGAGCTGGCTTCCCTTTTGTAATGTCTTGTTTCTAGATAGAATTTCCTCAAGAATGTATCCCAGACTTTGTCAAGGTTGGTTCAGAGTTATTTACATGCAGGAAGACCAGTAAATTTTTTCGAAACTACATGCCTTCAGCCCTGAAGTATTGCAGCACATATTGGATAGTGGAAAGGCCATGCTCTTTAGTTTACTCAGTGCAAAGCTGTTTAGATAATTTTTACAGCTGTTTGTGTTTCTAGCTTAACAATCTAAAGGCATAATTGTGTCTATGATATGGCTATCTGGGTAACTCTGTAAAGCTATTCTGTGAAACCTGCAAAATGAATGTGCAATTAATGTTCAGTGTATAGTTAACCAGAGTTCAAGAGCTTGCCAAGGAATACCTTGATCCTGGATAGCTATAGGCTGGTAATGTGACAGGTTAGCAGCAGTTTTACCAAACATCATATAGCCATGGTGGCACTTAGATGTGACATTGCATTTGAATCGCGGGGACACCAAAAAGGGTGGTACTACTTTGAGTTAGTTAAGATGTCAATGAGTTATACAGGTGTGAACTGGTTTTATATTCGAAACAAATTTTTCAAAGGTTACTTACAAACAGAACTTTAGCAAGACTGAAGTGAGATGGGAACATTTCCTCTTGATAGGCCTCTGAGGAGAGCACCTTGTAGTGCTCCCCCTCAGATGAGTAGATGTGCTGGACTGTTGTAGATGGTAGCTAGTGATGATTAGTGAGAGGATTTGTAATTCTGTGTTAGGAGGAGTGTGGTGAGAGGCAGTAAGGACAGAACCTGGGAAGTGAAGAAACCCAACAGAAATGGAGTGAAAGGGTGCATATAAAAGAGTAAATCAGGGGGCTTTGCTACAAGTAATAAAGAGCTTCTGTAGCTTTTACCATTAGGTAGAATTCATGAAGATGTTGCTCATAGGAGCATATAATGCCCAACCCTTTCTTGTAAGCCCTGTTTAATAGCAGGGGTTTATACTTGAAAGGAAACTAATGTGGACTGCTGAAGACCATGTTGCACAGATCACAATGCAAACTCCTCTTGTGCAGCATAGGAATGGGTAGGGATTGTGTGTGTGTGCCTCTGACAAGTACCCCATTTGCCACAGGTTCCAAGTGCAACAGCTTATGCCAGGTTCTTACCCACAGAATAAATATGCATATAGACAGCATAACATGAGAAACTTTCTCTTAACGGAGAGTAAACTTTTTCCATCAAGTAGCAGTGTAGTTGTAGAAATAAGCTTACTTAAAATATAATTTAAGTTCCTTTGAGATGAAGCTTGGGCATTATGTAAAATGCTTATACCTGTCTGTCATTTAATCTTTTCATAAAATGTTAGATTTTATAACAAGCACATAAAATGTAAATGTATGCACTTGCACTTACAAGCCTACTTGTATATCTCTTCTAAAATTCAAATACTGGATATATTGTCAAAATGCTGCAACTCTTGGCTGATATTTTAACATAAATACTACTGCATGTGTATGTATATAATCTAGTTTAAGATTTGGTGTGAAACTTGTCATCTGGAATTGTTTTTGTGGATATTCTAATTGTTTCATGGAAAGTGTTCGTTGCCATGGATAAACAGATATAGAAGTGCACTGATTCATCCCTTCTGAAATTTTGATTAATGTTTACCCTGATTGCTCTGAGATCTTAACCTTTCCCTTTCCAGAAATATGCAGATCTTAAGTACCAAGATGCTTCAAAAAGTTACCTCTTCCTACATATACCTTGAATACATTGCTGGGGTCACTAGAAGTCATTGTGGGTTGTTGAGGGGGGAAGAATTTGTCCTAATCAAAACTCCACAGGAAGAAGAGAAAGTTTTAGGGTTTTTTTTTATGATACTTGGAGTACCATTTTACACAAAAATGGTACTCTAGGTAGATTAAAGTAATTAGAAACCCTAGTCCTTCACTTGTCTTCCTATGCCTCTCACTGCAGGCAATTAACTGACTCTTGAAGGAGTGTACTCAATATAAACTGTTTCTCTAAAGAGTAGAGAATGAACACAATATGACTGTGCCTGATGTAAATCCCATGCTCCTGTGTAATGGCCAGAAATAGGTGGAATGAGGCCTCAACTGATACCTTAATTCTAAGATTTTTTTAGATGTAAAACCATGTGAAGAAATATTTAATCTTTTTTGTCTGTTGCGTGTTCATTTCAGACTTTTTTTTAGAAGCTAGTGAGGCTGAGCTTTTTAGGTTTAGATTTGTCCTTTATGACTCTATTCCCAGTCACAAGTTGTGAAATCTGGGTCTAATTTCTGTGTTATGTCAAAGTTCTGGTCTTTTTTTCAAAGTATTCTATACACATAGATATATGGGGTGTCCCTGCCCATGGCAGGGGGGTTGGAACTAGATGATCTCAGGGTCCTTTCCAACCCTAACTATTCTATGATTCTATGGGGTAAATGTCGGTTTATTTTCTTGGTTCCAGATTAATGCCTCTTTTCAAAGAAAGAAAAAGATTTTTTTAAGTAATGCATTTGCTGCAGGGTACTTACATTATTGAAGTGTGCGGACGAGCAGAAAGTAGTTGACATGCTACAAGTTAGGAAAGAGCCATGTTATGGTAATTTGTTTGCGTGCCAGGGGTCTGTTTTAGTAAAATAATCAAATCTTCCTTTTTTCCTTTGTCTCCGATGGTTATCGGTTTTTACAGAACAACTATATTAAAGAGTTTTAGTTTGACCATTAGAATAAGCAAAAATAATTGCAATCTTTTTATTGCTAAACTGATATCTTTTGGCAGAATTATTTGTGAATTATTTTTAAAGATAGTTGTTACATTTATCTCTGTAAGTCTCTTTTGTTATGCCAGCTGTCTAAATCTTTTCATAAACCTCAGTTAAAAGAAACATATTTTCCACGATTATTTTAAAATATAATGTTTACTGGAAGGGAAGTCTAGTGAATTCTCACAGATGAAGTGTGAGTGTATTTCTTCCACTTGTAAATGAGTTCTTATTTCCTACAGTACATATTCTGGTACCACAAAGAGTCATTTTCAACATATTTTAGTTTAGCTTCTAAAACATCTAAAAACTTGGCAGATACATGTAAATGAATGTTACATCCAGTTTTAGAAACTGCTTCCAAGTAATATTTTACTAACATGATGATTGTGAGTAGACCTTTCATAATGCAGAAATGTCTTTTGTGATAAGCCTAAAAGCATTTACAGAGGTCTTATTTCTATTTTGGTTTTTTTCACCTTTAGCATGTTTTGGTTTAACTATTCTGTAAAATATGGAGAATACTTTTGTGAAAAAGCCTTAAGGGTTACAAGCAAAGTGTTGTAAATGGAACACTTTAGCCAGGCAAGTGATGGCTTTCTTTAGATGTATTGACTGAATTTTACAAAATTTCATGCTATTTTATTTTACAGTTTCTCGATTTTACAACTTTCAAAATTTGCTTCCTAATAAGTTACCTTGATAGTTCAAATATTAGAAAAGAACTTAAGATTAAGTAATATGCTTAAAAGGGACTTACGAGTAATGAGGGTAGAGTGGAGAAAAATGGAGAGGTAGACCAGGCATACTTAGATTTAAAACCAAGTCAAAACAAAACCAACAAATGGACAAACAAAAAAAAAAGACCAACTAACAATCACCCATGTTCCATTGGTGAGACAATTTATTTTCATTTATCTATTACTTAAAAAACATCTCATATTTTAACTTCCTTGTCCTAGCTTCCTGGTACCTGGGATCTTAGATACTTTGCTCACACATTGATATCTATGCTTAGACACACTCACATTTCTGCAGCCTGGATTTGAATACCACCCTAAATATTTTCTAATTGGCAGCATTTGTCACGTCAATTTAATATGCATGTTAGGGGTAACTATGATTATTTTCTGTCGCAGCTTTAACCATCTGTTGTCCACAATGAAACATCATGTTATCAGCAAGCTCTTACTGAAATTGCCACCCTTAAAAATTTCTTCAGCTTTTTATTAGACTCAGAAGATGGGGAAAACATTTAAAACTTGATTACTATGCCTTTCATTTAAAGATATCCTGGGATCCTTTTTCTCTTAGTTGTGTGGTATAACATATAAAGGAAACGGATTTAAAAACCCTTCCTCTACCCCTCCAGTTGGTCTTAAATATATTCATCAAGGAGAAATCATAAAAAGGAGAGGGAGAAGTTAGTTTAGGGGATAGAGAGTCTTAGTTATTTTGTCAGACAAATATAAGTACATTTTTCTCCTTCCATTATGTCTAAGTTGTTGTGAAACTTGCAGAAGATTGATGATAGGCAAAAGGGTTCAAACATTAGTTTCTGAGAAAAGAAAGTAGATGCTACATGGACTTCAGCACAGCTTTTACTGTGGCTAGTATCCGTCTTGTCTAACTTTAAATGCCTATGCCAGGATGAAATCATGTCCATAAAGTATTTGTTCCTTTGCACTGACTTATAAAGGGAGTTTACATGACAGGTTCAAATGTAGATACCCACGTTGTAAACACTTGAAGCAAGGTGAGGTGAGTCCCACCTGTCTTTTCCGAGTTCAATGAGTTCAGCATAGCTTCATTACAAATTCATGGGGTTTAGAGCTTTTATACTTTACCATCGTTCTTGTTGAGTCCTTTGGGAGTGAAGTAAGCCTGGGAAGAAGGGAGAGGTGGGGGGAAGGTGCTTTAAGATTTAGTTTTTATTTTCTATTTGTCCTACTCTGATTTGATTGGTAATGAACTAAATTCATTTTCCTCTGTTTTGCCCATGACAGTAATTGGCAAATGACCTCTCCTTGTCTTTATCTCAACCCATGAGCCTTTCATTGTATTTTCTCTCCCCTGTCCAGCTGAGGAGGGGAGTGATAGAGTGGCTTTGGTGGGCACCTGGCATCCAGCCAGGGTCAATCCACCACAATGTACTGATTTGATAGGTTTGATAAATACAGGCCTTGCACATACTACTGGCTTTCCAGCTGGTTGTCATAGTGATCTCTGGGGGCAAATTTTCCTTGACTAGATTCCACTGAAGTCTTACCAATACCTCCTGTTTTCAAGCACCACCTAACCTCAGAGGCACTTAAAATCAGTCTGCATTCCAAATTGGAGCACATCTAGGTAGAAGTTCCTATGCATGCTCGGAAGTCTCCTGGTTTGGAAAATGAAGTGTTTATTTTGATATGGGTAGGGAGGTACTTGAACCCTGTTCAAGTCCCTGAAGGGCCTGTTTTTATTAGATCATGGCTAACTCATTCAAAAGCACTGAGTTCACTCCAGTACACTGTTAGAAGGGAAGGCAATGGCTGAGCTTGCCTCTTTTGTAACATGCTTTGAGCACTTGCTCAGGAAGTTCAAGACCTTGGTCCTTTCGCTGTTAGTCTCCCTAATTATTTAAACAAGTTTTGGTGTTACCTAGAAGTTATTTACCCAGAATTATTGGCGATAAGTGTATTAATATATATAATGCATGAGTTAAGCAAAATGCCACAAAAGAGGAAAAATACACTAATTCAGGGGATTAGTTTTGTGAATGCTGGTCATACAAATCCTCAAAAAAAAAAAGAAAATGCAATTAAAATACAACTTCTAGACTTTTTAAAGCTATGTTAATTGCCTTTTTGCATTTCTTTTCCCATTATTAAAAAAAAAACAACAAAAACCCAAAAATCCAAACCCCAACAAGCTAGCAAATAAACCTACAAATGTGGATATTGGCAGGAAAGTAGTTACCTGTAAGATTTATAAACATAATTTTGAGAATGAGCCTTTTGGATCATTGATTCTTTTGTCATTGCATATAACCATCTTTTCAGATATTAACCTCTGATCTCTAGTGTTCCTAGTGGAAGCTGTTCCAGGATGATAAGGGGGCTGGTGCACCTCCTGAATGAGACAGGCTAAGAATATTGGGGCTGTTCAGCCTGGAGAAGAGAAGATGCGTTGAGATCTCAGAGCAGCTTTTAGTGTCTGAAGGGGACCTACAAGGATGCCAGAGAGGGACTCTTCATCTGGGACTGTAGTGATAGGGCAAGGGGTAATGGGTTAAAACTTAAACAGGGGAGATTCAGGTTAGGTATAAGGAAGAAGTTCTTTACTGTGAGGGTGGTGAGGCACTGGAACAGGTTGCTTAAGGAATTTGTGAATGCTCCATCCCTATCAGTGTTCAAGACCAGGCTGGATGGGGCTTTGAGCAACCTGTTCTAGTGTGAGGTGTCCCTGCTCATGGCAAGGGGTTGGAACTAGATGATCTTAAGGTCCTTTCCAACCCTAACCATTCTGTGATTCTATTCTAGTTGTCATGTTCAGATGGAGTTTTAATTTCTAAGATTATTTTCTCCTGGTTTATAACAAGGAGTTCTGATGCTACCATTAATACTTAAACATCTGTTGGTTTGCCCTCTTAAAATCTTTAGACTTAATTTTCCTAGATTGTAGCTTATTTGACTTCTCCTGGGATAGATCCCTTGTTCTCTTGAACATCTGAGTACCATTTCTTTTAATCTTGACCTTCCTTCAACTGGAATAACTGGAATTCTGAATAGTGTTTCACATAATTTCCCGTTCTATCTTGTATGACACCATCGTTTCCACTAGATGTGCCTTAGTGATTCCTGGAACTATCTTTTGCATAGCTGGATCATGTTAGCTGTTTAGTTATCCTGATATCATGTAATGAATCTAGATCCTTTTCCTCAGTCTGTCCTGTCTTCTAAGTGTCTGATGAAAACAGACACCATTTTAAGTTTTCTAGACCTATTCTTAACTCCTGTTTATATATACATTTTTATTTGGTTTTGTGATTATTCTTTTAATGTAGCAATAATAATCATGCTCTCCAATCCGTGAGAGAGGCACATCACCCTGGAAGATGTGGAATCTTTTTGCTCCAAGTACTCAACATTAGCCACAGCTCACCTAAATGTAAGTGTACTTAGCATGGGTACTACAGAGCGGCAGACATCTAAGATATCATTACTGTAAATGAAAACTTATTAAGCTGAATCAGTGGGGTTTGGAGAGCTCTTCAGCTGACCAAATCAAGGTTGGTGCCTCAGTACTGCAAAGGGTTCTCTTTATAACCTTTGACTGCAGTGACTAGATTTCTGCCACTCATACTGGGGACACAACTTACAGGTAGATGCCTAAGCCTTTCTAAACCTAGTTTAAAAAAAAAAAAAATCACAGAATGGTTGAGTTTGAAAGGGACTTCTGAAGGTCATCTCGTCCAACCACCCCACTCAGGCAGGGCCACCTAGAGCCTAGGTTGTACAGGATCATGTCCAGATGGCTTTTGAATATATCAGAGGATGAAGACTCAGCAACCTTTCTGGGTAACCTGTTCCAGTACTCAGTTACCCTCACAGTAAAAAAAAAAGTGTTACCCGATGTTCAAATGGAACCTCCTTTTTTCAGTTTCTGCCTTTTGCTTCTGGTCCTGTCACTAGACGCCACTGAAAAAAGCTTGGCTCCACCCTCTGCACTTTAGTGGTCTTAAATGTACACAGCTGATATAGTAGTGAACTTTATCATCTAAGTAAACAATGGAGTCTTTAAGATAGAAGCTATAGGTGGTAGGATAATGATATAATACAAGATAGTCACATGAATGTCAAGCCATTGACAAACTTAAGCCCTACAGCAGTTTCATAGAGGAAGCTTTTGAAGCATTTTAGAATTGGATTTAGCAAAATTCAGTTGATGTGAAATACAAACCAACCTTATTAGTGTGATAAGAGTAGATTGGCTGTGAAGAGGTTTTATTTCTGTTTTCCTGTCCTATCTTTCTTTTCCACAGCCTTCCCTAGACTGAGATGTGATATGATTGCCTAAGCAACAATTCCTGAGGCATGTTTTTAATCTATATTTTTAATACTATTTTCCCCCAAATCTTCAGCTATTTGACAATGTGTCAATAGCATATAAAAATTGAAATGCCCAAAAAAAGAAATTAACTAGATCTCAGAAGTTATAATTTTAGCTCTGGTATATGATACTTATCAATGTGAACTAGCATTACTGAAGTGGTGTAGGGGAGAATAACATTTGTGAAAAGTGCAAATACTGTAATTGTAATTGTTTTTATCATTTAACAATTCACACAAACCTGTCAGGGCATTTTCTTTTCTGTATTAGGTTTGAAAAATCATAACACAAAATACACCAGTTTCTCTGTAATTTTTGTAATTGCATAAATTTTAATTCTTCTGTATCTTCTGTTTAGCAGCTGCCAGATTTAATGGTTATGGAAAATGTTGACTAATATTACTTTTAGAGATATGTGGGTTTTAATCACATTTGTTTTCTTAATTACTTTTTATATGGTCTATCCTTCTGTGTCCTATTAAATAGAAAATGTTTGATCGGTAAAAATGTCTTTTTAGTATGCTCTGAGATCTAGGAAGAGAGTAATTTAAATTGTGTTACAGTTCAAGCAATATGCTTACCTTTTATGTTTCACTTGCCTACACTTTAATATTTTTCATATTTATTATAGCTAGTCAGTGAAATGAATAGACATGTTTAAGCATCACTTCTTAGATTCTTAAATTCTTTCTTATGGTATTAGTGCTTATTATTTTTCCTTAATGTTTGCAGTTCCAGCAGTTTTTGTACTTGTCTTGGCCTTCCTACTCCACTTACCACCCTACAAATAAATCTTTTTATATTCTAATTGATGCCAAGATGCCAGCAGTACAAATTGTAATGTATGATTCATATTACAAACACTTAGAGCATTTACTGGTGTACTAGTACATTCGTATGACAGTCAGATAAATATGTATCTAAATATTACATGTAAATGTATGATCGCAGAAAAAAGATTGCATTGATCTTGAATGTGTGCACATTTCATACCAATTCAATGATCTTTAAACATGGCTAGAAGCAGTGATTTTCTGTTACTCCCACATTAATGCTAAAACCATTTAAAAACAATCTTCTGAAATGCTAAACAAAATTTGTTTGAAAATTGGAACCGTTGTGTATTTTGCAAAATAAAAATTAAGTTTTTATATCTGTGGAGGGAATATAATGAAGGTGAATCACCTAAAATAGGAGAAAACCTAATTTAAAGAGAATGAAAATGTGATTGTGCCAAATGGAAGAAGAATAGTTTTGCCATTCAACACTGATTGCATAGAAATGGTTTTCTAGATCTTTACAAAAATCCAAGTTCTAGCCCTACCAACTGAATTGTGCTCGAGACCTCTTCCTTTTGTTATTTTTGTCCTTTTCTTTCATATTACAGTTTCAGAAACTTCATCATTATTGCATGCTAAATAATGATAATACTTTGAGAACTAATAATACTTATAGAAGTAATACTACTTTGAGAAGGCCTTGAGGAAAACTAATTTTAATACAACCCAAACACCGTGCATACAATTTCACTATTGAAATTTCGTGGCAAAAGATGGCAGCGTGGTTTTTAAATCACAGAAAGTGAAAGAAACTTTTTAAATAGTACTTTAGAAAGGTTTCTTTTATCTTCTTGTGTCACTTTCAATGTCAAATGGTCTGGGTTTGGGGTTTTTTTCAGATCTGTTTTGCTCTTTGACATTCTTTTCGCCAGGCCCAACTTTTTTTTTTTTTTTTCTTTATGCTGCATAAACTAATTAGAAGTCAGTGAGAAATGCAGAATGGAAACTGTCCATGCCATTAGAGCTGTGGAAACTGGAATTCACAGGAGAATATTACCAGAGCACTAAGTATGGTTATTTTTGTTGTTGTAACTTAAAATAAATTATGAAATCTGACAAAAATGTTTGCAATAGCAATAGACTTTTCATAAAATCCATAAAAAAATGTGAATATGGAAGTTATAATTCTCCTACTGTGTATTTTACTTACTTTCCTCTTGCAAAGATTGTGGTCCTTCTGTCTTGGTAGGAGTATGAAATACTGCAGTGTGCTGTTTATTTTATCAATCATATTGCATGCTGTATTTGATCATGATCTGAGACATGCACTGAATTACTTTAAACACATGCTTTAGATTCCTATAGATCCGTAGTACAGTTGTTAAACATACCCTGCATTTCTAAAGAAGCAAAAAAAATTGCTCGCATTCATACAAGAGCTTGCATCCAAGCCAAGAATGACAGATGCTGTTACAGCTGAGAAATGTAGGAAAACACTCAAACAGTAGTTAACTTAGGTCAAAGTAGAAAAAATTGAATTTAATATTGCCTTAACCTAGACTAGAGTTAAAGGTACTTGAGGTGTAGATGTTGGTTGTACAAACTATCAAGGATTATGTTCCAATTCAGTAAATCTGAAATATCTGAATGAAAGAAATAGTTCTAATTTCTGTTTTTATTAATTTCATTTTTTATTTGCCTTTTTTTTTTTTTTCCTCAGTTTAAGTAAATATATTTGCAAGGTTGGTTTTGGTTTTTTATTGTTTCTATTTTCATATTGTAGAGTATGTGTAAATGCTAGCATCTAAGGAATGGTGAAGAGGGGAGTTGTCTGTACATAATCCAAACTTTTGTGGCTTGGATTTGACTTTACTGTGCCAAAGCAACATATTTGTCCTATTTTAATATTGACATGATCATCTAGAGTCTTTAAATTTATTCCATGTGCTATAGAGAATAATTCACAAGAGTTTATCATTTTTAGCAAGAATGTAAGGTCATAGAGTAAATGGAAATCTGAAAAATAAAGGAAAAATATCAATAAGACAAAAGCATTGAATTATGTGACATCATATATAATAATTCTGTGTCTAGTATTAATTCACAGTACTGTAGGAGCACAAGAGAGGTAATGGCACAGACTCAACATTGCAGCACTTAATGTACCAAAAATCTTGGCACACACTATTGTATTTAAGTGGTGACAATTTTAGTTCTGCAGTACTAAAAATGTGTACATCTTTATCTCAATAAGTAAAATAGTTGTTCTGAGTATTTTTCTTTTTTTCAAGCCCCTAAATGTGGCATTGAAGTAACAACATCTGATAATCTGTCGAAGTCATTGACTTTATAAACCTACAAGTAATTCTTTACAGTCCAGCAAGGAAACTTGAGAAGGGTATTCCTTGTCACTGACAACAGAAAAGTCAAAATGTCCAGAATGGGTTAAACAGGCATGATTCTGCAGTTATAAAAAGTTTTATTCTTTGATCAATTTAAAATGTTTTGTGTGGTGGAAAGTGGCAAATAACCAATAATGCATTTGGCTTTAAAAAGAGATTATATTTTATGTAAACAAACAAGTTGAATTGTGTTACGTTCTGTGGCTAGGAAACAGAGATTCATAAAGAACAATTTCTTTTATTTTGAGGAAACAATTTAAGGATGGGATAAAATGCTAAATATTCTGTTTCTCTGCAATGTTGGTTGAATTAGATACTTACTACTCTGAATGGGAGATGATCCCTTGAATTGCCAAAGTTTAAGCTGTGAGCTGCTTCAAGTAATCCGTGTTCAGAATTTGACACATATCTAAAACATTTTTTCTCTCAAAGTAGGTATTCTTTATTCTTGCCAACACTTTTTAATTCAAACAAGAATTAATTCAGGAAAGCCCTGTGTTTTACCTGGGTCAAACAAGCTGTGGTTACTCTGTGGTTACTTTTGACTTTATCTAAAGCTATGTATACACAGTTCACTGTGATTTTGAATATCTGATCTAGCTTTATACTGCTCTGCTCATACCCTGTTGTTAGTTTCATCACGAATTTAAGTGAAGACTAATTTACTGTTCTGCTTAACTTCTGTATTGACTAGAGTCTTGAAAAATGCTCTTTATAATTGAAAGCCCAAATCTCTTAAAAAACCTGCTGTGGCCAAGCAAATTGCAAACCTTAGCAGCATTCATTCAGAAGTAACAACTTTTTAATTAAATACTGATTCCCTTAGGTATTTGTCTCCAATATGCACATTTGTACACTCTAGTCTAAGGATAGTTTCCTTTGTTTATCAGTATTGATGCATGTCATCTATAATCAACAGACCTACATTCTCACACTAAGTCCCTTTCAATACAAAGCTGAGGATAATTAGCTGCACTGGTGCAGGTCCAGAATTATACTGTGATTTCTGCTTTTTCTTCACTTCTCCAGAGGTGTCACCTCCAGCTGTAGCTTTCTTATTGAAGGTAACTTTCTCATAT
The DNA here is from genome assembly GCF_963264785.1 of Psittacula echo. Classification (NCBI taxonomy): domain Eukaryota; kingdom Metazoa; phylum Chordata; class Aves; order Psittaciformes; family Psittacidae; genus Psittacula; species Psittacula echo. The sequence continues at coordinate 84,973,130 of NC_137736.1, read as the reverse complement.
TTGCCACTCACGTTTTTTGCTTAGTCTGCTTTAAAGAGAGAAAATGGACATTTTGTGCAAGGTCCAAAACACTGACAAAAGAGAGCTATTATTAAAAATTCCAGAAAGTCTCTTCTGAAAGAGTCTGTGAGCTTCTTGACAAACACAGGAAACTTGGATAGATGTCCTGGTTTTTATCTTCATTTCCTAAGATCTTCAGTCCCATGGCAGAGACCTCTTACCTCATCTAAGGACTTCATTCCAGTAATCTGCTGATGTAAGACTTAAGCTTCACACTGGAAGACAGTTAACACTTCTATATCCCTGGAACTTAAGAATAGGAAAAATATTCACAAAGTCCCCTGCCTATAAGTTCAGTATCATTATATGAATAATGATGGGGTGACTCTATTTTTATATCATTTACTAACAAATATCAAAATGAAATCTCACTTAGGAATAACTGATCAAATGGAATTGGTTCATCAACTCACAGGAGTCTTGAACACATTAACAAATAGAATTGCATGTTCCCAGATAGATGAAGTGAGGAATGATAATTCAAGAGCTCTTTTCAAAGAACTTGGAGGCAACACAGGATTGTAATCTTAACTTAGACACCAACAGGAAGTTGTAGGTGTGTCTCTTTCTGTTCAAATTTGGAAGAATTAGGAATGAATTTGAGAAGGGCTTTTTTTTACTTCCTAGCTGTGAAAGCTGTTGAGTGTTTTTGCTGTTTTGCTTTTGCTGACCAGAATCATCTATGTGATAAATCTCCAACACCCTGTAACAGTGGGGATTCTGCTAATGGAAATACAACTAGTGAAGTTCTTATAAGAAGACTTTCTACATAGAAGTTGAGGAGACTGCTAGTATTCTTGAACTTTTTGCTTTGAAATTGAGTCTTGTCATGTAAGCCACAGATCCCTATAAGGAGTACTGCTAGGTTGTTAGAAGTAGAGTTTTCTTTACTTGTCACAGGCATTGGGTAGCCTTGTGAGGAAGTACCTGTTAATGTGTGAGTGTCTGAGTGTCCTGGGTTTGGCTTCTTAACTTTAATTTTATTGCTATGTCACTGACCTTTTTTTTTGAGGTAATGTGACTAGATTTGTACTGCTGTGTTTTAACTCCTGAAACCTTTATGTTGCTTGCAGCATGGTAATTCTGCTTTTGTTACTGAAGATTCCCTACCCATACTCATGGTGATTTTGTGGGGAATACAGCTTGGAGTTATTTACGTTGTGGGTGTCCTGGAGCAGAAATCAAATTTACCTATAACTGGTCTTTACCATATTTTTTTCTATATGCATGTTCACAGCACACCCTCTTTATTGCTTGCCTTTGAATGTCCGTTTATGTTTATCAAGAATTCTGAGATTGGGAAGAAGTGAAAATACGAGCCAAACTCCACCCCTGTTATATAACAGCAAAGTATTAGACTCTGTGCCCCATTAGCATTGCTAAGACAAGCATGCTTCAGTGTCATGTACCTGCAAACACTGCATCTTCAAGAACAGCTGACAGTAAGCAGATTTTCTTGTTTTCTGAAAGACTGACTCCATTTTGACTTAAGGCAGGTGAACTATTAGCCTATTAAGTGCTTTTAGACAAGCTTAGAGTCTGGTTCCAACCCGGTTCAGACTTCTAACAGTGGAGGAATGGAACGCTGAGAATGGAGCTCAGTGTGGAACAGAGTTTAAAATACTATGGAAAAATATTAAACACCTCCATCTACTTAAAGGAATCTTGTAATAAAAAAGGCAAAAGAATTGCGTATCTCACAAAATAAGGGTAACTGAAGTACAACTGTTTTTCAGTCATGACCTAAGTATTCACACAAAGCTGGTAACTAGCATGGTCAGACTGAAGTGCAACAGTTCATTCGTTAAGTTTAAAGGGAAATAAGCTTTTCCTATCTACATCTAAGTCTCCATTCAGCAGAAGTCTTTCTTGTACACTGTAAGAATACAAAGGGTTAAAGCAACAGCTTAACATACTGTTCAGTGAATGGGTTCCTTTTATCAAAGGAGGTAATGTTAACAATATGGCTATGCTAGAGGGAACTTCCCCAGTGAGTACAAGAATTGAATCTTCATTTGCTTCATTGGTTGTGTGAAAGATGTGGATTCTAAAGCTCCTAGAAGAAAGAATGGATGTCGACAGGGATGAAATGATACAAGCACTGAATATGCAGAGTAGTATTCCACAGTGAAAATATGATACACTGCAATCTGAAAGTTAAAAAGAAAAGGTTATAGTCTCCAGGTACTCAGTTGGAACAGGGAATATTTGAGGATTGGGATTGTCTTAGAATAACAGAATAGTTAGGGTTGGAAAGGACCTTAAGATCATCTAGTTCCAATGCCACTGCCATGGGCAGGTACACCTCACACTAAACCATGTCACCCAAGGCTCTGTCCAACCCGGCCTTGAACACCACCAGGGATGGAGCATTCACAGACTCCTTGGGCAACCCATTCCAGTGCCTCACCACCCTTACAGTAAAGAACTTCCTCCTTATATCCAATCTAAACTTCCTCTGTTTAAGTTTCAACCCGTTACCCCTTGTCCTATCACTACAGGCCCTAATGAAGAGTCCATCCCCAGCATCCTTGTAGGCCTCCTTCAGATACTGGAAGGCTGCTATGAGGTCTCCATGCAGCCTTTTCTTCTCCAGGCTGAACAGCCCCAACTTTCTCAGCCTATCTTCATACGGGAGGTGCTCCAGTCCCCTGATCATCCTCGTGGCCCTCCTCTGGACTTGTTCCAACAGTTCTATGTCCTTTTTATGTTGAGGACACCAGAACTGCACACAATACTCCAAGTGAGGTCTCAGGAGAGCAGAGGGGCAGGATCACCTCCTTCGACCTGCTGGTCATGCTGTTTTTGATACAGCCCAGGATACGGTTGGCTTTCTGGGCCGTGAGTGCACACTGAAGCCGGCTCATGTTCATTTTCTCATTGACCAACACCCCCAAGTCCTTCTCTGCAGGGCTGCTCTGAATCTCTTCTCTGCCCAACCTGTAGCTGTGCCTGGGATTGCTCTGACCCAGGTGTAGGACCTTGCACTTGGCATGGTTAAACTTCATCAGGTTGGCATCAGCCCACCTCACAAGCGTGTCAAGGTCCCTCTGGATGGCATCCCTTCCCTCCGGCGTACCAACCGAACCACACAGCTTAGTGTCATCGGCAAACTTGCTGAGGGCGCACTCAATCCCACTGTCCATGTCACCGACAAAGATGTTGAACAAGACCGGTCCCAACACCGATCCCTGAGGGCCACCACTCGTTACTGGGCTCCAGCTGGACATGGAGCCATTGACCACAACTCTGCATGCGGCCATCCAGCCAGTTCTTTATCCACCGAGTGGTCCACCCATCAAATTGATGTCTCTCCAATTTAGAGACAAGGATGTCATGTGGGACAGTGTCGAACGCTTTGCACAAGTCCAGGTAGATGACGTCAACTGCTCTGCCCCTGTCCATCAGTTCTGTAGCCCCATCATAGAAGGCCACCAAATTGGTCAGGCAGGATTTCCCCTTAGTGCAGCCATGCTGGCTGTCACCAACCACCTCCTTGTTTTTCATGTGCCTTAGCATGCCTTCCAGGAGAATCTGCTCCAAGATTTTGCCAGGCACAGAGGTGAGACTGACTGGTCTGTAATTCCCGGGATCATCCATTTTCCCCTTCTTGAAAATGGGGGTTATATTTCCCATTTTCCAGTCGTTGGGAACTTCACCTGAGTGTCCTAAGTTTTCAAATATGATGGCCAGTGCCTTAGCAACTTCATTCACCAGCTCCTTCAGAACCCGCGGATGGATTTCATCAGGTCCCATGGACTTATGTACATTCAGGTTCTTAAGATGGTCTCGAACCTGATCCTCTCCTACAGTGGGCCTAAGGTCTTCTTCATTCTCACAATCCCTGTGTCTGCCTTCCAAGACTTGGGTGGTGTGGTCAGAGCATTTGCCAGTGAAGACTGAGGGCAAGAAGTCATTGAGAATCTCAGCCTTCTCAAAATCCAGGGTAACCAGTTCTCCTGATAGCTTCTGGAGAGAGCCCACGTTGTTCCTAGTCTGTCTTTTATTTTCAGTGTATGTAAAGAATCCCTTCCTGTCTTGTCTACAAGTCCCATGAGGAGAAAAAAACCATAAGAAGAAACATTTATTCTACAGTCCACTACAAAAAGAAGGGAAATTATTTCTCAGATGTTGTTATTGCAGGTATTGTGATACTTAAGATGAATAAATAATTGTTTAAATGGTGAGAGGGAATGGAGATAATGGGAGGAAAATGCAAAAACTAAGACAAAAAGATGTAGGGAGGGAGAAGAGAGCTGGACATAATTAGAAGAAGCAGAGAAACAGAAAGCTTTATTATTCTAAGAATTGTATGTTCACTAAAATAAATTTCAATGCTTTCTGCTGTGGTCTCTCAGGAGCCAGGTGATGGTTATATCACTTCTAAGACTTGTTAGGATGTAATCTTGAAACTTATATTGCAGAGCCTGTTAATGTACCCTCTAATTTGTCAATTCTGACTGTATTTTCTTCTTTTCAAATCTGGATTTTATTTTTTTTCCTCTTTTTTTAACTGCTTCCCACAATGCTCCTCTTCTCAAATTAATAAATTCAGGAATAGGAAAAGTAAAAAAGCTGTATAAAAGCAAAGTTGTGTCTGTCTAAAAATATTGTTAAACTTGTCAGACAACTGATAAAATACAGAAAAGTATGTTGTGAAAGCAGATGTGCTCAGAAGTGGAGACAGCTTGGAGTTAACTGATTATTTTTCAAAATAGTTACTGCATTTTTGAAGTATTTTCATTTTTCACATGCCCCAGCAGGTAATATAGGATAATTTGATAACTGAAGAATTTATTGGGATAGGCTGCTTTATAGAAAGAAAACTTAGATTCATTCAACCTTTTCCTGCTCAGAAATGAAGAGAAATGAGATTGTTTCATTAGTGTCATAAACATTTTAGTGATGTATCTGTTCAGGACTCATTTATTACTCTTCTTGAAGCTTTTAAGAACGTGCAGGTTGTGACTGTAGCTCCTTTTGGTTTGGGCTGTAAGAATATCTTCCACACTCTTTTACACTATTGATGCTGTTTTCTAGGAACATTTATCATTACAATATCTTCAAAAGATTCTCTGGTAGACTTGAAGGACTTGTGCCATTCAGGAAAACAATTTTTAGAAGCAATCTATATTTCATTTCTGGATTAACAATACACACAGATATCCACAGCTTAAGACCTGTAACAAACCAGCTAGTATACAGCATTTTATTATTTGATTATTATAGTTTTGATTATTTAGTTGATATATTTGATATATTTGATTATTATAGTTTGATTATTTAGTTGATATATTTGATGATTATAGTTGTCTCCAAAGGTGAACTGCAGTTGCTGAGCTTGGTTTTTAAGTCATATAAATGAAGAGAGGTCTTCACGCTATCTCCTTTGTTTTCCTGTTAATGGTAATGTTAATGGGGTTCCAGTTGTTATCACTGCATATCTTAGACTTGAAAAAAGACAGATCCAGTAATGCTCCCCTACCCACTGCTTAACTGTCAGTCATTATAGTATCCTCTGATTATGTAAGACCCATCTCTGCTAACTGTTATCACGTCTTTCCATCCTTTACTGTTCTAACAAAAACTTCCCTGAGCTGCCCGGTTGCTCTGAAGCATGCCTGATGGCCTGCAGACTGCTTAATATAAGTTCCTTTGCATTCTGAAAGACAGATGGAAATCCATGTATTTTTCTGGTATCATACTTATAAAACAACTGCTGAAAGTGCAGTTATAGTAGTCTTTGGTACATGGTTTTTAATATTTTAATAGCTTTTATGTAGCATTCAAATGCGTATAAGGAAATGCAAGTTCTGTGACTACGCATCATTCTTGTCTTTTTGTAAGCAGCAGTGTACCCTGACAGCATCCTGCGCTGTATTAGCAGGAGAATAGTCAAGGTATCAAGGGATGTCCAGTCTGGGGACATCTAATACAAGTAATATAATGATAAACTGGATTGACTTTAGTACAGAACCACCAGAATGCTGGAGCACTTGCCCCATGAGGACAGGCTGAGGAAGGGGTTTGTTCAGTCTGGTCTTTGGGACAACCTAGTCTGATTTTATAGCTGACCTTGCTCTGAGCAGGATGTTGTACTAGATACCCCGAAATCCCTTCCAACCTGAATTACTCAGTAATGTTGTTTTGCATTTGCATTGTTGGGATCTTATTTTAAGGGGTAATTTTACTGGGGAATAAAGGGGAAAATATGCAGCAATAAGCTGGCCTCTTGTATCTAGATTTTATTTATTTCAAAAGTCACTGCAGACACCAAGGCCCTCCAGTACATTAATTCTTACGGGAAAAGTTGCTTTGCTGTCCATCATTGCTAACTGTAGCACGTTTAGGAACATATCCTTGACAGATAACAAGGTATGCCTGTACTTTGAACTCTGCTTATCAGGAGATCAAACCTGTTACATGTGATATAAAGGACATACCAATCATTTGCTTAATTATGGCAGTATGAACCCTAACCTTATGACCTACTCCACCAGACTTCCAGTGGGGAAAATGGAGAGGGAGTTGTTCATACAGTAGTTGTACATATCTCTTATTTCAGATGTCAGAGGAGCTTTGTTTGATGGTTTCTCAGTTTGTCCTATCTCAAAAGACTTGTCGCTACTTTATCATTTTTCTCCCTGTCGTTTTCTGGGAAGCTTCAGTGATGTTATTTTGTTTTCTTATTTTTTCCTTGCTGGTCATCAAAAAAATTCCTTGTTTTCATCACTGTATAGAATAGAATTTTAGGTTTGATATTACTAGTTACTTACGAGTGAAATTTGTAGAATTAAGACCTTAAATATTTGTATGTTCATTTCTGACTGGTTTAAGGAGGTATATGGCATTCCAAACATTTTTCTTCTGTTTGTAGCTGCCTGTGTTTTTATTACGTTTTAGATTTTGTTAAAAGGAGAGAGACATTCAGTATTGCTGTTGCCACAGAATAGGTAACAAATTTTGTCAACATGGACATCCAGAGAGTGTATTTCCTTAAATCATCTTCCCATGTTCGTTTATGGTTTTAATTTGACCAATATGTGTATATCAGAAGTTTTCAGTACCTTCTTTTCAGTATCTGCAGAGGTTTAAAGTTTGTGACTTCAGATATTTATAAGAAAAAAATAAGTAGTCAGAACATCTCCTGGCTTTAGCAGGGATGATTTTATGATTTCAGTTTGGGTTTTTGTGGATGTGTGTATATCTATGTATGCACATGTGTATTTGGATGCAGTATTCTTTCTTAATGGTGACGGCACTAGTGTGGATTGATTAAAGAAGAAGAGAAAAGTCTTTTCCCTGGAGAGTATCTACCACATATTGGGAATATAAACTGTTCACCCTCAAGACTCTCACATAAATTTGGTAGTTATGTTGAGTTTATTTGATTATCAATCTTGCATTTGTTTCAGCATTTTTTTTTTTAATTTTTCTGTTTAAGTGCTTTATACCAAGGAAATTACTGGCATTTTCTTCATTCAGGTCATTAAGTGTTATATATTCCTCATACAGAAACCTTTCACAGTTATGATTCACGTTAATTATATTCTATACCAACCAATATACATTATTAGGGATAAGTCTGTCTACTATTCCTTGACTTTCTGTTGATTTAGTATAAAATTCAGCTTTGTTAACATGGCAATTTTTGCAATGACTGAAGTAAACCATGAAATAAAAATACTGTTTTAATAAAGTTAATGGTTTGAGATGCCATAGTGTGCACAGAAAGTGCGACTAAAGACATAATGAGGTTTTAATAAATATACTTTGTGGGTTTTTTTTCTCTTGGATTGCGCAGTAGACAAAACCATATGGCAGAGCACGGATTCTTTTCAATCTATCATCTCAAAGTGAACTTTTTTAAAAAATTTAAGTATTAATCTATTTGAGTAAAGATGTCATTTAGGCAATGAGAAATCTAATAATCTTCATTCTGCTGCTTGTCCACGTGTGTGTTCCACCTCAGTTCATCATGTTTCTCATACTTTCAAGATTTGATATTTTATGTGCTAGTGCACACCGATGCCAGAGGTAGCTTTGTACAGTGTACTGAGTCTGTGCCAGAAACAATAGAACTGTGCAGTGTGTTCTGACTGCTTTTGGCTTGATGTAGAGCTGCTTTTGTTTGAATCCTCTAGCTTGGCTCTGTTTCTCTCTTAGATTGTTGTCCTGTACTTAGGAGAATTCTATGAAATTATATTCTTTGGTATATCTTCACTGGGTTTCAGAGAACTTATTTAATAGCCTTTCTGTTTGAAAAAGAGGAATCTTTCCTTGGGGTTGTTTTTGAAGTTTTATTCAAAGAATGTTGTGTGGTGATAATTTCCTCTTCTTGGATTCACAAACCAGTTATCTCTGTGCCTACATCTCCTGAAAAAAACCTGACCTGATAGGTATTCTCTGACCAACTGTGTATGCCGATGATTTCTATATTTCTTTTCTATACAGTTTTTCATAGATTTAGAATTCATCATCCCCAGAAGCATAAATGAGAATAAAACATTATGTATTTTGACTAAGATGTGTAGGCAAACAGAAAAGCAGCTACCATTAGAATACTAAAAATTACTGGAGTTACTTTGGTCTTCTATTTATGTATCTAAAAAAATCCCAATTTTTGAGGAGGGAAACCAGGAATTATCTTCCATTCTTTATTATATGCTTATTAGTTTCTTCAGGTCTTTTTTTTTTTTTTTCTTAAGGATGCTGTTATTAATGGCTCTATACTGATAAAGTTCAGTTAAATTATTTGAATATATTTCATTGAATCAAATAACAAAAGAGTTAACTCAGTCAAGATGCTGATTAGTTTAACCACCTAATAACAGTCTAGGCAAGAGACTATGAGCAAACCAAGCATGCATCAGCAGCGTTGAATTAACAGAGAGTAGCAACCACATCCTGTTTCATTTAAAAGAAAACAGCATGACAGGAGTTGCTTGTCCTCTTTACAGTAGCCCAAAAGTAAGCGAGCACTTTCTGGAAGTGGGAGGCTGGATTCAGAGCTCCAGGATTAAATTCTCATGACTGAAATACAACTCCCAAACACAGGCTAGGCCGAGGCTAGGCTAGGCTGAAGCTGTCTCTCCCATTACTGTTGAAGCTGTGTCTCGGTGCAGGCGAGAATCTTAAATTTTACAGAGTCATAGTCAAATAAAAGGAAGCACAATTGCATAGTCCAGAGACAAGGAAACAAAGATGTATTTCAGTCACTGCCATCAGCATGATTTAGCAGATATATCTAAAGCAGACTCATCTGTTGTAATGTTCATTCTTCCGATTCTTAAAGGAGATTGAACACCCGTTGTGGTAATTAGGTCACTGTAGCTGTCCTAGTGGAAAAAAACACAAAGATAAGCAGCTACCTTTATAGTAATTCACCAAGATGTGCCTTTAATATGTATATTCTACAACCCCACCTTTAACTTTGCTCTTTACGAGTCATATTACAAGTTAGTGAGATCTGAGCAACCACTAACTTGTTTCTTTCTCTGGCGTAAGGCACAAAAATACATGGGAAGTCTGCATGTTCTCATCAGAGACTGCAGGGAAGAGTGTCCCATCTGGTGTACACTAGGCATTAGTCTAGTTAGGGCAGAAAGAATACATGAGTTCTACGTACTGAAGAGCTCCACTTACTGCATAGGTAATTTTGGGTTTAGGTGTCCTGAAAGTACAGGTAGTGTGAAACAGCTGTTTATCTTGCTGAATAGGGATGTTTGGCACTAGCACTTCCTACGGACTGCAAAACAGTTTGTGGAAGTGTTGCCTCCAAGGAAGCTGTTTTGCAGAATGAGGATCAGAGGCCAACACATAACAAATGCTTAAAATGCTGCAAAACACAAAAATCTGCTTTGAAGCAAGCAGCTTTAAACAAAGCTTCTAAGCGTTCTCTCTCAAACAGATCTTACTAAACCACATGCGAAAGAACTGTATGTTTAATTACTTGATACGAAGCAAATGCAACATCTGGCAAGAGCTTGCATGTTAAATCATGTTTACCCTTTAGAATTTAAAGTATATGTTTCTGGATTATTTTTTTTTTTTTTAAATAACAGTCTAAAACAGGAATACTGTGCTGAAAAAAATCCCAGCATGTCATTTGGGGAAGACAAATTTTAAACTATTTCAGCAAACAGGTTTTTTTTTGTTTAAACAATTTATTGATGGCACACTTCATCTTCTGTTTAATCATTATTCTCAGAGGTTTTCTTTTTTTCTGTTTGACGTGTTTAAATTCGTTGTTACTAAGCAATCTTTTATTTTAGTCCAGATTAGAAATAATTTAACATATTTGATAGACATTGATGAAACAATAAATGGTATAAAAGACTGAAAATGATTGTAAAGTTAGTGTAACAATCTCCATAAAATACATGTATTTAATTGAAGAACAACAGATTTTTTGCCCATTTTGTAGTAAATATTAAAACAGATTTTCAGTTTATGAAACCAGCCAGATCCATGACTCATCAGACTTATGTTCAGTGTTTCAGAAGATGAGCAATGAAAGGATTGAAGCTAAGGATCAGAGTTCCTGTGTTTTTAGTTACTTAGTGGGTAGTGTGTGAACTCAATTCATGGGAACATTTTAATTGCTCAGAAACAGGCCAACCTGCTTTTAGTGCTGAGGATCAAAAAGAGAACCAGTGAAAACAAGATCCTTTGAGTGCCATGTAAGACATGTAAGTCTCACAGTTTGCTACATGTGTGGATGGAGCATGCCCAGTCTGTAACATGCCTGATTTTAATTTAGGTCTGTCTAGACTGCTGTTACTCCTCCTGTGACTCCAAGTGACACAATGAAAAGTAAAGAAAATTCTGTTCTGTACTTTCATGCTTAGCTTAGGGCTGTTTGGAAGTAGGGAGCCTTAACAGCCAGACTCAGTTGCAAAAGGTGAGGAAGCTGAACTGGGATTTGATCCTCATATTGAAAGAAGTATGGGTAGGATTTGATGAAGGATGCCCAGCTCTGAGGGTGATACAGGAATAGAGAGAAAGAAAACCAGCAGATGGAGGGTAGGGCTATAAGATAGGGATGGAAGCTGAATAGGCCAGGAATACAGGTGAGAAGAAAGACAGATGCCCTGAGTAGAAGGAATTAAAACAGAAATTTGGTCTGGCACTGGGTGCAGAGGGAGAGGAGGGCAGGAACATTAGAGTACATGTTGAGGCTGGAAGTAGGAGGTTTGCAATAGGACAGGTTAGGAAGGAAATGTCTGTAGCATTTGGGCTTCTCTACAAGTTTGGCACTGAACCAAAGCAAAGACATTTGTACAAATAGGAGAGTATATTGTAATTACTCTAAATATCTTAGATCCGGAACTGACCCATCTATACAGTCAGGATGATTTCACAACTTAAGGGGTTTTTTCCATTTTTAAACTTGAAAATAATGTTTAAAGTATATATGAGAGAGCTTTAGCTTAATATAATCAAGTTTGCAAAATGAATAGGGGTGGTTTTTTTTTTTAATTTTGGTAGGATTTCCTTTACAAGATGTTATTTGTATTTACTGCTTGGCATTCTTTCCTATTAATAAGCTTAATGGTAAGATTTGCTGCATCTTGAATGCTTAGTTTTACAAATTTACTGTCTTCTAATTTACTTTATTGTTCAGTTACACTTTTGAGGAATACTGCTTGGGTTTTGTCAATGGGATAGACAATGGTAAAAAAAAAAACCTATTTCTGTTAGGTAAAAATGGATAAAAGTTACTATCTCAGTACTTATAGAATGCTTATAAAAAGTTGAATATGTTATGTAAATCACACTTTACACACATATATGATAAAAATCTGAATATCAGTATTAGATTATGCTGTGCTGGATGTGGTTTGTAGTTACTCCATTCAAAAACACATTTGGCTGCCATACTTCAGTATACAGATTAATACATGATTTTACCATGAAATCTTTCAGTTTACTCTCACTGTATGCACATTTTGAAAAGTTGCTATATCATTTCCACCATTTGCAAAAACAGATTTCTCTGATTGAAAAAAATCTTAATACCATCCTTACAAGCCAGAGTTTAAGTCCCTCTCTGAATATTCTCTCTTCTACTTCAGAAATAACCTTTTTGGTAACTGTTGGCCTGCTCCGTTCTAGCAAAATTCAGGTACTATTGACTGATCATCCTAACGGCACAGAGGCGTAATGAAATTGAGACCTCATTCCAGATTATTCTTACATGTAGCCTTTTTTCCATTTTTTTCATTAGCTCAATCTGTAATTTCTTTTTCATTCAGAGCCCTCATTCTTCTGTGAGACAAAAACCTCTACTTTTTCGTTGTATCAAGCTTGCTAAAATTCCTTGGTGGAGAAAAATCCTGCACACCTGCATTCCATTTTTTTTTTTTTTTTCTTCCATAATAGTAATATTAAAGCATGGAGTGGTTTTGTTTTCTTTTGTTTTCCCTTAGAGACCATCTAGGCAGATTAAGGAATGTATTTTGACATTGTGTTACATGACTCTGTACACGCATGCACACACATTTGTGCTGAAATAGTAGCCAAGAAACCAGAGATACTATCTGGCCAAGTAAAAGCAAATACGACACAGAAACTATGAATGGTCATACAGTGGGGGAGTAACTAATAAGCTCAACTGTATACTAAAGTCAAAAGTAAACTGACCCTTCGTAACCTTACCCGTACAAAACAGGTCATGCACATGTAAGCTTCTTCAGATTTCCAAAATAAAGTACACGAAGTTTTTCTGAAGTTACTCTTCATGATTGGATTGATAAGCTCACTCTGGAAACACCCAGCTGATTGAGTAGACTTACAAAATCATCAGAGAACTATGGACTCTTCCAGAAAGTACACAAAATAGGTCCAGAGAAGCATGCTTGGCCTATGTTTATGCATGTGTCCAGTGTGTAAATTCTGTACAGAACAGGCCATTGAACCTCAGACTAATTTAGGGTCTGAAGCTGTGTACAGGAAGGCATTGCTGGTTATTTTGTGTAAAGGCAGAAGATATGAATATGTTGTTGACAGTCAATAAATACTACTTTTAGATAAATTTCGTTTGTGTGTGGCATTGGACATGAGTTGGCTGGATGACACGTATCTTTGTGAAGACTTACTCATTTTGGAACAGAGCAGTCTTCCCAGGATTGTAAACAATGTGTACAGCAGAACAGATTTAGTGTCATGTCTGCAGCCAATCATGTGCAGAGTGTGGAGAATGTGAGAGTGCTGAAACTATTTTTGTGTGGTAAAATAAAAATAGAAACATACAGTCAGGGAGCAGTGATGAAATACTTTAAGTATCAGCACTTGAAAAGCATCCTCAAGCAAAATTGACAGCAGTACTCAATAACCTGATAGATAATTGGCATTTAGCAGTTTGAGTGCAGTAACTGTTTGAAAACAAATATTGAAAAAGAAAACTGTTGTAGAAAGAGCGACCTTTTCCTGAGCTCAGTAGGCAGTGTTTCCAATGTCTGCTCATGCAGCCTGTGTGGGAACAATCTCATTCGTGCATTGGACTGTTTACTCGTACACGGATGTCTACAGAGTGAGTATAAAAGGCATCATAACGACACCTGTTTGTTCCGTTCTATTTAATTCCACTGAACATTGCTGCCTCTTTCTGCCTTAGAAACATTCCTATATATGAAATCCTCAGGGAAATATTTGAAGTAATCCCTTTGCTTTTGTTAAACAGTCTCAATCCCACCTAAAGATCAGGTGCTAAATAGGATGGAATTGTGGTTGTTGCAAGTGCTATTTGACAAATGTCAGCTAACATAACAGCAGTGCTGGGTTAGAGTAAAGGTTTATCTACAATTCTAACAATCTGTAGTTAAGT